>NC_139475.1:15835000-15872500 GCF_057233095.1 Heloderma suspectum
GGCTAGGGTTAGGGCTAGGGCTAGGGCTAGGTAACGGTTAGGGCTAGGGTTAGAGCTAGAGCTAGAGCTAGGACTAGGGTTAGGGTTCAGGTTCAGGTTCAGGTTCAGTTTAGGGTTACAGTTTGGGTTAGGGGCAGGGGTAGGGGTAGGGGTATGGTTACGGCTAGGCCTAGGGTTAGGGTTAGGGCTAGGGTTAGGTTTAGGGTTAGCGTTAGAGTTAGGATTAGCGCTAGGGTTAGGGTTATGGTTAGGGTTAGGGCTAGGTTCAGGTTTAGGGCTCGGGTTAGTGTTATGTTTAGGGTTACGGTTCTGGTTAGGGTTTGGGTTAGGGTTAGGGTTAGTGGTAGGGGTTGGGTTAGGGCTAGGGTTAGGGTTTGGGCTAGGATTAGGGTTAGGGTTACAGTTAGTGAGAGGGTTAGGGCTAAGACTAGGGTTAGGGTGAGATTTAGGTTTAGGGATATGTTTTTTTGTTAGGGTTAGGGTTATGGTTAGCGTTAGGATTAGGGTTAGGGCTAGGGTTAGGTCGAGGGTTAGGGTTAGGGTTAGGGTTAGGGTTATGGTTAGGTTTAGGGTTAAGGTTAGAGTTAGGGTTAGGGTTAGGGTTTGGGTTAGGGTTAGGGTTAGTGTTCGTGCTAGGGCTAGGGCTAGGGTTACTGCTAGGGCTACGGTTAGGCCTAGGGTTAGGGCTAGGGTTAGGGCTTGGGTTAGGTTTAGGGTTAGGGCTAGGGCTAGGGCTAGGGCAAGGGTTAGGGCAAGGGCTATGGTTAGGGTTAGGGTTAGGGTTAGGGTTAGGGTGAGGGTTAGGGCTAGGGCTAGGGCTAGGGCTAGGGCTAGGGCAAGGGTTAGGGCAAGGGCTATGGTTAGGGTTAGAGTTCGGGTTAGGGTTACGGTTGGGGTTAGGGTGAGGGTCAGGACTAGGGTTAGGGTGAGGGTTAGGGTTAGTGTTAGGGCCAGGGTTAGCATTAGGGTCAGGGCTACAGTTAGGGTTACGGGTAGGGGTAGGGGTAGGATTAGGGTAGGGTTAGGGTTACGGCTATGGTTAGGGTTAGGGCTCGGACAAGGGTTAGGGCTAAGGCTAGGGCTAGTGTTAGGGTTAGAGGTATGGCTAGGGCTTCGGCTAGGGCAAGGGTTAGGGTTAGGGTTAGGGTTAGGGTTAGGTATAGGGTGAGGGCTAGGGTTAGGGTGAGGGTTCTGGTTAGTGTTAGGGCTAGGGTAAGCATTAGGGTTAGGGCTACGGTTATGGTTAGGGTTTGTATTAGGGTTAGTGGTAGGCTTTGGGTTAGGGTAAGGTCTAGGGTTAGGGCTAGGGTTAGGGTTAATGTTAGGGCGAGGGCTAGGGTTAGGTTTGGGGTTACGGTTAGGGTTACGGTTAGGGTTAGGGTTAGGGTTAGGGTTAGAGTTAGGGCTAGGGTTGGGGTTGGGGTTAGGGTTTGAGTTCGGGTTCGGTTCGGGTTAGGGTTAGGGTTAGGGTTTGGGGTAGATTTATGGTTTGGGTTAGGGTTAGGGTTGCGGTTGGGGTTAGGTTTAGGGCTAGGGCTAGGGCTCGGGCTAAGGTTAAAGCTAGGGCTAGGGCTAGGGTTAGGGTTAGCGTTAGGGTTAGCACTAGGGCTAGGGTTAGGGGTAGGGGTAGGGTTAGGATTAGGGTTAGCGCGAGGGCTGGGGTTAGGGTTAGGGTTAGGGGTAGGGTTAGGGTTAGGGTTAGGGTTAGGGCTAGGGTTAGGTTTAGGTCTAGCGATAGGTTTAGGGATAGGGTCTGGGCTAGGGTTAGGTTTAGGGTTAAGGCTCGGGATAGGGCTAGGGATAGGGCTAGGGCTAGGTCTAAGGCTAGGGTTAGGGTTAGGGCTAGGGTTCGGGTTAGGGCTAGAGTTCGGGTTAGGGTTAGGGTGGGGTTAGGGCTACGGCTAGGGTTAGGGCTTGGGTTTGGGTTAGGGTTAGGGTTAGGGTTAGGGCTAGGGCTAGGGCTAGGGCTAGGGCAAGGGTTAGGGCAAGGGCTATGGTTAGGGTTAGAGTTCGGGTTAGGGTTACGGTTGGGGTTAGGTTGAGGGTCAGGACTAGGGTTAGGGTGAGGGTTAGGGTTAGTGTTAGGGCCAGGGTTAGCATTAGGGTCAGGGCTACAGTTAGGGTTACGGGTAGGGGTAGGGGTAGGATTAGGGTAGGGTTAGGGTTACGGCTATGGTTAGGGTTAGGGCTCGGACAAGGGTTAGGGCTAAGGCTAGGGCTAGTGTTAGGGTTAGAGGTATGGCTAGGGCTTCGGCTAGGGCAAGGGTTAGGGTTAGGGTTAGGGTTAGGGTTAGGTATAGGGTGAGGGCTAGGGTTAGGGTGAGGGTTCTGGTTAGTGTTAGGGCTAGGGTAAGCATTAGGGTTAGGGCTACGGTTATGGTTAGGGTTTGTATTAGGGTTAGTGGTAGGCTTTGGGTTAGGGTAAGGTCTAGGGTTAGGGCTAGGGTTAGGGTTAATGTTAGGGCTAGGGCTAGGGTTAGGTTTGGGGTTACGGTTAGGGTTACGGTTAGGGTTAGGGTTAGGGTTAGGGTTAGGGTTAGAGTTAGGGCTAGGGTTGGGGTTGGGGTTAGGGTTTGAGTTCGGGTTCGGTTCGGGTTAGGGTTAGGGTTAGGGTTTGGGGTAGATTTATGGTTTGGGTTAGGGTTAGGGTTGCGGTTGGGGTTAGGTTTAGGGCTAGGGCTAGGGCTCGGGAAAAGGTTAAAGCTAGGGCTAGGGCTAGGGTTAGGGTTAGCGTTAGGGTTAGCACTAGGGCTAGGGTTAGGGGTAGGGGTAGGGTTAGGATTAGGGTTAGCGCGAGGGCTGGGGTTAGGGTTAGGGTTAGGGGTAGGGTTAGGGTTAGGGTTAGGGTTAGGGCTAGGGTTAGGTTTAGGTCTAGCGATAGGTTTAGGGATAGGGTCTGGGCTAGGGTTAGATTTAGGGTTAAGGCTCGGGATAGGGCTAGGGATAGGGCTAGGGCTAGGTCTAAGGCTAGAGTTAGGGTTAGGGCTAGGGTTCGGGTTAGGGCTAGAGTTCGGGTTAGGGTTAGGGTGGGGTTAGGGCTACGGCTAGGGTTAGGGCTTGGGTTTGGGTTAGGGTTAGGGTTAGGGTTAGGGCTAGGGCTAGGGCTAGGACTAGGGATAGGGATAGGGATAGGGATAGGGATAGGGATCGGGATAGGGATAGGGATAGGGATAGGGATAGGGATAGGACTAGGGATAGGGATAGGGATAGGGATAGGGCTAGGGCAAGGGTTAGGTCAAGGGCTATTGTTACGGTTAGGGTTAGGGTCAGTGTGAGGGCTATGGTTAGGGTGAGGGTGACGGTGAGGGTTACGGCTAGGGTTAGCATTAGGGTTAGGGCTGGCGTTAGCGTTAGAGTTAGGTTTAGGTTAAGGGTTAGGGTTAGGGTTAGGGTTAGGGCTAGGGCTAGGGCTACGGTTAGGGCTAGCGTTATGGCTAGGGTTAGGGTTCGGTGAGGTTTACGGTTAGGAGTAGAGTTAGGGTTAGGGTGAGGGCTAGGTTTAGGGTGAGTGTTAGTTTTAGGGTTTGGGTTCGGGCTAGGGTTATCATTAGGGTTAGGGCTAGGGTTAGGGTTAGGTTTATGATTATGGTTAGGGTTTTGGTTAGGTTTAGTGGTAGGCTTTGGGTTAGGGTTAGGACTAGGGTTTGGGTTAGGGTTTGGGTTAGGGTTAGGGTTAGGATTAGGGCTAGGGCTAGTCTTAGGGCTAGGGCTAGGGCTAGGGTAACGGTTAGGACATGCGTTAGAGCTAGAGTTAGGGCTAGCGTTAGGGTTCAGGTTCAGTTTAGGGTTACAGTTTGAGTTAGGGGTAGGGGTAGGGTAGGGCTAGGGCTAGGGTTAGGGCTAGGCCTAGGGTTAGAATTAGGGCTAAGGTTAGGTTTAGGGTTAGGGTTAGCGTTAGGGTTAGCGCTAGGGTTACGTTTAGGGTTAGGGATAGGGTTAGGTTTAGGGCTCGGGTTAGGGTTAGGGTTACGGTTATGGTTAGGGTTTGGGTAAGGGTTAGGGTTAGTGGTAGGGGTTGGGTTAGGGTTAGGGCTAGGGTCAGGGTTGGGGCTAGGGTTAGGGTTAGGGTTATTGTAAGTGAGAGGGTTAGGGCTAAGCCTAGGGTTATGCTTAGGGTTAGGGATACTGTTTGGGTTAGGGTTAGGGTTAGGGTAAGGGTTTGGGTTAGGGTTAGGGCTAGGGTGAGGTTTAGGGTTAGGGTTAGGGTTAGGGTTAGTTCTAGGGTTAGGGTTATCGTTAGGGTGACGCTTTGGGCTAGGGTTAGGGTTAAGGTTAGGGTTAGGGTTCGGGCTAGGGCTAGGGTTAGGGCTAGGGCTAGGGCTACGGATAGGGCTAGGATAAGGTCTAGGGTTAGGGCTAGGGCTAGGGTAAGGGTTAGGGCTAGGGTTAGAACTAGAGCTAGGGCTAGGATTAGGGTTAGGGTTACAGTTAGTGAGAGGGTTAGGGCTAAGGCTAGTGTTAGGGAGAGATTTAGGTTTAGGGATATGGTTTTTTGTTAGGGTTAGGGTTATGGTTAGCGTTAGGATTACGGTTAGGGCTAGGGTTAGGTCGACGGTTAGGGTTAGGGTTAGGGTTAGGGTTAGGGTTAGGGTTAGTGTTCGGGCTAGGGCTAGGGTTACTGCTAGGGCTACGGTTAGGGCTAGGGTTAGGGCTAGGGTTAGGGCTTGGGTTAGGGTTCGGGCTAGGGCTAGGGCTAGGGCAAGGGTTAGGGCAAGGGCTATGGTTAGTGTTAGGGTTAGGTTTAGGGTTAGGTTTAGGGTGAGGGTTAGGGCTAGGGCTAGGGCTAGGGCTAGGGCAAGGGTTAGGGCAAGGACTATGATTAGGGTTAGAGTTCGGGTTAGGGTTACGGTTGGGGTTAGGGTGAGGGTCAGGACTAGGGTTAGGGTGAGGGTTAGGGTTAGTGTTAGGGCCAGGGTTAGCATTAGGGTCAGGGCTACGGTTAGGGTTAGGGGTAGGGGTAGGGGTACGATTAGGGTAGGGTTAGGGTTACGGCTATGGTTAGGGTTTGTATTAGGGTTAGTGGTAGGCTTTGGGTTAGGGTAAGGTCTAGGGTTAGGGCTAGGGCTAGGGTAAGGGTTAGGGCTAGGTTTAGAACTAGAGCTAGGGCTAGGGTTAGGGTTAGGGTTCAGTTTCAGTTTAGGGTTACAGTTTGGTTTAGGGGTAGGCATAGGGGTAGGGTTAGGTCTAGGCCTAGGGTTAGGGTTAAGGCTATAGTTAGGTTTAGGGTTAGGGTTAGGGTTAGCGCTAGGGTTAGGCTTAGTGTTAGGGTCAGGGCTAGGGTTAGGTTTAGGGCTCGGGTTAGGTTTAGGGTTACGGTTCTGGTTCTGGTTAGGGTTTGGGTTAGCGTTACGGTTAGTGGTAGGTGTTGGGTTAGGGTTAGGGCTAGGGATAGAGTTTAGGCTAGGATTAGTGTTAGGTTACAGTTAGTGAGAGGGTTAGGCCTAAGGCTAGTGTTAGGGTGAGAGTTAGGTTTAGGGATATGGTTTTTTGTTAGGGTTAGGGTTATGGTTAGCGTTAGGATTAGGGTTAGGGCTAGGGTTAGGTCGAGGGTTAGGGTTAGGGTTAGGGTTAGGGTTAGGGTTAGGGTTAGGGTTAGGGTTAAGGTTAGAGTTAGGGTTAGGGTTAGGGTTAGGGTTTGGGTTAGGGTTAGTGTTCAGGCTAGGGCTAGGGTTACTGCTAGGGCTACGGTAAGGGTTAGGGGTAGGGCTAGGGGTAGGGCTTGGGTTAGGGTTAGGGTTAGGGCTAGGGCTAGGGCTAGGGCAAGGGTTAGGGCAAGGGCTATGGTTAGGGTTAGGGTTAGGGTTAGGGTTAGGGTGAGGGTTAGGGCTAGGGCTAGGGCTAGGGCTAGGGCAAGGGTTAGGGCAAGGACTATGATTAGGGTTAGAGTTCGGGTTAGGGTTACAGTTGGGGTTAGGGTGAGGGTCAGGACTAGGGTTAGCGTGAGGGTTAGGGTTAGTGTTAGGGCCAGGGTTAGCATTAGGGTCAGGGCTACGGTTAGGGTTAGGGGTAGGGGTAGGGGTAGGATTAGGGTAGGGTTAGGGTTACGGCTATGGTTAGGGTTAGGGCTCGGACAAGGGTTAGGGCTAAGGCTAGGGCTAGTGTTAGGGTTAGGGCTATGGCTAGGGCAAGGGTTAAGGTTAGGGTTAGGGTTAGGTATAGGGTGAGGGCTAGGGTTACGGTGAGGGTTCTGGTTAGTGTTAGGGCTAGGGTAAGCATTAGGGTTAGGGCTACGGTTATGGTTAGGGTTGGTATTAGGGTTAGTGGTAGGCTTTGGGTTAGGGTAAGGTCTAGGGTTAGGGCTAGGGCTAGGGTAAGGGTTAGGGCTAGGTTTAGAACTAGAGCTAGGGCTAGGGTTAGGGTTAGGGTTCAGTTTCAGTTTAGGGTTACAGTTTGGTTTAGGGGTAGGCATAGGGGTAGGGTTAGGTCTAGGCCTAGGGTTAGGGTTAAGGCTATAGTTAGGTTTAGGGTTAGGGTTAGGGTTAGCGCTAGGGTTAGGCTTAGGGTTAGGGTTAGGGCTAGGGTTAGGTTTAGGGCTCGGGTTAGGTTTTGGGTTACGGTTCTGGTTCTGGTTAGGGTTTGGGTTAGCGTTACGGTTAGTGGTAGGTGTTGGGTTAGGGTTAGGGCTAGGGATAGAGTTTAGGCTATGATTAGTGTTAGGTTACAGTTAGTGAGAGGGTTAGGGCTAAGGCTAGTGTTAGGGTTAGGCTTAGGTTTAGGGATATGGTTTGGGTTAGGCTTAGGGTTAGGGCTAGGGTTAGGGTTAGGGTTAGGGTTAGGTCTAGGGTTAGGGTTAGGGTTATGGTTAGGGTTAGGGTTAGGGTTAGGGTTAGGGTTAGGGTTAGTGTTAGGGTTAGGGTTAGGGTTCGGGCTAGGGCTAGGGTTAGGGCTAGGGCTATGGTTACGACTAGGGTTAGGGCTAGGGTTAGGGCTACGGCAAGGGTTACGGCAAGGGCTATGGTTAGGGTTATGGTTAGGGTTAGGGTTAGGGTCAGGGTTAGGGTGAGGGCTAGGGTTAGGGTGAGGGTTAGGGTTAGTGTTAGGGCTAGGGTTAGCATTAGGGTTAGGGCTACGGTTAGGGTCAGGGTTAGGGCTATGGTTATGGTTAGGGTTTGGGTTAGGGTTTGTGGTAGGCTTTGGGTTAGGGTTAGGTCTAGGGTTAGGGTTTGGGCTAAGGTTAGGGTTAGGGTTATGGCTAGGGTTAGGGTTTGTGTTAGGTTTAGGATTTGGGTTAGAGTTAGGGTTAGGGCTAGGGTTAGGTTTAGGGTTAGGGTTAGGGTTAGGGCTGGGGTTGGGGTTGAGGTTAGGGTGAGGGTTACGGTTGGGGTTGTGGTTGGTGTCGTGTTGTGGTTGGGGTTGGGGTTAGGGTTTGAGTTTGGGTTCGGGTTCCGGATAGGGTTAGAATTAGTGTTAGGGTTAGGGTTAGGGCTAGGGCTAGGGTTAGGGTTAGGGCTAGGGCTAGGGCTACGGATAGGGCTAGGGTTAGGGCTAGGGTTAGGGCTTAGGTTAGGGTTAGGTTTAGGGTTAGGGTTAGGGTTCGGGTTAGGTATAGGTTGAGGGCTAGGGTTAGGGTGAGGGTTCTGGTTAGTGTTAGGGCTAGGGTTAGCATTAGGGTTAGGGCTACGGTTATGGTTAGGGTTTGTGTTAGGGTTAGTGGTAGGCTTTGAGTTAGGGTAAGGTCTAGGGTTAGGGCTAGGGCTAGGGTCAGGGTTAGGGCTAGGTTTAGAACTAGAGCTAGGGCTAGGGTTAGGGTTAGGGTTCAGTTTTAGTTTAGGGTTACAGTTTGGTTTATGGGTAGGGTAGGGGTAGGGTTAGGTCTAGGCCTAGGGTTTGGGTTAAGGCTATAGTTAGGTTTAGGGTTAGGGTTAGGGTTAGCGCTAGGGTTAGGCTTAGGGTTAGGGTTAGGGCTAGGGTTAGGTTTAGGGCTCGGGTTAGGGTTAGGGTTACGGTTCTGGTTCTGGTTAGGGTTTGGGTTAGCGTTAGGGTTAGGGTTAGTGGTAGGTGTTGGGTTAGGGTTAGTGCTAGGTATAGAGTTTAGGCTAGGATTAGGGTTAGGGTTACAGTTAGTGAGAGGGTTAGGGCTAAGGCTAGTGTTAGGGTGAGATTTAGGTTTAGGGATATGTTTTTTTGTTAGGGTTAGGGTTATGGTTAGCGTTAGGATTAGGGTTAGGGCTAGGGTTAGGTCGAGGGTTAGGGTTAGGGTTAGGGTTAGGGTTAGGGTTAGGGTTAAGGTTAGAGTTAGGGTTAGGGTTAGGGTTTGGGTTAGGGTTAGTGTTCGGGCTAGGGCTAGGGTTACTGCTAGGGCTACGGTTAGGGCTAGGGTTACGGCTAGGGGTAGGGCTTGGGTTAGGGTTAGGGTTAGGGCTAGGGCTAGGGCTAGGGCAAGGGTTAGGGCAAGGGCTATGGTTAGGGTTAGGGTTAGGGTTAGGGTGAGGGTGAGGGTGAGGGTTAGGGCTAGGGCTAGGGCTCGGGCTAGGGCTAGGGCAAGGGTTAGGGCAAGGGCTATGGTTAGGGTTAGAGTTCGGACAAGGGTTAGGTCTAAGGCTAGGGCTAGTGTTAGGGTTAGGGCTATGGCTAGGTCTTGGGCTAGGGCAAGGGTTAGGGTTAAGGTTAGGTATAGGGTGAGGGCTAGGGTTAGGGTGAGGGTTCTGGTTAGTGTTAGGGCTAGGGTTAGCATTAGGGTTAGGGCTACGGTTATGGTTAGGGTTTGTGTTAGGGTTAGTGGTAGGCTTTGAGTTAGGGTAAGGTCTAGGGTTAGGGCTAGGGCTAGGGTCAGGGTTAGGGCTAGGGTTCGGGTTAGGGTTAGGGTGGGGTTAGGGCTACGGCTAGGGTTAGGGCTTGGGTTAGGGTTAGGGTTAGGGTTAGGGTTAGGGTTAGGATTAGGGCTAGGGCTAGTCTTAGGGCTAGGGCTAGGGCTGGGTAACTGTTAGGACATGCGTTAGAGCTAGATTTAGGGCTAGCGTTAGGGTTCAGGTTCAGTTTAGGGTTACAGTTTGAGTTAGGGGTAGGGGTAGGGTAGGGCTAGGGCTAGGGTTAGGGCTAGGCCTAGGGTTAGAATTAGGGCTAAGGTTAGGTTTAGGGTTAGGGTTAGCGTTAGGGTTAGCGCTAGGGTTACGTTTAGGGTTAGGGATAGCGTTAGGTTTAGGGCTCGGGTTAGGGTTAGGGTTACGGTTATGGTTAGGGTTTGGGTTAGGGTTAGGGTTAGTGGTAGGGGTTGGGTTAGGGTTAGGGCTAGGGTCAGGGTTGGGGCTAGGGTTAGGGTTAGGGTTATTGTAAGTGAGAGGGTTAGGGCTAAGCCTAGGGTTATGGTTAGGGTTAGGGATACTGTTTCGGTTAGGATTAGGGTTAGGGTTAGGGTTAGGGTAAGGGTTAGGGTTAGGGTTAGGGTTAGGGTTAGGGTTAGGGCTAGGGTGAGGTTTAGGGTTAGGGTTAGGGTTAGGGTTAGGTCTAGGGTTAGGGTTATCGTTAGGGTGACGCTTTTGGCTAGGGTTAGGGTTAGGGTTAGGGTTCGGGTTCGGGCTAGGGCTAGGGTTAGGGCTAGGGCTAGGGCTACGGATAGGGCTAGGGTTAGGGCTAGGGTTAGGTCTTAGGTTAGGGTTAGGGTTAGGGTTAGGTTTATGGTTCGGGTTAGGTATAGGGTGAGGCCTAGGGTTAGGGTGAGGGTTCTGGTTAGTGTTAGGGCTAGGGTTAGCATTAGGGTTAGGGCTACGGTTATGGTTAGGGTTTGTGTTAGGGTTAGTGGTAGGCTTTGAGTTAGGGTAAGGTCTAGGGTTAGGGCTAGGGCTAGGGTCAGGGTTAGGGCTAGGTTTAGAACTAGAGCTAGGGCTAGGGTTAGGGTTAGGGTTCAGTTTTAGTTTAGGGTTACAGTTTGGTTTAGGGGTAGGGGTAGGGGTAGGGGTAGGTCTAGGCCTAGGGTTTGGGTTAAGGCTATAGTTAGGTTTAGGGTTAGGGTTAGGTTTAGCGCTAGGGTTAGGCTTAGGGTTAGGGTTAGGGCTAGGGTTAAGTTTAGGGCTCGGGTTAGGGTTAGGGTTACGGTTCTGGTTCTGGTTAGGGTTTGGGTTAGCGTTAGGGTTAGGGTTAGTGGTAGGTGTTGGGTTAGGGTTAGGGCTAGGGATAGAGTTTAGGCTAGGATTAGGGTTAGGGTTACAGTTAGTGAGAGGGTTAGGGCTAAGGCCAGTGTTAGGGTGAGATTTAGGTTTAGGGATATGTTTTTTTGTTAGGGTTAGGGTTATGGTTAGCGTTAGGATTAGGGTTAGGGCTAGGGTTAGGTCGAGGGCTATTGTTACAGTTAGGGTTAGGGTCAGTGTGAGGGCTATGGTTAGGGTGAGGGTGAGGATGAGGGTTACGGCTAGGGTTAGCATTAGGGTTAGGGCTGGCGTTAGCGTTAGAGTTAGGTTTAGGTTTATGGTTAGGGTTAGGGTTAGGGTTAGGGTTAGGGCTAGGGCTAGAGCTACGGTTAGGGCTAGCGTTATGGCTAGGGTTAGGGTTCGGTGAGGTTTAGGGTTAGGAGTAGAGTTAGGGTTAGGGTGAGGGCTAGGTTTAGGGTGAGGGTTAGTTTTAGGGTTTGGGTTAGGGCTAGGGTTATCATTAGGGTTAGGGCTAGGGTTAGGGTTAGGTTTATGATTATGGTTAGGGTTTTGGTTAGGTTTAGTGGTAGGCTTTGGGTTAGGGTTAGGGCTAGGGTTTGGGTTAGGGTTTGGGTTAGGGTTAGGGTTAGGATTAGGGCTAGGTTAATGGTTAGGACATGCGTTAGAGCTAGATTTAGGGCTAGCGTTAGGGTTCAGGTTCAGTTTAGGGTTACAGTTTGAGTTAGGGGTAGGGGTAGGGTAGGGCTAGGGCTAGGGTTAGGGCTAGGCCTAGGGTTAGAATTAGGGCTAAGGTTAGGTTTAGGCTTAGGCTTAGCGTTAGGGTTAGCGCTAGGGTTACGTTTAGGGTTAGGGATAGGGTTAAGTTTAGGGCTCGGGTTAGGGTTAGGGTTACGGTTATGGTTAGGGTTAGGGTTAGGGTTAGTGGTAGGGGTTGGGTTAGGGTTAGGGCTAGGGTCAGGGTTGGGGCTAGGGTTAGGGTTAGGGTTATTGTAAGTGAGAGGGTTAGGGCTAAGCCTAGGGTTATGCTTAGGGTTAGGGATACTGTTTGGGTTAGGGTTAGGGTTAGGGTAAGGGTTTGGGTTAGGGTTAGGGCTAGGGTGAGGTTTAGGGTTAGGGTTAGGGTTAGGGTTAGGTCTAGGGTTAGGGTTATCGTTAGGGTGACGCTTTGGGCTAGGGTTAGGGTTAGGTTTAGGGTTAGGGTTAGGGTTCGGGCTAGGGCTAGGGTTAGGGCTAGGGCTAGGGCTACGGATAGGGCTAGGGTAAGGTCTAGGGTTAGGGCTAGGGCTAGGGAAAGGGTTAGGGCTAGGGTTAGAACTAGAGCTAGGGCTAGGATTAGGTTTAGGGTTACAGTTAGTGAGAGGGTTAGGGCTAAGGCTAGTGTTAGGGTGAGATTTAGGTTTAGGAATATGGTTTTTTGTTAGGGTTAGGGTTATGGTTAGCGTTAGGATTAGGGTTAGGGCTAGGGTTAGGTCGAGGGTTAGGGTTAGGGTTAGGGTTAGGGTTAGGGTTAGGGTTAAGGTTAGGGTTAGGGTTAGGGTTAGGGTTTGGGTTAGGGTTAGGGTTAGTGTTCGGGCTAGGGCTAGGGTTAATGCTAGGGCTACGGTTAGGTCTAGGGTTAGGGCTAGGGTTAGGGCTTGGGTTAGGGTTAGGGTTAGGGCTAGGGCTAGGGCAAGGGTTAGGGCAAGGGCTATGTTTAGGTTTAGGGTTAGGGTTAGGGTTAGGGTTAGGGTGAGGGTTAGGGCTAGGGCTATGATTAGGGTTAGAGTTCGGGTTAGGGTTACGGTTGGGGTTAGGGTGAGGGTCAGGACTAGGGTTAGCGTGAGGGTTAGGGTTAGTGTTAGGGCCAGGGTTAGCATTAGGGTCAGGGCTACGGTTAGGGTTAGGGGTAGGGGTAGGGGTAGGATTAGGTTAGGGTTAGGGTTACGGCTATGGTTAGGGTTAGGGCTCGGACAAGGGTTAGGGCTAAGGCTAGGGCTAGTGTTAGGGTTAGGGCTATGGCTAGGGCAAGGGTTAAGGTTAGGGTTAGGGTTAGGTATAGGGTGAGGGCTAGGGTTAGGGTGAGGGTTCTGGTTAGTGTTAGGGCTAGGGTAAGCATTAGGGTTAGGGCTACGGTTATGGTTAGGGTTGGTATTAGGGTTAGTGGTAGGCTTTGGGTTAGGGTAAGGTCTAGGGTTAGGGCTAGGGCTAGGGTAAGGGTTAGGGCTAGGTTTAGAACTAGAGCTAGGGCTAGGGTTAGGGTTAGGGTTCAGTTTCAGTTTAGGGTTACAGTTTGGTTTAGGGGTAGGCATAGGGGTAGGGTTAGGTCTAGGCCTAGGGTTAGGGTTAAGGCTATAGTTAGGTTTAGGGTTAGGGTTAGGGTTAGCGCTAGGGTTAGGCTTAGGGTTAGGGTTAGGGCTAGGGTTAGGTTTAGGGCTCGGGTTAGGTTTTGGGTTACGGTTCTGGTTCTGGTTAGGGTTTGGGTTAGCGTTACGGTTAGTGGTAGGTGTTGGGTTAGGGTTAGGGATAGGGATAGAGTTTAGGCTATGATTAGGGTTAGGTTACAGTTAGTGAGAGGGTTAGGGCTAAGGCTAGTGTTAGGGTTAGGCTTAGGTTTAGGGATATGGTTTGGGTTAGGCTTAGGGTTAGGGCTAGGGTTAGGGTTAGGGTTAGGGTTAGGGTTAGGTCTAGGGTTAGGGTTAGGGTTATGGTTAGGGTTAGGGTTAGGGTTAGGGTTAGGGTTAGGGTTAGTGTTAGGGTTAGGGTTAGGGTTCGGGCTAGGGCTAGGGTTAGGGCTAGGGCTATGGTTACGACTAGGGTTAGGGCTAGGGTTAGGGCTACGGCAAGGGTTACGGCAAGGGCTATGGTTAGGGTTATGGTTAGGGTTAGGGTTAGGGTCAGGGTTAGGGTGAGGGCTAGGGTTAGGGTGAGGGTTAGGGTTAGTGTTAGGGCTAGGGTTAGCATTAGGGTTAGGGCTACGGTTAGGGTCAGGGTTAGGGCTATGGTTATGGTTAGGGTTTGGGTTAGGGTTTGTGGTAGGCTTTGGGTTAGGGTTAGGTCTAGGGTTAGGGTTTGGGCTAAGGTTAGGGTTAGGGTTATGGCTAGGGTTAGGGTTTGGGTTAGGTTTAGGATTTGGGTTAGAGTTAGGGTTAGGGCTAGGGTTAGGTTTAGGGTTAGGGTTAGGGTTAGGGCTGGGGTTGGGGTTGAGGTTAGGGTGAGGGTTACGGTTGGGGTTGTGGTTGGTGTCGTGTTGTGGTTGGGGTTGGGGTTAGGGTTTGAGTTTGGGTTCGGGTTCCGGATAGGGTTAGAATTAGTGTTAGGGTTAGGGTTAGGGCTAGGGCTAGGGTTAGGGTTAGGGCTAGGGCTAGGGCTACGGATAGGGCTAGGGTTAGGGCTAGGGTTAGGGCTTAGGTTAGGGTTAGGGTTAGGGTTAGGGTTCGGGTTAGGTATAGGTTGAGGGCTAGGGTTAGGGTGAGGGTTCTGGTTAGTGTTAGGGCTAGGGTTAGCATTAGGGTTAGGGCTACGGTTATGGTTAGGGTTTGTGTTAGGGTTAGTGGTAGGCTTTGAGTTAGGGTAAGGTCTAGGGTTAGGGCTAGGGCTAGGGTCAGGGTTAGGGCTAGGTTTAGAACTAGAGCTAGGGCTAGGGTTAGGGTTAGGGTTCAGTTTTAGTTTAGGGTTACAGTTTGGTTTAGGGGTAGGGGTAGGGGTAGGGTTAGGTCTAGGCCTAGGGTTTGGGTTAAGGCTATAGTTAGGTTTAGGGTTAGGGTTAGGGTTAGCGCTAGGGTTAGGCTTAGGGTTAGGGTTAGGGCTAGGGTTAGGTTTAGGGCTCGGGTTAGGGTTAGGGTTACGGTTCTGGTTCTGGTTAGGGTTTGGGTTAGCGTTAGGGTTAGGGTTAGTGGTAGGTGTTGGGTTAGGGTTAGTGCTAGGTATAGAGTTTAGGCTAGGATTAGGGTTAGGGTTACAGTTAGTGAGAGGGTTAGGGCTAAGGCTAGTGTTAGGGTGAGATTTAGGTTTAGGGATATGTTTTTTTGTTAGGGTTAGGGTTATGGTTAGCGTTAGGATTAGGGTTAGGGCTAGGGTTAGGTCGAGGGTTAGGGTTAGGGTTAGGGTTAGGGTTAGGGTTAGGGTTAGGGTTAAGGTTAGAGTTAGGGTTAGGGTTAGGGTTTGGGTTAGGGTTAGTGTTCGGGCTAGGGCTAGGGTTACTGCTAGGGCTACGGTTAGGGCTAGGGTTAGGGCTAGGGGTAGGGCTTGGGTTAGGGTTAGGGTTAGGGCTAGGGCTAGGGCTAGGGCAAGGGTTAGGGCAAGGGCTATGGTTAGGGTTAGGGTTAGGGTTAGGGTGAGGGTGAGGTTGAGGGTGAGGGTTAGGGCTAGGGCTAGGGCTCGGGCTAGGGCTAGGGCAAGGGTTAGGGCAAGGGCTATGGTTAGGGTTAGAGTTCGGACAAGGGTTAGGTCTAAGGCTAGGGCTAGTGTTAGGGTTAGGGCTATGGCTAGGTCTTGGGCTAGGGCAAGGGTTAGGGTTAAGGTTAGGTATAGGGTGAGGGCTAGGGTTAGGGTGAGGGTTCTGGTTAGTGTTAGGGCTAGGGTTAGCATTAGGGTTAGGGCAACGGTTATGGTTAGGGTTTGTATTAGTGTTAGTGGTAGGCTTTGGGTTAGGGTAAGGTCTAGGGTTAGGGCTAGGGTTAGGGTTAATGTTAGGGCTAGGGCTAGGGTTAGGTTTGGGGTTACGGTTAGGGTTACGGTTAGGGTTAGGGTTAGGGTTAGAGTTAGGGCTAGGGTTGGGGTAGAGGTTAGGGTTAGGGTTAGGGTTAGGATTAGGTTTACGGTTGTGGTTGCGGTTGGTGTTGTGTTGTGGTTGGGGTTGGGGTTAGGGTTTGAGTTCGGGTTCGGTTCGGGTTAGGGTTAGGGTTAGGGTCTGGGGTAGGTTTATGGTTTGGGTTAGGGTTAGGGTTGGGGTTGGGGTTAGGTTTAGGGCTAGGGCTAGGGTTAAAGCTAGGGCTAGGGCTAGGGTTAGGGTTAGCGTTAGGGTTAGCGCTAGGACTAGGGTTAGGGTTAGGGTTAGGGCTAGGGCTAGGGTTAGGTTTAGGGGTAGGGATAGGTTTAGGGATAGTGTCTGGGCTAGGGTTAGGTTTAGGGTTAAGGCTCGGGCTAGGGCTAGGGCTAGGGCTAGGGATAGGGCTAGGGCTAGGGCTAGGGCTAGGGTTAGTGTTAGGGTTAGGGCTAGGGTTCGGGTTAGGGCTAGAGTTCGGGTTAGGGTTAGGGTGGGGTTAGGGCTACGGCTAGGGTTTGTGCTTGGGTTAGGGTTAGGGCTAGGGATAGGACTAGGGATAGGGATAGTGATAGGGATAGGACTAGGGCTAGGGATAGGGCTAGGGCTAGGGCAAGGGTTAGGTCAAGGGCTATTGTTACGGTTAAGTTTAGGGTCAGTGTGAGGGCTATGGTTAGGGTGAGGGTGAGGGTTACGGCTAGGGTTAGCATTAGGGTTAGGGCTGGCGTTAGCGTTAGCATTAGAGTTAGGTTTAGGTTTAGGGTTAGGGTTAGGGCTAGGGCTAGGCCTACGGTTAGGGCTTGCGTTATGGCTAGGGTTAGGGTTTGGTGAGGTTTAGGGTTAGGAGTAGAGTTAGGGTTAGGGTGAGGGCTAGGTTTAGGGTGAGGGTTAGTTTTAGGGTTAGGGTTAGGGCTAGGGTTATCATTAGGGTTAGGGCTAGGGTTAGGGTTAGGTTTATGATTATGGTTAGGGTTTTGGTTAGGTTTAGTGGTAGGCTTTGGGTTAGGGTTAGGGCTAGGGTTTGGGTTAGGGTTTGGGTTAGGGTTAGGGTTAGGATTAGGGCTAGGGCTAGTGTTAGGACTAGGGCTAGGGTAACGGTTAGGACATGCGTTAGAGCTAGAGTTAGGGCTAGCGTTAGGGTTCAGGTTCAGTTTAGGGTTACAGTTTGAGTTAGGGGTAGGGGTAGGGTAGGGCTAGGGCTAGGGTTAGGGCTAGGCCTAGGGTTACAATTAGGGCTAAGGTTAGGTTTAGGGTTAGGGTTAGCGCTAGGGTTAGCGCTAGGGTTACGTTTAGGGTTAGGGATAGGGTTAGGTGTAGGGGTAGGGATAGGTTTAGGGATAGGGTCTGGGCTAGGGTTAGGTTTAGGGTTAAGGCTCGGGCTAGGGCTAGGTATAGGGCTAGGGCTAGGGCTAGGGCTAGGGCTAGGGTTAGGGTTAGGGTTAGGGCTATGGTTCGGGTTAGGGCTAGAGTTCGGGTTAGGGTTAGGGTGGGGTTAGGGCTACGGCTAGGGTTAGGGCTTGGGTTATGTTTAGGGTTAGGGTTAGGGTTAGGGTTAGGGCTAGGGCTAGTGTTAGGGCTAGGGCTAGGGCTAGGGTAACGGTTAGGACATGCGTTAGAGCTAGAGTTAGGGCTAGCGTTAGGGTTCAGGTTCAGTTTAGGGTTACAGTTTGAGTTAGGGGTAGGGCTAGGGTAGGGCTAGGGCTAGGGTTAGGGCTAGGCCTAGGGTTAGAATTAGGGCTAAGTTTAGGTTTAGGGTTAGGGTTAGCGTTAGGGTTAGCGCTAGGGTTACGTTTAGGGTTAGGGATAGGGTTAGGTTTAGGGCTCGGGTTAGGGTTAGGGTTACGGTTATGTTTAGGGTTTGGGTTAGGGTTAGGGTTAGTGGTAGGGGTTGGGTTAGGGTTAGGGCTAGGGTCAGGGTTGGGGCTAGGGTTAGGGTTAGGGTTATTGTAAGTGAGAGCGTTAGGGCTAAGCCTAGGGTTATGCTTAGGGTTAGGGATACTGTTTGGGTTAGGGTTAGGGTTAGGGTAAGGGTTTGGGTTAGGGTTAGGGCTAGGGTGAGGTTTAGGGTTAGGGTTAGGTTTAGGGTTAGTTCTAGGGTTAGGGTTATCGTTAGGGTGACGCTTTGGGCTAGGGTTAGGGTTAGGGTTAGGGTTAGGTTTAGGGTTAGGGTTAGGGTTCGGGCTAGGGCTAGGGTTAGGGCTAGGGCTAGGGCTACGGATAGGGCTAGGGTAAGGTCTAGGGTTAGGGCTAGGGCTGGGGTTGGGGTTGAGGTTAGGGTTAGGGTTACGGTTGGGGTTGTGGTTGCTGTCGTGTTGTGGTTGGGGTTGGGGTTAGGGTTTGAGTTTGGGTTCGGGTTCCGGATAGGGTTAGAATTAGTGTTAGGGTTAGGGTTAGGGCTAGGGCTAGGGTTAGGGGTAGGCTTAGGTTTAGGGATACGGTTTGGATTAGGGTTAGGGTTAGGGCTAGGGTTTGGGTTAGGGTTAGGGTTAGGATTAGGGCTAGGGCTAGTGTTAGCGCTAGGGCTAGGGCTAGGGTAACGGTTAGGACATGCGTTAGAGCTAGAGTTAGGGCTAGCATTAGGGTTCAGGTTCAGTTTAGGGTTACAGTTTGAGTTAGGGGTAGGGGTAGGGTAGGGCTAGGGCTAGGGTTAGGGCTAGGCCTAGGGTTAGAATTAGGGCTAAGGTTAGGTTTAGGCTTAGGCTTAGCGTTAGGGTTAATGCTAGGGTTACGTTTAGGGTTAGTGATAGGGTTAGGTTTAGGGCTCGGGTTAGGGTTAGGGTTACTGTTACGGTTAGTGTTTGGGTTAGGTTTAGGGTTAGTGGTAGGGGTTGGGTTAGGGTTAGGGCTAGGGTCAGGGTTTGGGCTAGGGTTAGGGTTAGGTTTATGGTAAGTGAGAGGGCTAGGGCTAAGCCTAGGGTAAGGGTCAGGGTTAGGGTTAGGGATACTGTTTGGGTTAGGGTTAGGGTTATGGTTAGGGTTAGGGTTAGGTTTAGGGTTAGGGTTAGGGTTAGGGTTAGGGTTAGGTCTAGGGTTATCATTAGGGTTAGGGCTAGGGTTAGGGTTAGGGTTAGGTTTATGATTATGGTTAGGGTTTTGGTTAGGTTTATTGGTAGGCTTTGGGTTAGGGTTAGGGTTAGGGCTAGGGTTTGGGTTAGGGTTTGGGTTAGGGTTAGGGTTAGGTTTAGGTGTAGGGTTAGGGTTAGACTTAGGGGCAGGTTTAGGGGTAGGGCTAGGGTTAGTTGTAGTGTTAGAGCTAGGGCTAGGGCTTGGGATAGGGATAGGGATAGGGATAGGGATAGGGTTAGTGTTAGTGTTAGTGTTAGTGTTAGTGTTAGGGCTAGGGCTAGGGTTAGGGTTAGGGTTAGGGTTAGGGTTAGGGTTAGGGTTAGGGCTAGGGTTAGGTTTAGGGCTAGGGCTAGGGTTAGGGTTAGGGTTCGGGCTAGGATTAGGGCTAGGGTTAGGGCTAGGGCTAGGGCTAGGTAACGGTTAGGGCTAGGGTTAGAGCTAGAGCTAGGACTAGGGTTAGGGTTCAGGTTCAGGTTCAGGTTCAGTTTAGGGTTACAGTTTGGGTTAGGGGCAGGGGTAGGGGTAGGGGTATGGTTACGGCTAGGCCTAGGGTTAGGGTTAGGGCTAGGGTTAGGTTTAGGGTTAGCGTTAGAGTTAGGATTAGCGCTAGGGTTAGGGTTATGGTTAGGGTTAGGGCTAGGTTCAGGTTTAGGGCTCGGGTTAGTGTTATGTTTAGGGTTACGGTTCTGGTTAGGGTTTGGGTTAGGGTTAGGGTTAGTGGTAGGGGTTGGGTTAGGGCTAGGGTTAGGGTTTGGGCTAGGATTAGGGTTAGGGTTACAGTTAGTGAGAGGGTTAGGGCTAAGACTAGGGTTAGGGTGAGATTTAGGTTTAGGGATATGTTTTTTTGTTAGGGTTAGGGTTATGGTTAGCGTTAGGATTAGGGTTAGGGCTAGGGTTAGGTCGAGGGTTAGGGTTAGGGTTAGGGTTAGGGTTATGGTTAGGTTTAGGGTTAAGGTTAGAGTTAGGGTTAGGGTTAGGGTTTGGGTTAGGGTTAGGGTTAGTGTTCGGGCTAGGGCTAGGGTTACTGCTAGGGCTACGGTTAGGCCTAGGGTTAGGGCTAGGGTTAGGGCTTGGGTTAGGTTTAGGGTTAGGGCTAGGGCTAGGGCTAGGGCAAGGGTTAGGGCAAGGGCTATGGTTAGGGTTAGGGTTAGGGTTAGGGTTAGGGTGAGGGTTAGGGCTAGGGCTAGGGCTAGGGCTAGGGCTAGGGCAAGGGTTAGGGCAAGGGCTATGGTTAGGGTTAGAGTTCGGGTTAGGGTTACGGTTGGGGTTAGGGTGAGGGTCAGGACTAGGGTTAGGGTGAGGGTTAGGGTTAGTGTTAGGGCCAGGGTTAGCATTAGGGTCAGGGCTACAGTTAGGGTTACGGGTAGGGGTAGGGGTAGGATTAGGGTAGGGTTAGGGTTACGGCTATGGTTAGGGTTAGGGCTCGGACAAGGGTTAGGGCTAAGGCTAGGGCTAGTGTTAGGGTTAGAGGTATGGCTAGGGCTTCGGCTAGGGCAAGGGTTAGGGTTAGGGTTAGGGTTAGGGTTAGGTATAGGGTGAGGGCTAGGGTTAGGGTGAGGGTTCTGGTTAGTGTTAGGGCTAGGGTAAGCATTAGGGTTAGGGCTACGGTTATGGTTAGGGTTTGTATTAGGGTTAGTGGTAGGCTTTGGGTTAGGGTAAGGTCTAGGGTTAGGGCTAGGGTTAGGGTTAATGTTAGGGCTAGGGCTAGGGTTAGGTTTGGGGTTACGGTTAGGGTTACGGTTAGGGTTAGGGTTAGGGTTAGGGTTAGGGTTAGAGTTAGGGCTAGGGTTGGGGTTGGGGTTAGGGTTTGAGTTCGGGTTCGGTTCGGGTTAGGGTTAGGGTTAGGGTTTGGGGTAGATTTATGGTTTGGGTTAGGGTTAGGGTTGCGGTTGGGGTTAGGTTTAGGGCAAGGGCTAGGGCTCGGGCTAAGGTTAAAGCTAGGGCTAGGGCTAGGGTTAGGGTTAGCGTTAGGGTTAGCACTAGGGCTAGGGTTAGGGGTAGGGGTAGGGTTAGGATTAGGGTTAGCGCGAGGGCTGGGGTTAGGGTTCGGGTTAGGGGTAGGGTTAGGGTTAGGGTTAGGGTTAGGGCTAGGGTTAGGTTTAGGTCTAGCGATAGGTTTAGGGATAGGGTCTGGGCTAGGGTTAGATTTAGGGTTAAGGCTCGGGATAGGGCTAGGGATAGGGCTAGGGCTAGGTCTAAGGCTAGGGTTAGGGTTAGGGCTAGGGTTCGGGTTAGGGCTAGAGTTCGGGTTAGGGTTAGGGTGGGGTTAGGGCTACGGCTAGGGTTAGGGCTTGGGTTTGGGTTAGGGTTAGGGTTAGGGTTAGGGCTAGGGCTAGGGCTAGGGCTAGGACTAGGGATAGGGATAGGGATAGGGATAGGGATAGGGATCGGGATAGGGATAGGGATAGGGATAGGACTAGGGATAGGGATAGGGATAGGGCTAGGGCTAGGGCAAGGGTTAGGTCAAGGGCTATTGTTACGGTTAGGGTTAGGGTCAGTGTGAGGGCTATGGTTAGGGTGAGGGTGACGGTGAGGGTTACGGCTAGGGTTAGCATTAGGGTTAGGGCTGGCGTTAGCGTTAGAGTTAGGTTTAGGTTAAGGGTTAGGGTTAGGGTTAGGGTTAGGGTTAGGGTTAGGGCTAGGGCTAGGGCTACGGTTAGGGCTAGCGTTATGGCTAGGGGTAGGGTTCGGTGAGGTTTACGGTTAGGAGTAGAGTTAGGGTTAGGGTGAGGGCTAGGTTTAGGGTGAGTGTTAGTTTTAGGGTTTGGGTTCGGGCTAGGGTTATCATTAGGTTTAGGGCTAGGGTTAGGGTTAGGTTTATGATTATGGTTAGGGTTTTGGTTAGGTTTAGTGGTAGGCTTTGGGTTAGGGTTAGGACTAGGGTTTGGGTTAGGGTTTGGGTTAGGGTTAGGGTTAGGATTAGGGCTAGGGCTAGTCTTAGGGCTAGGGCTAGGGCTAGGGTAACGGTTAGGACATGCGTTAGAGCTAGAGTTAGGGCTAGCGTTAGGGTTCAGGTTCAGTTTAGGGTTACAGTTTGAGTTAGGGGTAGGGGTAGGGTAGGGCTAGGGCTAGGGTTAGGGCTAGGCCTAGGGTTAGAATTAGGGCTAAGGTTAGGTTTAGGGTTAGGGTTAGCGTTAGGGTTAGCGCTAGGGTTACGTTTAGGGTTAGGGATAGGGTTAGGTTTAGGGCTCGGGTTAGGGTTAGGGTTACGGTTATGGTTAGGGTTTGGGTAAGGGTTAGGGTTAGTGGTAGGGGTTGGGTTAGGGTTAGGGCTAGGGTCAGGGTTGGGGCTAGGGTTAGGGTTAGGGTTATTGTAAGTGAGAGGGTTAGGGCTAAGCCTAGGGTTATGCTTAGGGTTAGGGATACTGTTTGGGTTAGGGTTAGGGTTAGGGTAAGGGTTTGGGTTAGGGTTAGGGCTAGGGTGAGGTTTAGGGTTAGGGTTAGGGTTAGGGTTAGTTCTAGGGTTAGGGTTATCGTTAGGGTGACGCTTTGGGCTAGGGTTAGGGTTAAGGTTAGGGTTAGGGTTCGGGCTAGGGCTAGGGTTAGGGCTAGGGCTAGGGCTACGGATAGGGCTAGGATAAGGTCTAGGGTTAGGGCTAGGGCTAGGGTAAGGGTTAGGGCTAGGGTTAGAACTAGAGCTAGGGCTAGGATTAGGGTTAGGGTTACAGTTAGTGAGAGGGTTAGGGCTAAGGCTAGTGTTAGGGAGAGATTTAGGTTTAGGGATATGGTTTTTTGTTAGGGTTAGGGTTATGGTTAGCGTTAGGATTAGGGTTAGGGCTAGGGTTAGGTCGACGGTTAGGGTTAGGGTTAGGGTTAGGGTTAGGGTTAGGGTTAGTGTTCGGGCTAGGGCTAGGGTTACTGCTAGGGCTACGGTTAGGGCTAGGGTTAGGGCTAGGGTTAGGGCTTGGGTTAGGGTTCGGGCTAGGGCTAGGGCTAGGGCAAGGGTTAGGGCAAGGGCTATGGTTAGTGTTAGGGTTAGGTTTAGGGTTAGGTTTAGGATGAGGGTTAGGGCTAGGGCTAGGGCTAGGGCTAGGGCAAGGGTTAGGGCAAGGACTATGATTAGGGTTAGAGTTCGGGTTAGGGTTACGGTTGGGGTTAGGGTGAGGGTCAGGACTAGGGTTAGGGTGAGGGTTAGGGTTAGTGTTAGGGCCAGGGTTAGCATTAGGGTCAGGGCTACGGTTAGGGTTAGGGGTAGGGGTAGGGGTACGATTAGGGTAGGGTTAGGGTTACGGCTATGGTTAGGGTTTGTATTAGGGTTAGTGGTAGGCTTTGGGTTAGGGTAAGGTCTAGGGTTAGGGCTAGGGCTAGGGTAAGGGTTAGGGCTAGGTTTAGAACTAGAGCTAGGGCTAGGGTTAGGGTTAGGGTTCAGTTTCAGTTTAGGGTTACAGTTTGGTTTAGGGGTAGGCATAGGGGTAGGGTTAGGTCTAGGCCTAAGGTTAGGGTTAAGGCTATAGTTAGGTTTAGGGTTAGGGTTAGGGTTAGCGCTAGGGTTAGGCTTAGTGTTAGGGTCAGGGCTAGGGTTAGGTTTAGGGCTCGGGTTAGGTTTAGGGTTACGGTTCTGGTTCTGGTTAGGGTTTGGGTTAGCGTTACGGTTAGTGGTAGGTGTTGGGTTAGGGTTAGGGCTAGGGATAGAGTTTAGGCTAGGATTAGTGTTAGGTTACAGTTAGTGAGAGGGTTAGGCCTAAGGCTAGTGTTAGGGTGAGAGTTAGGTTTAGGGATATGGTTTTTTGTTAGGGTTAGGGTTATGGTTAGCGTTAGGATTAGGGTTAGGGCTAGGGTTAGGTCGAGGGTTAGGGTTAGGGTTAGGGTTAGGGTTAGGGTTAGGGCTAGGGTCAGGGTTGGGGCTAGGGTTAGGGTTAGGGTTATTGTAAGTGAGAGGGTTAGGGCTAAGCCTAGGGTTATGCTTAGGGTTAGGGATACTGTTTGGGTTAGGGTTAGGGTTAGGGTAAGGGTTTGGGTTAGGGTTAGGGCTAGGGTGAGGTTTAGGGTTAGGGTTAGGTTTAGGGTTAGTTCTAGGGTTAGGGTTATCGTTAGGGTGACGCTTTGGGCTAGGGTTAGGGTTAGGGTTAGGGTTAGGGTTAGGGTTAGGGTTAGGGTTCGGGCTAGGGCTAGGGTTAGGGCTAGGGTTAGGGCTAGGGCTACGGATAGGGCTAGGGTAAGGTCTAGGGTTAGGGCTAGGGCTGGGGTTGGGGTTGAGGTTAGGGTTAGGGTTACGGTTGGGGTTGTGGTTGCTGTCGTGTTGTGGTTGGGGTTGGGGTTAGGGTTTGAGTTTGGGTTCGGGTTCCGGATAGGGTTAGAATTAGTGTTAGGGTTAGGGTTAGGGCTAGGGCTAGGGTTAGGGGTAGGCTTAGGTTTAGGGATACGGTTTGGATTAGGGTTAGGGTTAGGGCTAGGGTTTGGGTTAGGGTTAGGGTTAGGATTAGGGCTAGGGCTAGTGTTGGCGCTAGGGCTAGGGCTAGGGTTACGGTTAGGACATGCGTTAGAGCTAGAGTTAGGGCTAGCGTTAGGGTTCAGGTTCAGTTTAGGGTTACAGTTTGAGTTTGGGGTAGGGGTAGGGTAGGGCTAGGGCTAGGGTTAGGGCTAGGCCTAGGGTTAGAATTAGGGCTAAGGTTAGGTTTAGGCTTAGGCTTAGCGTTAGGGTTAATGCTAGGGTTACGTTTAGGGTTAGTGATAGGGTTAGGTTTAGGGCTCGGGTTAGGGTTAGGGTTACTGTTACGGTTAGTGTTTGGGTTAGGGTTAGGGGTAGTGGTAGGGGTTGGGTTAGGGTTAGGGCTAGGGTCAGGGTTTGGGCTAGGGTTAGGGTTATGGTAAGTGAGAGGGCTAGGGCTAAGCCTAGGGTAAGGGTCAGGGTTAGGGTTAGGGATACTGTTTGGGTTAGGGTTAGGGTTACGGTTAGGGTTAGGGTTAGGGTTGGGGTTAGGGTTAGGGTTAGGGTTATGGTTAGGGTTAGGGTTAGGGCTAGGGTTATCATTAGAATTAGGGCTAGGGTTAGTGTTAGGGTTAGGTTTATGATTATGGTTAGGGTTTTGGTTAGGTTTAGTGGTAGGCTTTGGGTTAGGGTTAGGGCTAGGGTTTGGGTTAGGGTTTGGGTTAGGGTTAGGGTTAGGATTAGGGCTAGGGCTAGTCTTAGGGCTAGGCCTAGGGCTAGGGTAACGGTTAGGACATGCGTTAGAGCTAGAGTTAGGGCTAGCGTTAGGGTTCAGGTTCAGTTTAGGGTTACAGTTTGAGTTATGGGTAGGGGTAGGGTAGGGCTAGGGCTAGGGTTAGGGCTAGGCCTAGGGTTAGAATTAGGGCTAAGGTTAGGTTTAGGGTTAGGGTTAGCGTTAGGGTTAGCGCTAGGGTTACGTTTAGGTTTAGGGATAGGGTTAGGTTTAGGGCTCGGGTTAGGGTTAGGGTTACGGTTATGGTTAGGGTTTGGGTTAGGGTTAGGGTTAGTGGTAGGGGTTGGGTTAGGGTTAGGGCTAGGGTCAGGGTTGGGGCTAGGGTTAGGGTTAGGGTTATTGTAAGTGAGAGGGTTAGGGCTAAGCCTAGGGTTATGCTTAGGGTTAGGGATACTGTTTGGGTTAGGGTTAGGGTTAGGGTAAGGGTTTGGGTTAGGGTTAGGGCTAGGGTGAGGTTTAGGGTTAGGGTTAGGTTTAGGGTTAGTTCTAGGGTTAGGGTTATCGTTAGGGTGACGCTTTGGGCTAGGGTTAGGGTTAGGGTTAGGGTTAGGTTTAGGGTTAGGGTTAGGGTTCGGGCTAGGGCTAGGGTTAGGGCTAGGGCTAGGGCTACGGATAGGGCTAGGGTAAGGTCTAGGGTTAGGGCTAGGGCTGGGGTTGGGGTTGAGGTTAGGGTTAGGGTTACGGTTGGGGTTGTGGTTGGTGTCGTGTTGTGGTTGGGGTTGGGGTTAGGGTTTGAGTTTGGGTTCGGGTTCCGGATAGGGTTAGAATTAGTGTTAGGGTTAGGGTTAGGGCTAGGGCTAGGGTTAGGGGTAGGCTTAGGTTTAGGGATACGGTTTGGATTAGGGTTAGGGTTAGGGCTAGGGTTTGGGTTAGGGTTAGGATTAGGGCTAGGGCTAGTGTTAGCGCTAGGGCTAGGGCTAGGGTAACGGTTAGGGCTAGGGTTAGAGCTAGAGCTAGGGCTAGGGTTAGGGTTCAGGTTCAGGTTCAGTTTAGGGTTACAGTTTGGGTTAGGGGCAGGGGTAGGGGTAGGGGTATGGTTACAGCTAGGCCTAGGGTTAGGGCTAGGGCTAGGGTTAGGTTTAGGGTTAGCGTTAGAGTTAGGATTAGCGCTAGGGTTAGGGTTATGGTTAGGGTTAGGGTTCGGTTCAGGTTTAGGGCTCGGGTTAGTGTTAGGTTTAGGGTTACGGTTCTGGTTAGGGTTTGGGTTAGGGTTAGGGTTAGGATTAGGGCTAGGGCTAGTGTTAGGGCTAGGGCTAGGGCTAGGGTAACGGTTAGGACATGCGTTAGAGCTAGAGTTAGGGCTAGCGTTAGGGTTCAGGTTCAGTTTAGGGTTACAGTTTGAGTTAGGGGTAGGGGTAGGGTAGGGCTAGGGCTAGGGTTAGGGCGAGGCCTAGGGTTAGAATTAGGGCTAAGGTTAGGTTTAGGGTTAGGGATAGCGTTAGGGTTAGCGCTAGGGTTACGTTTAGGGTTAGGGATAGGGTTAGGTTTAGGGCTCGGGTTAGGGTTAGGGTTACGGTTATGGTTAAGGTTTGGGTTAGGGTTAGGGTTAGTGGTAGGGGTTGGGTTAGGGTTAGGGCTAGGGTCAGGGTTGGGGCTAGGGTTAGGGTTAGGGTTATTGTAAGTGAGAGCGTTAGGGCTAAGCCTAGGGTTATGCTTAGGGTTAGGGATACTGTTTGGGTTAGGGTTAGGGTTAGGGTAAGGGTTTGGGTTAGGGTTAGGGCTAGGGTGAGGTTTTGGGTTAGGGTTAGGGTTGGGGTTAGTTCTAGGGTTAGGGTTATCATTAGGGTGACGCTTTGGGCTAGGGTTAGGGTTAGGGTTAGGTTTAGGGTTAGGGTTCGGGCTAGGGCTAGGGTTAGGGTTAGGGCTAGGGCTAGGGCTACGGATAGGGCTAGGGTAAGGTCTAGGGTTAGGGCTAGGGCTAGGGTAAGGGTTAGGGCTTGGGTTAGAACTAGAGCTAGGGCTAGGATGAGGGTTAGGGTTACAGTTAGTGAGAGGGTTAGGGCTAAGGCTAGTGTTAGGGTGAGATTTAGGTTTAGGGATATGGTTTTTTGTTAGGGTTAGGGTTATGGTTAGCGTTAGGATTAGGGTTAGGGCTAGGGTTAGGTCGAGGGTTAGGGTTAGGGTTAGGGTTAGGGTTAGGGTTAGGGCTAGGGTCAGGGTTGGGGCTAGGGTTAGGGTTAGGGTTATTGTAAGTGAGAGGGTTAGGGCTAAGCCTAGGGTTATGCTTAGGGTTAGGGATACTGTTTGGGTTAGGGTTAGGGTTAGGGTAAGGGTTTGGGTTAGGGTTAGGGCTAGGGTGAGGTTTAGGGTTAGGGTTAGGTTTAGGGTTAGTTCTAGGGTTAGGGTTATCGTTAGGGTGACGCTTTGGGCTAGGGTTAGGGTTAGGGTTAGGGTTAGGGTTAGGTTTAGGGTTAGGGTTAGGGTTAGGGTTAGGGTTCGGGTTCGGGCTAGGGCTAGGGTTAGGGCTAGGGTTAGGGCTAGGGATACAGATAGGGCTAGGGTAAGGTCTAGGGTTAGGGCTAGGGCTGGGGTTGGGGTTGAGGTTAGGGTTAGGGTTACGGTTGGGGTTGTGGTTGCTGTCGTGTTGTGGTTGGGGTTGGGGTTAGGGTTTGAGTTTGGGTTCGGGTTCCGGATCGGGTTAGAATTAGTGTTAGGGTTAGGGTTAGGGTTAGGGCTAGGGCTAGGGTTAGGGGTAGGCTTAGGTTTAGGGATACGGTTTGGATTAGGGTTAGGGTTAGGGCTAGGGTTTGGGTTAGGGTTAGGGTTAGGATTAGGTCTAGGGCTAGTGTTAGCGCTAGGGCTAGGGCTAGGGTAACGGTTAGGACATGCGTTAGAGCTAGCGTTAGGGTTCAGGTTCAGTTTAGGGTTACAGTTTGAGTTTGGGGTAGGGGTAGGGTAGGGCTAGGGTTAGGGTTAGGGCTAGGGCTAGGCCTAGGGTTAGAATTAGGGCTAAGGTTAGGTTTAGGCTTAGGCTTAGCGTTAGGGTTAATGCTAGGGTTACGTTTAGGTTTAGTGATAGGGTTAGGTTTAGGGCTCGGGTTAGGGTTAGGGTTACTGTTATGGTTAGTGTTTGGGTTAGGGTTAGGGTTAGTGGTAGGGGTTGGGTTAGGGTTAGGGCTAGGGTCAGGGTTTGGGCTAGGGTTAGGGTTATGGTAAGTGAGAGGGCTAGGGCTAAGCCTAGGGTAAGGGTCAGGGTTAGGGTTAGGGATACTGTTTGGGTTAGGGTTAGGGTTACAGTTAGGGTTAGGGTTAGGGTTGGGGTTAGGGTTAGGGTTAGGGTTATGGTTAGGGTTAGGGTTAGGGCTAGGGTTATCATTAGAATTAGGGCTAGGGTTAGTGTTAGGGTTAGGTTTATGATTATGGTTAGGGTTTTGGTTAGGTTTAGTGGTAGGCTTTGGGTTAGGGTTAGGGCTAGGGTTTGGGTTAGGGTTTGGGTTAGGGTTAGGGTTAGGATTAGGGCTAGGGCTAGTCTTAGGGCTAGGGCTAGGGCTAGGGTAACGGTTAGGACATGCGTTAGAGCTAGAGTTAGGGCTAGCGTTAGGGTTCAGGTTCAGTTTAGGGTTACAGTTTGAGTTATGGGTAGGGGTAGGGTAGGGCTAGGGCTAGGGTTAGGGCTAGGCCTAGGGTTAGAATTAGGGCTAAGGTTAGGTTTAGGGTTAGGGTTAGCGTTAGGGTTAGCGCTAGGGTTACGTTTAGGGTTAGGGATAGGGTTAGGTTTAGGGCTCGGGTTAGGGTTAGGGTTACGGTTATGTTTAGGGTTTGGGTTAGGGTTAGGGTTAGTGGTAGGGGTTGGGTTAGGGTTAGGGCTAGGGTCAGGGTTGGGGCTAGGGTTAGGGTTAGGGTTATTGTAAGTGAGAGCGTTAGGGCTAAGCCTAGGGTTATGCTTAGGGTTAGGGATACTGTTTGGGTTAGGGTTAGGGTTAGGGTAAGGGTTTGGGTTAGGGTTAGGGCTAGGGTGAGGTTTAGGGTTAGGGTTAGGTTTAGGGTTAGTTCTAGGGTTAGGGTTATCGTTAGGGTGACGCTTTGGGCTAGGGTTAGGGTTAGGGTTAGGGTTAGGTTTAGGGTTAGGGTTAGGGTTAGGGTTCGGGCTAGGGCTAGGGTTAGGGCTAGGGCTAGGGCTACGGATAGGGCTAGGGTAAGGTCTAGGGTTAGGGCTAGGGCTGGGGTTGGGGTTGAGGTTAGGGTTAGGGTTACGGTTGGGGTTGTGGTTGCTGTCGTGTTGTGGTTGGGGTTGGGGTTAGGGTTTGAGTTTGGGTTCGGGTTCCGGATAGGGTTAGAATTAGTGTTAGGGTTAGGGTTAGGGCTAGGGCTAGGGTTAGGGGTAGGCTTAGGTTTAGGGATACGGTTTGGATTAGGGTTAGGGTTAGGGCTAGGGTTTGGGTTAGGGTTAGGGTTAGGATTAGGGCTAGGGCTAGTGTTAGCGCTAGGGCTAGGGCTAGGGTAACGGTTAGGACATGCGTTAGAGCTAGAGTTAGGGCTAGCATTAGGGTTCAGGTTCAGTTTAGGGTTACAGTTTGAGTTAGGGGTAGGGGTAGGGTAGGGCTAGGGCTAGGGTTAGGGCTAGGGCTAGGGTTAGAATTAGGGCTAAGGTTAGGTTTAGGCTTAGGCTTAGCGTTAGGGTTAATGCTAGGGTTACGTTTAGGGTTAGTGATAGGGTTAGGTTTAGGGCTCGGGTTAGGGTTAGGGTTACTGTTACGGTTAGTGTTTGGGTTAGGTTTAGGGTTAGTGGTAGGGGTTGGGTTAGGGTTAGGGCTAGGGTCAGGGTTTGGGCTAGGGTTAGGGTTAGGTTTATGGTAAGTGAGAGGGCTAGGGCTAAGCCTAGGGTAAGGGTCAGGGTTAGGGTTAGGGATACTGTTTGGGTTAGGGTTAGGGTTATGGTTAGGGTTAGGGTTAGGTTTAGGGTTAGGGTTAGGGTTAGGGTTAGGGTTAGGGCTAGGGTTATCATTAGGGTTAGGGCTAGGGTTAGGGTTAGGGTTAGGTTTATGATTATGGTTAGGGTTTTGGTTAGGTTTATTGGTAGGCTTTGGGTTAGGGTTAGGGTTAGGGCTAGGGTTTGGGTTAGGGTTTGGGTTAGGGTTAGGGTTAGGTTTAGGTGTAGGGTTAGGGTTAGACTTAGGGGCAGGTTTAGGGGTAGGGCTAGGGTTAGTTGTAGTGTTAGAGCTAGGGCTAGGGCTTGGGATAGGGATAGGGATAGGGATAGGGATAGGGATAGGGTTAGTGTTAGTGTTAGTGTTAGTGTTAGTGTTAGGGCTAGGGCTAGGGTTAGGGTTAGGGTTAGGGTTAGGGTTAGGGTTAGGGTTAGGGCTAGGGTTAGGTTTAGGGCTAGGGCTAGGGTTAGGGTTAGGGTTCGGGCTAGGATTAGGGCTAGGGTTAGGGCTAGGGCTAGGGCTAGGTAACGGTTAGGGCTAGGGTTAGAGCTAGAGCTAGGACTAGGGTTAGGGTTCAGGTTCAGGTTCAGGTTCAGTTTAGGGTTACAGTTTGGGTTAGGGGCAGGGGTAGGGGTAGGGGTATGGTTACGGCTAGGCCTAGGGTTAGGGTTAGGGCTAGGGTTAGGTTTAGGGTTAGCGTTAGAGTTAGGATTAGCGCTAGGGTTAGGTTTATGGTTAGGGTTAGGGCTAGGTTCAGGTTTAGGGCTCGGGTTAGTGTTATGTTTAGGGTTACGGTTCTGGTTAGGGTTTGGGTTAGGGTTAGGGTTAGTGGTAGGGGTTGGGTTAGGGCTAGGGTTAGGGTTTGGGCTAGGATTAGGGTTAGGGTTACAGTTAGTGAGAGGGTTAGGGCTAAGACTAGGGTTAGGGTGAGATTTAGGTTTAGGGATATGTTTTTTTGTTAGGGTTAGGGTTATGGTTAGCGTTAGGATTAGGGTTAGGGCTAGGGTTAGGTCGAGGGTTAGGGTTAGGGTTAGGGTTAGGGTTATGGTTAGGTTTAGGGTTAAGGTTAGAGTTAGGGTTAGGGTTAGGGTTTGGGTTAGGGTTAGGGTTAGTGTTAGGGCTAGGGTTAGCATTAGGGTTAGGGCTACGGTTAGGGTCAGGGTTAGGGCTATGGTTATGGTTAGGGTTTGGGTTAGGGTTTGTGGTAGGCTTTGGGTTAGGGTTAGGTCTAGGGTTAGGGTTTGGGCTAAGGTTAGGGTTAGGGTTATGGCTAGGGTTAGGGTTTGGGTTAGGTTTAGGATTTGGGTTAGAGTTAGGGTCAGGGCTAGGGTTAGGTTTAGGGTTAGGGTTAGGGTTAGGGCTGGGGTTGGGGTTGAGGTTAGGGTGAGGGTTACGGTTGGGGTTGTGGTTGGTGTCGTGTTGTGGTTGGGGTTGGGGTTAGGGTTTGAGTTTGGGTTCGGGTTCCGGATAGGGTTAGAATTAGTGTTAGGGTTAGGGTTAGGGCTAGGGCTAGGGTTAGGGTTAGGGCTAGGGCTAGGGCTACGGATAGGGCTAGGGTTAGGGCTAGGGTTAGGGCTTAGGTTAGGGTTAGGTTTAGGGTTAGGGTTAGGGTTCGGGTTAGGTATAGGTTGAGGGCTAGGGTTAGGGTGAGGGTTCTGGTTAGTGTTAGGGCTAGGGTTAGCATTAGGGTTAGGGCTACGGTTATGGTTAGGGTTTGTGTTAGGGTTAGTGGTAGGCTTTGAGTTAGGGTAAGGTCTAGGGTTAGGGCTAGGGCTAGGGTCAGGGTTAGGGCTAGGTTTAGAACTAGAGCTAGGGCTAGGGTTAGGGTTAGGGTTCAGTTTTAGTTTAGGGTTACAGTTTGGTTTATGGGTAGGGGTAGGGGTAGGGTTAGGTCTAGGCCTAGGGTTTGGGTTAAGGCTATAGTTAGGTTTAGGGTTAGGGTTAGGGTTAGCGCTAGGGTTAGGCTTAGGGTTAGGGTTAGGGCTAGGGTTAGGTTTAGGGCTCGGGTTAGGGTTAGGGTTACGGTTCTGGTTCTGGTTAGGGTTTGGGTTAGCGTTAGGGTTAGGGTTAGTGGTAGGTGTTGGGTTAGGGTTAGTGCTAGGTATAGAGTTTAGGCTAGGATTAGGGTTAGGGTTACAGTTAGTGAGAGGGTTAGGGCTAAGGCTAGTGTTAGGGTGAGATTTAGGTTTAGGGATATGTTTTTTTGTTAGGGTTAGGGTTATGGTTAGCGTTAGGATTAGGGTTAGGGCTAGGGTTAGGTCGAGGGTTAGGGTTAGGGTTAGGGTTAGGGTTAGGGTTAAGGTTAGAGTTAGGGTTAGGGTTAGGGTTTGGGTTAGGGTTAGTGTTCGGGCTAGGGCTAGGGTTACTGCTAGGGCTACGGTTAGGGCTAGGGTTAGGGCTAGGGGTAGGGCTTGGGTTAGGGTTAGGGTTAGGGCTAGGGCTAGGGCTAGGGCAAGGGTTAGGGCAAGGGCTATGTTTAGGGTTAGGGTTAGGGTTAGGGTGAGGGTGAGGGTGAGGGTTAGGGCTAGGGCTAGGGCTCGGGCTAGGGCTAGGGCAAGGGTTAGGGCAAGGGCTATGGTTAGGGTTAGAGTTCGGACAAGGGTTAGGTCTAAGGCTAGGGCTAGTGTTAGGGTTAGGGCTATGGCTAGGTCTTGGGCTAGGGCAAGGGTTAGGGTTAAGGTTAGGTATAGGGTGAGGGCTAGGGTTAGGGTGAGGGTTCTGGTTAGTGTTAGGGCTAGGGTTAGCATTAGGGTTAGGGCTACGGTTATGGTTAGGGTTTGTGTTAGGGTTAGTGGTAGGCTTTGAGTTAGGGTAAGGTCTAGGGTTAGGGCTAGGGCTAGGGTCAGGGTTAGGGCTAGGGTTCGGGTTAGGGTTAGGGTGGGGTTAGGGCTACGGCTAGGGTTAGGGCTTGGGTTAGGGTTAGGGTTAGGGTTAGGGTTAGGATTAGGGCTAGGGCTAGTCTTAGGGCTAGGGCTAGGGCTGGGTAACTGTTAGGACATGCGTTAGAGCTAGATTTAGGGCTAGCGTTAGGGTTCAGGTTCAGTTTAGGGTTACAGTTTGAGTTAGGGGTAGGGGTAGGGTAGGGCTAGGGCTAGGGTTAGGGCTAGGCCTAGGGTTAGAATTAGGGCTAAGGTTAGGTTTAGGGTTAGGGTTAGCGTTAGGGTTAGCGCTAGGGTTACGTTTAGGGTTAGGGATAGCGTTAGGTTTAGGGCTCCGGTTAGGGTTAGGGTTACGGTTATGGTTAGGGTTTGGGTTAGGGTTAGGGTTAGTGGTAGGGGTTGGGTTAGGGTTAGGGCTAGGGTCAGGGTTGGGGCTAGGGTTAGGGTTAGGGTTATTGTAAGTGAGAGGGTTAGGGCTAAGCCTAGGGTTATGGTTAGGGTTAGGGATACTGTTTCGGTTAGGATTAGGGTTAGGGTTAGGGTTAGGGTAAGGGTTAGGGTTAGGGTTAGGGTTAGGGTTAGGGCTAGGGTGAGGTTTAGGGTTAGGGTTAGGGTTAGGGTTAGGTCTAGGGTTAGGGTTATCGTTAGGGTGACGCTTTGGGCTAGGGTTAGGGTTAGGGTTAGGGTTAGGGTTCGGGTTCGGGCTAGGGCTAGGGTTAGGGCTAGGGCTAGGGCTATGGATAGGGCTAGGGTTAGGGCTAGGGTTAGGTCTTAGGTTAGGGTTAGGGTTAGGGTTAGGTTTATGGTTCGGGTTAGGTATAGGGTGAGGCCTAGGGTTAGGGTGAGGGTTCTGGTTAGTGTTAGGGCTAGGGTTAGCATTAGGGTTAGGGCTACGGTTATGGTTAGGGTTTGTGTTAGGGTTAGTGGTAGGCTTTGAGTTAGGGTAAGGTCTAGGGTTAGGGCTAGGGCTAGGGTCAGGGTTAGGGCTAGGTTTAGAACTAGAGCTAGGGCTAGGGTTAGGGTTAGGGTTCAGTTTTAGTTTAGGGTTACAGTTTGGTTTAGGGGTAGGGGTAGGGGTAGGGGTAGGTCTAGGCCTAGGGTTTGGGTTAAGGCTATAGTTAGGTTTAGGGTTAGGGTTAGGGTTAGCGCTAGGGTTAGGCTTAGGGTTAGGGTTAGGGCTAGGGTTAAGTTTAGGGCTCGGGTTAGGGTTAGGGTTACGGTTCTGGTTCTGGTTAGGGTTTGGGTTAGCGTTAGGGTTAGGGTTAGTGGTAGGTGTTGGGTTAGGGTTAGGGCTAGGGATAGAGTTTAGGCTAGGATTAGGGTTAGGTTACAGTTAGTGAGAGGGTTAGGGCTAAGGCCAGTGTTAGGGTGAGATTTAGGTTTAGGGATATGTTTTTTTGTTAGGGTTAGGGTTATGGTTAGCGTTAGGATTAGGGTTAGGGCTAGGGTTAGGTCGAGGGCTATTGTTACAGTTAGGGTTAGGGTCAGTGTGAGGGCTATGGTTAGGGTGAGGGTGAGGATGAGGGTTACGGCTAGGGTTAGCATTAGGGTTAGGGCTGGCGTTAGCGTTAGAGTTAGGTTTAGGTTTATGGTTAGGGTTAGGGTTAGGGTTAGGGTTAGGGCTAGGGCTAGAGCTACGGTTAGGGCTAGCGTTATGGCTAGGGTTAGGGTTCGGTGAGGTTTAGGGTTAGGAGTAGAGTTAGGGTTAGGGTGAGGGCTAGGTTTAGGGTGAGGGTTAGTTTTAGGGTTTGGGTTAGGGCTAGGGTTATCATTAGGGTTAGGGCTAGGGTTAGGGTTAGGTTTATGATTATGGTTAGGGTTTTGGTTAGGTTTAGTGGTAGGCTTTGGGTTAGGGTTAGGGCTAGGGTTTGGGTTAGGGTTTGGGTTAGGGTTAGGGTTAGGATTAGGGCTAGGTTAATGGTTAGGACATGCGTTAGAGCTAGATTTAGGGCTAGCGTTAGGGTTCAGGTTCAGTTTAGGGTTACAGTTTGAGTTAGGGGTAGGGGTAGGGTAGGGCTAGGGCTAGGGTTAGGGCTAGGCCTAGGGTTAGAATTAGGGCTAAGGTTAGGTTTAGGCTTAGGCTTAGCGTTAGGGTTAGCGCTAGGGTTACGTTTAGGGTTAGGGATAGGGTTAAGTTTAGGGCTCGGGTTAGGGTTAGGGTTACGGTTATGGTTAGGGTTAGGGTTAGGGTTAGTGGTAGGGGTTGGGTTAGGGTTAGGGCTAGGGTCAGGGTTGGGGCTAGGGTTAGGGTTAGGGTTATTGTAAGTGAGAGGGTTAGGGCTAAGCCTAGGGTTATGCTTAGGGTTAGGGATACTGTTTGGGTTAGGGTTAGGGTTAGGGTAAGGGTTTGGGTTAGGGTTAGGGCTAGGGTGAGGTTTAGGGTTAGGGTTAGGGTTAGGGTTAGGTCTAGGGTTAGGGTTATCGTTAGGGTGACGCTTTGGGCTAGGGTTAGGGTTAGGTTTAGGGTTAGGGTTAGGGTTCGGGCTAGGGCTAGGGTTAGGGCTAGGGCTAGGGCTACGGATAGGGCTAGGGTAAGGTCTAGGGTTAGGGCTAGGGCTAGGGAAAGGGTTAGGGCTAGGGTTAGAACTAGAGCTAGGGCTAGGATTAGGTTTAGGGTTACAGTTAGTGAGAGGGTTAGGGCTAAGGCTAGTGTTAGGGTGAGATTTAGGTTTAGGAATATGGTTTTTTGTTAGGGTTAGGGTTATGGTTAGCGTTAGGATTAGGGTTAGGGCTAGGGTTAGGTCGAGGGTTAGGGTTAGGGTTAGGGTTAGGGTTAGGGTTAGGGTTAAGGTTAGGGTTAGGGTTAGGGTTAGGGTTTGGGTTAGGGTTAGGGTTAGTGTTCGGGCTAGGGCTAGGGTTAATGCTAGGGCTACGGTTAGGTCTAGGGTTAGGGCTAGGGTTAGGGCTTGGGTTAGGGTTAGGGTTAGGGCTAGGGCTAGGGCAAGGGTTAGGGCAAGGGCTATGTTTAGGTTTAGGGTTACGGTTAGGGTTAGGGTTAGGGTGAGGGTTAGGGCTAGGGCTATGATTAGGGTTAGAGTTCGGGTTAGGGTTACGGTTGGGGTTAGGGTGAGGGTCAGGACTAGGGTTAGCGTGAGGGTTAGGGTTAGTGTTAGGGCCAGGGTTAGCATTAGGGTCAGGGCTACGGTTAGGGTTAGGGGTAGGGGTAGGGGTAGGATTAGGGTAGGGTTAGGGTTACGGCTATGGTTAGGGTTAGGGCTCGGACAAGGGTTAGGGCTAAGGCTAGGGCTAGTGTTAGGGTTAGGGCTATGGCTAGGGCAAGGGTTAAGGTTAGGGTTAGGGTTAGGTATAGGGTGAGGGCTAGGGTTAGGGTGAGGGTTCTGGTTAGTGTTAGGGCTAGGGTAAGCATTAGGGTTAGGGCTACGGTTATGGTTAGGGTTGGTATTAGGGTTAGTGGTAGGCTTTGGGTTAGGGTAAGGTCTAGGGTTAGGGCTAGGGCTAGGGTAAGGGTTAGGGCTAGGTTTAGAACTAGAGCTAGGGCTAGGGTTAGGGTTAGGGTTCAGTTTCAGTTTAGGGTTACAGTTTGGTTTAGGGGTAGGCATAGGGGTAGGGTTAGGTCTAGGCCTAGGGTTAGGGTTAAGGCTATAGTTAGGTTTAGGGTTAGGGTTAGGGTTAGCGCTAGGGTTAGGCTTAGGGTTAGGGTTAGGGCTAGGGTTAGGTTTAGGGCTCGGGTTAGGTTTTGGGTTACGGTTCTGGTTCTGGTTAGGGTTTGGGTTAGCGTTACGGTTAGTGGTAGGTGTTGGGTTAGGGTTAGGGATAGGGATAGAGTTTAGGCTATGATTAGGGTTAGGTTACAGTTAGTGAGAGGGTTAGGGCTAAGGCTAGTGTTAGGGTTAGGCTTAGGTTTAGGGATATGGTTTGGGTTAGGCTTAGGGTTAGGGCTAGGGTTAGGGTTAGGGTTAGGGTTAGGGTTAGGGTTAGGTCTAGGGTTAGGGTTAGGGTTATGGTTAGGGTTAGGGTTAGGGTTAGGGTTAGGGTTAGGGTTAGGGTTAGTGTTAGGGTTAGGGTTAGGGTTCGGGCTAGGGCTAGGGTTAGGGCTAGGGCTATGGTTACGACTAGGGTTAGGGCTAGGGTTAGGGCTACGGCAAGGGTTACGGCAAGGGCTATGGTTAGGGTTATGGTTAGGGTTAGGGTTAGGGTCAGGGTTAGGGTGAGGGCTAGGGTTAGGGTGAGGGTTAGGGTTAGTGTTAGGGCTAGGGTTAGCATTAGGGTTAGGGCTACGGTTAGGGTCAGGGTTAGGGCTATGGTTATGGTTAGGGTTTGGGTTAGGGTTTGTGGTAGGCTTTGGGTTAGGGTTAGGTCTAGGGTTAGGGTTTGGGCTAAGGTTAGGGTTAGGGTTATGGCTAGGGTTAGGGTTTGGGTTAGGTTTAGGATTTGGGTTAGAGTTAGGGTTAGGGCTAGGGTTAGGTTTAGGGTTAGGGTTAGGGTTAGGGATGGGGTTGGGGTTGAGGTTAGGGTGAGGGTTACGGTTGGGGTTGTGGTTGGTGTCGTGTTGTGGTTGGGGTTGGGGTTAGGGTTTGAGTTTGGGTTCGGGTTCCGGATAGGGTTAGAATTAGTGTTAGGGTTAGGGTTAGGGCTAGGGCTAGGGTTAGGGTTAGGGCTAGGGCTAGGGCTACGGATAGGGCTAGGGTTAGGGCTAGGGTTAGGGCTTAGGTTAGGGTTAGGGTTAGGGTTAGGGTTCGGGTTAGGTATAGGTTGAGGGCTAGGGTTAGGGTGAGGGTTCTGGTTAGTGTTAGGGCTAGGGTTAGCATTAGGGTTAGGGCTACGGTTATGGTTAGGGTTTGTGTTAGGGTTAGTGGTAGGCTTTGAGTTAGGGTAAGGTCTAGGGTTAGGGCTAGGGCTAGGGTCAGGGTTAGGGCTAGGTTTAGAACTAGAGCTAGGGCTAGGGTTAGGGTTAGGGTTCAGTTTTAGTTTAGGGTTACAGTTTGGTTTAGGGGTAGGGGTAGGGGTAGGGTTAGGTCTAGGCCTAGGGTTTGGGTTAAGGCTATAGTTAGGTTTAGGGTTAGGGTTAGGGTTAGCGCTAGGGTTAGGCTTAGGGTTAGGGTTAGGGCTAGGGTTAGGTTTAGGGCTCGGGTTAGGGTTAGGGTTACGGTTCTGGTTCTGGTTAGGGTTTGGGTTAGCGTTAGGGTTAGGGTTAGTGGTAGGTGTTGGGTTAGGGTTAGTGCTAGGTATAGAGTTTAGGCTAGGATTAGGGTTAGGGTTACAGTTAGTGAGAGGGTTAGGGCTAAGGCTAGTGTTAGGGTGAGATTTAGGTTTAGGGATATGTTTTTTTGTTAGGGTTAGGGTTATGGTTAGCGTTAGGATTAGGGTTAGGGCTAGGGTTAGGTCGAGGGTTAGGGTTAGGGTTAGGGTTAGGGTTAGGGTTAGGGTTAAGGTTAGAGTTAGGGTTAGGGTTAGGGTTTGGGTTAGGGTTAGTGTTCGGGCTAGGGCTAGGGTTACTGCTAGGGCTACGGTTAGGGCTAGGGTTAGGGCTAGGGGTAGGGCTTGGGTTAGGGTTAGGGTTAGGGCTAGGGCTAGGGCTAGGGCAAGGGTTAGGGCAAGGGCTATGGTTAGGGTTAGGGTTAGGGTTAGGGTGAGGGTGAGGGTGAGGGTGAGGGTTAGGGCTAGGGCTAGGGCTCGGGCTAGGGCTAGGGCAAGGGTTAGGGCAAGGGCTATGGTTAGGGTTAGAGTTCGGACAAGGGT
>NC_139475.1:15880000-15887500 GCF_057233095.1 Heloderma suspectum
TGGGTTAGGTTTAGGATTTGGGTTAGAGTTAGGGTTAGGGCTAGGGTTAGGTTTAGGGTTAGGGTTAGGGTTAGAGCTGGGGTTGGGGTTGAGGTTAGGGTGAGGGTTACGGTTGGGGTTGTGGTTGGTGTCGTGTTGTGGTTGGGGTTGGGGTTAGGGTTTGAGTTTGGGTTCGGGTTCCGGATAGGGTTAGAATTAGTGTTAGGGTTAGGGTTAGGGCTAGGGCTAGGGTTAGGGTTAGGGCTAGGGCTAGGGCTACGGATAGGGCTAGGGTTAGGGCTAGGGTTAGGGCTTAGGTTAGGGTTAGGGTTAGGGTTAGGGTTAGGGTTCGGGTTAGTTATAGGTTGAGGGCTAGGGTTAGGGTGAGGGTTCTGGTTAGTGTTAGGGCTAGGGTTAGCATTAGGGTTAGGGCTACGGTTATGGTTAGGGTTTGTGTTAGGGTTAGTGGTAGGCTTTGAGTTAGGGTAAGGTCTAGGGTTAGGGCTAGGGCTAGGGTCAGGGTTAGGGCTAGGTTTAGAACTAGAGCTAGGGCTAGGGTTAGGGTTAGGGTTCAGTTTTAGTTTAGGGTTACAGTTTGGTTTATGGGTAGGGTAGGGGTAGGGTTAGGTCTAGGCCTAGGGTTTGGGTTAAGGCTATAGTTAGGTTTAGGGTTAGGGTTAGGGTTAGCGCTAGGGTTAGGCTTAGGGTTAGGGTTAGGGCTAGGGTTAGGTTTAGGGCTCGGGTTAGGGTTAGGGTTACGGTTCTGGTTCTGGTTAGGGTTTGGGTTAGCGTTAGGGTTAGGGTTAGTGGTAGGTGTTGGGTTAGGGTTAGTGCTAGGTATAGAGTTTAGGCTAGGATTAGGGTTAGGGTTACAGTTAGTGAGAGGGTTAGGGCTAAGGCTAGTGTTAGGGTGAGATTTAGGTTTAGGGATATGTTTTTTTGTTAGGGTTAGGGTTATGGTTAGCGTTAGGATTAGGGTTAGGGCTAGGGTTAGGTCGAGGGTTAGGGTTAGGGTTAGGGTTAGGGTTAGGGTTAGGGTTAAGGTTAGAGTTAGGGTTAGGGTTAGGGTTTGGGTTAGGGTTAGTGTTCGGGCTAGGGCTAGGGTTACTGCTAGGGCTACGGTTAGGGCTAGGGTTAGGGCTAGGGGTAGGGCTTGGGTTAGGGTTAGGGTTAGGGCTAGGGCTAGGGCTAGGGCAAGGGTTAGGGCAAGGGCTATGGTTAGGGTTAGGGTTAGGGTGAGGGTGAGGGTGAGGGTTAGGGCTAGGGCTAGGGCTCGGGCTAGGGCTAGGGCAAGGGTTAGGGCAAGGGCTATGGTTAGGGTTAGAGTTCGGACAAGGGTTAGGTCTAAGGCTAGGGCTAGTGTTAGGGTTAGGGCTATGGCTAGGTCTTGGGCTAGGGCAAGGGTTAGGGTTAAGGTTAGGTATAGGGTGAGGGCTAGGGTTAGGGTGAGGGTTCTGGTTAGTGTTAGGGCTAGGGTTAGCATTAGGGTTAGGGCTACGGTTATGGTTAGGGTTTGTGTTAGGGTTAGTGGTAGGCTTTGAGTTAGGGTAAGGTCTAGGGTTAGGGCTAGGGCTAGGGTCAGGGTTAGGGCTAGGGTTCGGGTTAGGGTTAGGGTGGGGTTAGGGCTACGGCTAGGGTTAGGGCTTGGGTTAGGGTTAGGGTTAGGGTTAGGGTTAGGGTTAGGATTAGGGCTAGGGCTAGTCTTAGGGCTAGGGCTAGGGCTGGGTAACTGTTAGGACATGCGTTAGAGCTAGATTTAGGGCTAGCGTTAGGGTTCAGGTTCAGTTTAGGGTTACAGTTTGAGTTAGGGGTAGGGGTAGGGTAGGGCTAGGGCTAGGGTTAGGGCTAGGCCTAGGGTTAGAATTAGGGCTAAGGTTAGGTTTAGGGTTAGGGTTAGCGTTAGGGTTAGCGCTAGGGTTACGTTTAGGGTTAGGGATAGTGTTAGGTTTAGGGCTCGGGTTAGGGTTAGGGTTACGGTTATGGTTAGGGTTTGGGTTAGGGTTAGGGTTAGTGGTAGGGGTTGGGTTAGGGTTAGGGCTAGGGTCAGGGTTGGGGCTAGGGTTAGGGTTAGGGTTATTGTAAGTGAGAGGGTTAGGGCTAAGCCTAGGGTTATGGTTAGGGTTAGGGATACTGTTTCGGTTAGGATTAGGGTTAGGGTTAGGGTTAGGGTAAGGGTTAGGGTTAGGGTTAGGGTTAGGGTTAGGGTTAGGGCTAGGGTGAGGTTTAGGGTTAGGGTTAGGGTTAGGGTTAGGTCTAGGGTTAGGGTTATCGTTAGGGTGACGCTTTGGGCTAGGGTTAGGGTTAGGGTTAGGGTTAGGGTTAGGGTTCGGGTTCGGGCTAGGGCTAGTGTTAGGGCTAGGGCTAGGGCTACGGATAGGGCTAGGGTTAGGGCTAGGGTTAGGTCTTAGGTTAGGGTTAGGGTTAGGGTTAGGTTTATGGTTCGGGTTAGGTATAGGGTGAGGGCTAGGGTTAGGGTGAGGGTTCTGGTTAGTGTTAGGGCTAGGGTTAGCATTAGGGTTAGGGCTACGGTTATGGTTAGGGTTTGTGTTAGGGTTAGTGGTAGGCTTTGAGTTAGGGTAAGGTCTAGGGTTAGGGCTAGGGCTAGGGTCAGGGTTAGGGCTAGGTTTAGAACTAGAGCTAGGGCTAGGGTTAGGGTTAGGGTTCAGTTTTAGTTTAGGGTTACAGTTTGGTTTAGGGGTAGGGGTAGGGGTAGGGGTAGGTCTAGGCCTAGGGTTTGGGTTAAGGCTATAGTTAGGTTTAGGGTTAGGGTTAGGGTTAGCGCTAGGGTTAGGCTTAGTGTTAGGGTTAGGGCTAGGGTTAAGTTTAGGGCTCGGGTTAGGGTTAGGGTTACGGTTCTGGTTCTGGTTAGGGTTTGGGTTAGCGTTAGGGTTAGGGTTAGTGGTAGGTGTTGGGTTAGGGTTAGGGCTAGGGATAGAGTTTAGGCTAGGATTAGGGTTAGGGTTACAGTTAGTGAGAGGGTTAGGGCTAAGGCCAGTGTTAGGGTGAGATTTAGGTTTAGGGATATGTTTTTTTGTTAGGGTTAGGGTTATGGTTAGCGTTAGGATTAGGGTTAGGGCTAGGGTTAGGTCGAGGGCTATTGTTACAGTTAGGGTTAGGGTCAGTGTGAGGGCTATGGTTAGGGTGAGGGTGAGGATGAGGGTTACGGCTAGGGTTAGCATTAGGGTTAGGGCTGGCGTTAGCGTTAGAGTTAGGTTTAGGTTTATGGTTAGGGTTAGGGTTAGGGTTAGGGTTAGGGTTAGGGCTAGGGCTAGAGCTACGGTTAGGGCTAGCGTTATGGCTAGGGTTAGGGTTCGGTGAGGTTTAGGGTTAGGAGTAGAGTTAGGGTTAGGGTGAGGGCTAGGTTTAGGGTGAGGGTTAGTTTTAGGGTTTGGGTTAGGGCTAGGGTTATCATTAGGGTTAGGGCTAGGGTTAGGGTTAGGTTTATGATTATGGTTAGGGTTTTGGTTAGGTTTAGTGGTAGGCTTTGGGTTAGGGTTAGGGCTAGGGTTTGGGTTAGGGTTTGGGTTAGGGTTAGGGTTAGGATTAGGGCTAGGTTAATGGTTAGGACATGCGTTAGAGCTAGATTTAGGGCTAGCGTTAGGGTTCAGGTTCAGTTTAGGGTTACAGTTTGAGTTAGGGGTAGGGGTAGGGTAGGGCTAGGGCTAGGGTTAGGGCTAGGCCTAGGGTTAGAATTAGGGCTAAGGTTAGGTTTAGGCTTAGGCTTAGCGTTAGGGTTAGCGCTAGGGTTACGTTTAGGGTTAGGGATAGGGTTAAGTTTAGGGCTCGGGTTAGGGTTAGGGTTACGGTTATGGTTAGGGTTAGGGTTAGGGTTAGTGGTAGGGGTTGGGTTAGGGTTAGGGCTAGGGTCAGGGTTGGGGCTAGGGTTAGGGTTAGGGTTATTGTAAGTGAGAGGGTTAGGGCTAAGCCTAGGGTTATGCTTAGGGTTAGGGATACTGTTTGGGTTAGGGTTAGGGTTAGGGTAAGGGTTTGGGTTAGGGTTAGGGCTAGGGTGAGGTTTAGGGTTAGGGTTAGGGTTAGGGTTAGGTCTAGGGTTAGGGTTATCGTTAGGGTGACGCTTTGGGCTAGGGTTAGGGTTAGGTTTAGGGTTAGGGTTAGGGTTCGGGCTAGGGCTAGGGTTAGGGCTAGGGCTAGGGCTACGGATAGGGCTAGGGTAAGGTCTAGGGTTAGGGCTAGGGCTAGGGAAAGGGTTAGGGCTAGGGTTAGAACTAGAGCTAGGGCTAGGATTAGGTTTAGGGTTACAGTTAGTGAGAGGGTTAGGGCTAAGGCTAGTGTTAGGGTGAGATTTAGGTTTAGGAATATGGTTTTTTGTTAGGGTTAGGGTTATGGTTAGCGTTAGGATTAGGGTTAGGGCTAGGGTTAGGTCGAGGGTTAGGGTTAGGGTTAGGGTTAGGGTTAGGGTTAAGGTTAGGGTTAGGGTTAGGGTTAGGGTTTGGGTTAGGGTTAGGGTTAGGGTTAGGGCTTGGGTTAGGGTTAGGGTTAGGGCTAGGGCTAGTGCAAGGGTTAGGGCAAGGGCTATGTTTAGGTTTAGGGTTAGGGTTAGGGTTAGGGTTAGGGTGAGGGTTAGGGCTAGGGCTATGATTAGGGTTAGAGTTCGGGTTAGGGTTACGGTTGGGGTTAGGGTGAGGGTCAGGACTAGGGTTAGCGTGAGGGTTAGGGTTAGTGTTAGGGCCAGGGTTAGCATTAGGGTCAGGGCTACGGTTAGGGGTAGGGGTAGGGGTAGGATTAGGGTAGGGTTAGGGTTACGGCTATGGTTAGGGTTAGGGCTCGGACAAGGGTTAGGGCTAAGGCTAGGGCTAGTGTTAGGGTTAGGGCTATGGCTAGGGCAAGGGTTAAGGTTAGGGTTAGGGTTAGGTATAGGGTGAGGGCTAGGGTTAGGGTGAGGGTTCTGGTTAGTGTTAGGGCTAGGGTAAGCATTAGGGTTAGGGCTACGGTTATGGTTAGGGTTGGTATTAGGGTTAGTGGTAGGCTTTGGGTTAGGGTAAGGTCTAGGGTTAGGGCTAGGGCTAGGGTAAGGGTTAGGGCTAGGTTTAGAACTAGAGCTAGGGCTAGGGTTAGGGTTAGGGTTCAGTTTCAGTTTAGGGTTACAGTTTGGTTTAGGGGTAGGCATAGGGGTAGGGTTAGGTCTAGGCCTAGGGTTAGGGTTAAGGCTATAGTTAGGTTTAGGGTTAGGGTTAGGGTTAGCGCTAGGGTTAGGCTTAGGGTTAGGGTTAGGGCTAGGGTTAGGTTTAGGGCTCGGGTTAGGTTTTGGGTTACGGTTCTGGTTCTGGTTAGGGTTTGGGTTAGCGTTACGGTTAGTGGTAGGTGTTGGGTTAGGGTTAGGGATAGGGATAGAGTTTAGGCTATGATTAGGGTTAGGTTACAGTTAGTGAGAGGGTTAGGGCTAAGGCTAGTGTTAGGGTTAGGCTTAGGTTTAGGGATATGGTTTGGGTTAGGCTTAGGGTTAGGGCTAGGGTTAGGGTTAGGGTTAGGGTTAGGGTTAGGTCTAGGGTTAGGGTTAGGGTTATGGTTAGGGTTAGGGTTAGGGTTAGGGTTAGGGTTAGGGTTAGGGTTAGTGTTAGGGTTAGGGTTAGGGTTCGGGCTAGGGCTAGGGTTAGGGCTAGGGCTATGGTTACGACTAGGGTTAGGGCTAGGGTTAGGGCTACGGCAAGGGTTACGGCAAGGGCTATGGTTAGGGTTATGGTTAGGGTTAGGGTTAGGGTCAGGGTTAGGGTTAGGGTGAGGGCTAGGGTTAGGGTGAGGGTTAGGGTTAGTGTTAGGGCTAGGGTTAGCATTAGGGTTAGGGCTACGGTTAGGGTCAGGGTTAGGGCTATGGTTATGGTTAGGGTTTGGGTTAGGGTTTGTGGTAGGCTTTGGGTTAGGGTTAGGTCTAGGGTTAGGGTTTGGGCTAAGGTTAGGGTTAGGGTTATGGCTAGGGTTAGGGTTTGGGTTAGGTTTAGGATTTGGGTTAGAGTTAGGGTTAGGGCTAGGGTTAGGTTTAGGGTTAGGGTTAGGGTTAGGGCTGGGGTTGGGGTTGAGGTTAGCGTGAGGGTTACGGTTGGGGTTGTGGCTGGTGTCGTGTTGTGGTTGGGGTTGGGGTTAGGGTTTGAGTTTGGGTTCGGGTTCCGGATAGGGTTAGAATTAGTGTTAGGGTTAGGGTTAGGGCTAGGGCTAGGGTTAGGGTTAGGGCTAGGGCTAGGGCTACGGATAGGGCTAGGGTTAGGGCTAGGGTTAGGGCTTAGGTTAGGGTTAGGGTTAGGGTTAGGGTTAGGGTTCGGGTTAGGTATAGGTTGAGGGCTAGGGTTAGGGTGAGGGTTCTGGTTAGTGTTAGGGCTAGGGTTAGCATTAGGGTTAGGGCTACGGTTATGGTTAGGGTTTGTGTTAGGGTTAGTGGTAGGCTTTGAGTTAGGGTAAGGTCTAGGGTTAGGGCTAGGGCTAGGGTCAGGGTTAGGGCTAGGTTTAGAACTAGAGCTAGGGCTAGGGTTAGGGTTAGGGTTCAGTTTTAGTTTAGGGTTACAGTTTGGTTTAGGGGTAGGGGTAGGGGTAGGGTTAGGTCTAGGCCTAGGGTTTGGGTTAAGGCTATAGTTAGGTTTAGGGTTAGGGTTAGGGTTAGCGCTAGGGTTAGGCTTAGGGTTAGGGTTAGGGCTAGGGTTAGGTTTAGGGCTCGGGTTAGGGTTAGGGTTACGGTTCTGGTTCTGGTTAGGGTTTGGGTTAGCGTTAGGGTTAGGGTTAGTGGTAGGTGTTGGGTTAGGGTTAGTGCTAGGTATAGAGTTTAGGCTAGGATTAGGGTTAGGGTTACAGTTAGTGAGAGGGTTAGGGCTAAGGCTAGTGTTAGGGTGAGATTTAGGTTTAGGGATATGTTTTTTTGTTAGGGTTAGGGTTATGGTTAGCGTTAGGATTAGGGTTAGGGCTAGGGTTAGGTCGAGGGTTAGGGTTAGGGTTAGGGTTAGGGTTAGGGTTAGGGTTAGGGTTAAGGTTAGAGTTAGGGTTAGGGTTAGGGTTTGGGTTAGGGTTAGTGTTCGGGCTAGGGCTAGGGTTACTGCTAGGGCTACGGTTAGGGCTAGGGTTAGGGCTAGGGGTAGGGCTTGGGTTAGGGTTAGGGTTAGGGCTAGGGCTAGGGCTAGGGCAAGGGTTAGGGCAAGGGCTATGGTTAGGGTTAGGGTTAGGGTTAGGGTGAGGGTGAGGTTGAGGGTGAGGGTTAGGGCTAGGGCTAGGGCTCGGGCTAGGGCTAGGGCAAGGGTTAGGGCAAGGGCTATGGTTAGGGTTAGAGTTCGGACAAGGGTTAGGTCTAAGGCTAGGGCTAGTGTTAGGGTTAGGGCTATGGCTAGGTCTTGGGCTAGGGCAAGGGTTAGGGTTAAGGTTAGGTATAGGGTGAGGGCTAGGGTTAGGGTGAGGGTTCTGGTTAGTGTTAGGGCTAGGGTAAGCATTAGGGTTAGGGCAACGGTTATGGTTAGGGTTTGTATTAGTGTTAGTGGTAGGCTTTGGGTTAGGGTAAGGTCTAGGGTTAGGGCTAGGGTTAGGGTT
>NC_139475.1:15892500-15900000 GCF_057233095.1 Heloderma suspectum
GGGTTAGGGTTAGGGTTTGGGGTAGATTTATGGTTTGGGTTAGGGTTAGGGTTGCGGTTGGGGTTAGGTTTAGGGCTAGGGCTAGGGCTCGGGCTAAGGTTAAAGCTAGGGCTAGGGCTAGGGTTAGGGTTAGCGTTAGGGTTAGCACTAGGGCTAGGGTTAGGGGTAGGGGTAGGGTTAGGATTAGGGTTAGCGCGAGGGCTGGGGTTAGGGTTCGGGTTAGGGGTAGGGTTAGGGTTAGGGTTAGGGTTAGGGCTAGGGTTAGGTTTAGGTCTAGCGATAGGTTTAGGGATAGGGTCTGGGCTAGGGTTAGATTTAGGGTTAAGGCTCGGGATAGGGCTAGGGATAGGGCTAGGGCTAGGTCTAAGGCTAGGGTTAGGGTTAGGGCTAGGGTTCGGGTTAGGGCTAGAGTTCGGGTTAGGGTTAGGGTGGGGTTAGGGCTACGGCTAGGGTTAGGGCTTGGGTTTGGGTTAGGGTTAGGGTTAGGGTTAGGGCTAGGGCTAGGGCTAGGGCTAGGGCTAGGACTAGGGATAGGGATAGGGATAGGGATAGGGATAGGGATAGGGATCGGGATAGGGATAGGGATAGGGATAGGGATAGGGATAGGACTAGGGATAGGGATAGGGATAGGGCTAGGGCTAGGGCAAGGGTTAGGTCAAGGGCTATTGTTACGGTTAGGGTTAGGGTCAGTGTGAGGGCTATGGTTAGGGTGAGGGTGACGGTGAGGGTTACGGCTAGGGTTAGCATTAGGGTTAGGGCTGGCGTTAGCGTTAGAGTTAGGTTTAGGTTAAGGGTTAGGGTTAGGGTTAGGGTTAGGGTTAGGGTTAGGGCTAGGGCTAGGGCTACGGTTAGGGCTAGCGTTATGGCTAGGGTTAGGGTTCGGTGAGGTTTACGGTTAGGAGTAGAGTTAGGGTTAGGGTGAGGGCTAGGTTTAGGGTGAGTGTTAGTTTTAGGGTTTGGGTTCGGGCTAGGGTTATCATTAGGGTTAGGGCTAGGGTTAGGGTTAGGTTTATGATTATGGTTAGGGTTTTGGTTAGGTTTAGTGGTAGGCTTTGGGTTAGGGTTAGGACTAGGGTTTGGGTTAGGGTTTGGGTTAGGGTTAGGGTTAGGATTAGGGCTAGGGCTAGTCTTAGGGCTAGGGCTAGGGCTAGGGTAACGGTTAGGACATGCGTTAGAGCTAGAGTTAGGGCTAGCGTTAGGGTTCAGGTTCAGTTTAGGGTTACAGTTTGAGTTAGGGGTAGGGGTAGGGTAGGGCTAGGGCTAGGGTTAGGGCTAGGCCTAGGGTTAGAATTAGGGCTAAGGTTAGGTTTAGGGTTAGGGTTAGCGTTAGGGTTAGCGCTAGGGTTACGTTTAGGGTTAGGGATAGGGTTAGGTTTAGGGCTCGGGTTAGGGTTAGGGTTACGGTTATGGTTAGGGTTTGGGTAAGGGTTAGGGTTAGTGGTAGGGGTTGGGTTAGGGTTAGGGCTAGGGTCAGGGTTGGGGCTAGGGTTAGGGTTAGGGTTATTGTAAGTGAGAGGGTTAGGGCTAAGCCTAGGGTTATGCTTAGGGTTAGGGATACTGTTTGGGTTAGGGTTAGGGTTAGGGTAAGGGTTTGGGTTAGGGTTAGGGCTAGGGTGAGGTTTAGGGTTAGGGTTAGGGTTAGGGTTAGTTCTAGGGTTAGGGTTATCGTTAGGGTGACGCTTTGGGCTAGGGTTAGGGTTAAGGTTAGGGTTAGGGTTCGGGCTAGGGCTAGGGTTAGGGCTAGGGCTAGGGCTACGGATAGGGCTAGGATAAGGTCTAGGGTTAGGGCTAGGGCTAGGGTAAGGGTTAGGGCTAGGGTTAGAACTAGAGCTAGGGCTAGGATTAGGGTTAGGGTTACAGTTAGTGAGAGGGTTAGGGCTAAGGCTAGTGTTAGGGAGAGATTTAGGTTTAGGGATATGGTTTTTTGTTAGGGTTAGGGTTATGGTTAGCGTTAGGATTAGGGTTAGGGCTAGGGTTAGGTCGACGGTTAGGGTTAGGGTTAGGGTTAGGGTTAGGGTTAGGGTTAGTGTTCGGGCTAGGGCTAGGGTTACTGCTAGGGCTACGGTTAGGGCTAGGGTTAGGGCTAGGGTTAGGGCTTGGGTTAGGGTTCGGGCTAGGGCTAGGGCTAGGGCAAGGGTTAGGGCAAGGGCTATGGTTAGTGTTAGGGTTAGGTTTAGGGTTAGGTTTAGGGTGAGGGTTAGGGCTAGGGCTAGGGCTAGGGCTAGGGCAAGGGTTAGGGCAAGGACTATGATTAGGGTTAGAGTTCGGGTTAGGGTTACGGTTGGGGTTAGGGTGAGGGTCAGGACTAGGGTTAGGGTGAGGGTTAGGGTTAGTGTTAGGGCCAGGGTTAGCATTAGGGTCAGGGCTACGGTTAGGGTTAGGGGTAGGGGTAGGGGTACGATTAGGGTAGGGTTAGGGTTACGGCTATGGTTAGGGTTTGTATTAGGGTTAGTGGTAGGCTTTGGGTTAGGGTAAGGTCTAGGGTTAGGGCTAGGGCTAGGGTAAGGGTTAGGGCTAGGTTTAGAACTAGAGCTAGGGCTAGGGTTAGGGTTAGGGTTCAGTTTCAGTTTAGGGTTACAGTTTGGTTTAGGGGTAGGCATAGGGGTAGGGTTAGGTCTAGGCCTAGGGTTAGGGTTAAGGCTATAGTTAGGTTTAGGGTTAGGGTTAGGGTTAGCGCTAGGGTTAGGCTTAGTGTTAGGGTCAGGGCTAGGGTTAGGTTTAGGGCTCGGGTTAGGTTTAGGGTTACGGTTCTGGTTCTGGTTAGGGTTTGGGTTAGCGTTACGGTTAGTGGTAGGTTTTGGGTTAGGGTTAGGGCTAGGGATAGAGTTTAGGCTAGGATTAGTGTTAGGTTACAGTTAGTGAGAGGGTTAGGCCTAAGGCTAGTGTTAGGGTGAGAGTTAGGTTTAGGGATATGGTTTTTTGTTAGGGTTAGGGTTATGGTTAGCGTTAGGATTAGGGTTAGGGCTAGGGTTAGGTCGAGGGTTAGGGTTAGGGTTAGGGTTAGGGTTAGGGTTAGGGCTAGGGTCAGGGTTGGGGCTAGGGTTAGGGTTAGGGTTATTGTAAGTGAGAGGGTTAGGGCTAAGCCTAGGGTTATGCTTAGGGTTAGGGATACTGTTTGGGTTAGGGTTAGGGTTAGGGTAAGGGTTTGGGTTAGGGTTAGGGCTAGGGTGAGGTTTAGGGTTAGGGTTAGGTTTAGGGTTAGTTCTAGGGTTAGGGTTATCGTTAGGGTGACGCTTTGGGCTAGGGTTAGGGTTAGGGTTAGGGTTAGGGTTAGGTTTAGGGTTAGGGTTAGGGTTCGGGCTAGGGCTAGGGTTAGGGCTAGGGTTAGGGCTAGGGCTACGGATAGGGCTAGGGTAAGGTCTAGGGTTAGGGCTAGGGCTGGGGTTGGGGTTGAGGTTAGGGTTAGGGTTACGGTTGGGGTTGTGGTTGCTGTCGTGTTGTGGTTGGGGTTGGGGTTAGGGTTTGAGTTTGGGTTCGGGTTCCGGATAGGGTTAGAATTAGTGTTAGGGTTAGGGTTAGGGCTAGGGCTAGGGTTAGGGGTAGGCTTAGGTTTAGGGATACGGTTTGGATTAGGGTTAGGGTTAGGGCTAGGGTTTGGGTTAGGGTTAGGGTTAGGATTAGGGCTAGGGCTAGTGTTGGCGCTAGGGCTAGGGCTAGGGTTACGGTTAGGACATGCGTTAGAGCTAGAGTTAGGGCTAGCGTTAGGGTTCAGGTTCAGTTTAGGGTTACAGTTTGAGTTTGGGGTAGGGGTAGGGTAGGGCTAGGGCTAGGGTTAGGGCTAGGCCTAGGGTTAGAATTAGGGCTAAGGTTAGGTTTAGGCTTAGGCTTAGCGTTAGGGTTAATGCTAGGGTTACGTTTAGGGTTAGTGATAGGGTTAGGTTTAGGGCTCGGGTTAGGGTTAGGGTTACTGTTACGGTTAGTGTTTGGGTTAGGGTTAGGGTTAGTGGTAGGGGTTGGGTTAGGGTTAGGGCTAGGGTCAGGGTTTGGGCTAGGGTTAGGGTTATGGTAAGTGAGAGGGCTAGGGCTAAGCCTAGGGTAAGGGTCAGGGTTAGGGTTAGGGATACTGTTTGGGTTAGGGTTAGGGTTACGGTTAGGGTTAGGGTTAGGGTTAGGGTTGGGGTTAGGGTTAGGGTTAGGGTTATGGTTAGGGTTAGGGTTAGGGCTAGGGTTATCATTAGAATTAGGGCTAGGGTTAGTGTTAGGGTTAGGTTTATGATTATGGTTAGGGTTTTGGTTAGGTTTAGTGGTAGGCTTTGGGTTAGGGTTAGGGCTAGGGTTTGGGTTAGGGTTTGGGTTAGGGTTAGGGTTAGGATTAGGGCTAGGGCTAGTCTTAGGGCTAGGCCTAGGGCTAGGGTAACGGTTAGGACATGCGTTAGAGCTAGAGTTAGGGCTAGCGTTAGGGTTCAGGTTCAGTTTAGGGTTACAGTTTGAGTTATGGGTAGGGGTAGGGTAGGGCTAGGGCTAGGGTTAGGGCTAGGCCTAGGGTTAGAATTAGGGCTAAGGTTAGGTTTAGGGTTAGGGTTAGCGTTAGGGTTAGCGCTAGGGTTACGTTTAGGGTTAGGGATAGGGTTAGGTTTAGGGCTCGGGTTAGGGTTAGGGTTACGGTTATGGTTAGGGTTTGGGTTAGGGTTAGGGTTAGTGGTAGGGGTTGGGTTAGGGTTAGGGCTAGGGTCAGGGTTGGGGCTAGGGTTAGGGTTAGGGTTATTGTAAGTGAGAGGGTTAGGGCTAAGCCTAGGGTTATGCTTAGGGTTAGGGATACTGTTTGGGTTAGGGTTAGGGTTAGGGTAAGGGTTTGGGTTAGGGTTAGGGCTAGGGTGAGGTTTAGGGTTAGGGTTAGGTTTAGGGTTAGTTCTAGGGTTAGGGTTATCGTTAGGGTGACGCTTTGGGCTAGGGTTAGGGTTAGGGTTAGGGTTAGGTTTAGGGTTAGGGTTAGGGTTCGGGCTAGGGCTAGGGTTAGGGCTAGGGCTAGGGCTACGGATAGGGCTAGGGTAAGGTCTAGGGTTAGGGCTAGGGCTGGGGTTGGGGTTGAGGTTAGGGTTAGGGTTACGGTTGGGGTTGTGGTTGGTGTCGTGTTGTGGTTGGGGTTGGGGTTAGGGTTTGAGTTTGGGTTCGGGTTCCGGATAGGGTTAGAATTAGTGTTAGGGTTAGGGTTAGGGCTAGGGCTAGGGTTAGGGGTAGGCTTAGGTTTAGGGATACGGTTTGGATTAGGGTTAGGGTTAGGGCTAGGGTTTGGGTTAGGGTTAGGATTAGGGCTAGGGCTAGTGTTAGCGCTAGGGCTAGGGCTAGGGTAACGGTTAGGGCTAGGGTTAGAGCTAGAGCTAGGGCTAGGGTTAGGGTTCAGGTTCAGGTTCAGTTTAGGGTTACAGTTTGGGTTAGGGGCAGGGGTAGGGGTAGGGGTATGGTTACAGCTAGGCCTAGGGTTAGGGCTAGGGCTAGGGTTAGGTTTAGGGTTAGCGTTAGAGTTAGGATTAGCGCTAGGGTTAGGGTTATGGTTAGGGTTAGGGTTAGGTTCAGGTTTAGGGCTCGGGTTAGTGTTAGGTTTAGGGTTACGGTTCTGGTTAGGGTTTGGGTTAGGGTTAGGGTTAGGATTAGGGCTAGGGCTAGTGTTAGGGCTAGGGCTAGGGCTAGGGTAACGGTTAGGACATGCGTTAGAGCTAGAGTTAGGGCTAGCGTTAGGGTTCAGGTTCAGTTTAGGGTTACAGTTTGAGTTAGGGGTAGGGGTAGGGTAGGGCTAGGGCTAGGGTTAGGGCGAGGCCTAGGGTTAGAATTAGGGCTAAGGTTAGGTTTAGGGTTAGGGATAGCGTTAGGGTTAGCGCTAGGGTTACGTTTAGGGTTAGGGATAGGGTTAGGTTTAGGGCTCGGGTTAGGGTTAGGGTTACGGTTATGGTTAAGGTTTGGGTTAGGGTTAGGGTTAGTGGTAGGGGTTGGGTTAGGGTTAGGGCTAGGGTCAGGGTTGGGGCTAGGGTTAGGGTTAGGGTTATTGTAAGTGAGAGCGTTAGGGCTAAGCCTAGGGTTATGCTTAGGGTTAGGGATACTGTTTGGGTTAGGGTTAGGGTTAGGGTAAGGGTTTGGGTTAGGGTTAGGGCTAGGGTGAGGTTTTGGGTTAGGGTTAGGGTTGGGGTTAGTTCTAGGGTTAGGGTTATCATTAGGGTGACGCTTTGGGCTAGGGTTAGGGTTAGGGTTAGGTTTAGGGTTAGGGTTCGGGCTAGGGCTAGGGTTAGGGTTAGGGCTAGGGCTAGGGCTACGGATAGGGCTAGGGTAAGGTCTAGGGTTAGGGCTAGGGCTAGGGTAAGGGTTAGGGCTTGGGTTAGAACTAGAGCTAGGGCTAGGATTAGGGTTAGGGTTACAGTTAGTGAGAGGGTTAGGGCTAAGGCTAGTGTTAGGGTGAGATTTAGGTTTAGGGATATGGTTTTTTGTTAGGGTTAGGGTTATGGTTAGCGTTAGGATTAGGGTTAGGGCTAGGGTTAGGTCGAGGGTTAGGGTTAGGGTTAGGGTTAGGGTTAGGGTTAGGGTTAGGGCTAGGGTCAGGGTTGGGGCTAGGGTTAGGGTTAGGGTTATTGTAAGTGAGAGGGTTAGGGCTAAGCCTAGGGTTATGCTTAGGGTTAGGGATACTGTTTGGGTTAGGGTTAGGGTAAGGGTTTGGGTTAGGGTTAGGGCTAGGGTGAGGTTTAGGGTTAGGGTTAGGTTTAGGGTTAGTTCTAGGGTTAGGGTTATCGTTAGGGTGACGCTTTGGGCTAGGGTTAGGGTTAGGGTTAGGGTTAGGGTTAGGGTTAGGTTTAGGGTTAGGGTTAGGGTTCGGGTTCGGGCTAGGGCTAGGGTTAGGGCTAGGGTTAGGGCTAGGGATACAGATAGGGCTAGGGTAAGGTCTAGGGTTAGGGCTAGGGCTGGGGTTGGGGTTGAGGTTAGGGTTAGGGTTACGGTTGGGGTTGTGGTTGCTGTCGTGTTGTGGTTGGGGTTGGGGTTAGGGTTTGAGTTTGGGTTCGGGTTCCGGATCGGGTTAGAATTAGTGTTAGGGTTAGGGTTAGGGCTAGGGCTAGGGTTAGGGGTAGGCTTAGGTTTAGGGATACGGTTTGGATTAGGGTTAGGGTTAGGGCTAGGGTTTGGGTTAGGGTTAGGGTTAGGATTAGGGCTAGGGCTAGTGTTAGCGCTAGGGCTAGGGCTAAGGTAACGGTTAGGACATGCGTTAGAGCTAGAGTTAGGGCTAGCGTTAGGGTTCAGGTTCAGTTTAGGGTTACAGTTTGAGTTTGGGGTAGGGGTAGGGTAGGGCTAGGGCTAGGGTTAGGGCTAGGGCTAGGCCTAGGGTTAGAATTAGGGCTAAGGTTAGGTTTAGGCTTAGGCTTAGCGTTAGGGTTAATGCTAGGGTTACGTTTAGGTTTAGTGATAGGGTTAGGTTTAGGGCTCGGGTTAGGGTTAGGGTTACTGTTATGGTTAGTGTTTGGGTTAGGGTTAGGGTTAGTGGTAGGGGTTGGGTTAGGGTTAGGGCTAGGGTCAGGGTTTGGG
>NC_139475.1:15902500-15907500 GCF_057233095.1 Heloderma suspectum
AGGGTTATCGTTAGGGTGACGCTTTGGGCTAGGGTTAGGGTTAGGGTTAGGGTTAGGGTTAGGTTTAGGGTTAGGGTTAGGGTTCGGGCTAGGGCTAGGGTTAGGGCTAGGGCTAGGGCTACGGATAGGGCTAGGGTAAAGTCTAGGGTTAGGGCTAGGGCTGGGGTTGGGGTTGAGGTTAGGGTTAGGGTTACGGTTGGGGTTGTGGTTGCTGTCGTGTTGTGGTTGGGGTTGGGGTTAGGGTTTGAGTTTGGGTTCGGGTTCCGGATAGGGTTAGAATTAGTGTTAGGGTTAGGGTTAGGGCTAGGGCTAGGGTTAGGGGTAGGCTTAGGTTTAGGGATACGGTTTGGATTAGGGTTAGGGTTAGGGCTAGGGTTTGGGTTAGGGTTAGGGTTAGGATTAGGGCTAGGGCTAGTGTTAGCGCTAGGGCTAGGGCTAGGGTAACGGTTAGGACATGCGTTAGAGCTAGAGTTAGGGCTAGCATTAGGGTTCAGGTTCAGTTTAGGGTTACAGTTTGAGTTAGGGGTAGGGGTAGGGTAGGGCTAGGGCTAGGGTTAGGGCTAGGCCTAGGGTTAGAATTAGGGCTAAGGTTAGGTTTAGGCTTAGGCTTAGCGTTAGGGTTAATGCTAGGGTTACGTTTAGGGTTAGTGATAGGGTTAGGTTTAGGGCTCGGGTTAGGGTTAGGGTTACTGTTACGGTTAGTGTTTGGGTTAGGTTTAGGGTTAGTGGTAGGGGTTGGGTTAGGGTTAGGGCTAGGGTCAGGGTTTGGGCTAGGGTTAGGGTTAGGTTTATGGTAAGTGAGAGGGCTAGGGCTAAGCCTAGGGTAAGGGTCAGGGTTAGGGTTAGGGATACTGTTTGGGTTAGGGTTAGGGTTATGGTTAGGGTTAGGGTTAGGTTTAGGGTTAGGGTTAGGGTTAGGGTTAGGGTTAGGGCTAGGGTTATCATTAGGGTTAGGGCTAGGGTTAGGGTTAGGGTTAGGTTTATGATTATGGTTAGGGTTTTGGTTAGGTTTATTGGTAGGCTTTGGGTTAGGGTTAGGGTTAGGGCTAGGGTTTGGGTTAGGGTTAGGGTTAGGTTTAGGTGTAGGGTTAGGGTTAGACTTAGGGGCAGGTTTAGGGGTAGGGCTAGGGTTAGTTGTAGTGTTAGAGCTAGGGCTAGGGCTTGGGATAGGGATAGGGATAGGGATAGGGATAGGGATAGGGATAGGGATAGGGATAGGGATAGGGTTAGTGTTAGTGTTAGTGTTAGTGTTAGTGTTAGGGCTAGGGCTAGGGTTAGGGTTAGGGTTAGGGTTAGGGTTAGGGTTAGGGTTAGGGCTAGGGTTAGGTTTAGGGCTAGGGCTAGGGTTAGGGTTAGGGTTCGGGCTAGGATTAGGGCTAGGGTTAGGGCTAGGGCTAGGGCTAGGTAACGGTTAGGGCTAGGGTTAGAGCTAGAGCTAGAGCTAGGACTAGGGTTAGGGTTCAGGTTCAGGTTCAGGTTCAGTTTAGGGTTACAGTTTGGGTTAGGGGCAGGGGTAGGGGTAGGGGTATGGTTACGGCTAGGCCTAGGGTTAGGGTTAGGGCTAGGGTTAGGTTTAGGGTTAGCGTTAGAGTTAGGATTAGCGCTAGGGTTAGGGTTATGGTTAGGGTTAGGGCTAGGTTCAGGTTTAGGGCTCGGGTTAGTGTTATGTTTAGGGTTACGGTTCTGGTTAGGGTTTGGGTTAGGGTTAGGGTTAGTGGTAGGGGTTGGGTTAGGGCTAGGGTTAGGGTTTGGGCTAGGATTAGGGTTAGGGTTACAGTTAGTGAGAGGGTTAGGGCTAAGACTAGGGTTAGGGTGAGATTTAGGTTTAGGGATATGTTTTTTTGTTAGGGTTAGGGTTATGGTTAGCGTTAGGATTAGGGTTAGGGCTAGGGTTAGGTCGAGGGTTAGGGTTAGGGTTAGGGTTAGGGTTATGGTTAGGTTTAGGGTTAAGGTTAGAGTTAGGGTTAGGGTTAGGGTTTGGGTTAGGGTTAGGGTTAGTGTTCGTGCTAGGGCTAGGGCTAGGGTTACTGCTAGGGCTACGGTTAGGCCTAGGGTTAGGGCTAGGGTTAGGGCTTGGGTTAGGTTTAGGGTTAGGGCTAGGGCTAGGGCTAGGGCAAGGGTTAGGGCAAGGGCTATGGTTAGGGTTAGGGTTAGGGTTAGGGTTAGGGTGAGGGTTAGGGCTAGGGCTAGGGCTAGGGCTAGGGCTAGGGCAAGGGTTAGGGCAAGGGCTATGGTTAGGGTTAGAGTTCGGGTTAGGGTTACGGTTGGGGTTAGGGTGAGGGTCAGGACTAGGGTTAGGGTGAGGGTTAGGGTTAGTGTTAGGGCCAGGGTTAGCATTAGGGTCAGGGCTACAGTTAGGGTTACGGGTAGGGGTAGGGGTAGGATTAGGGTAGGGTTAGGGTTACGGCTATGGTTAGGGTTAGGGCTCGGACAAGGGTTAGGGCTAAGGCTAGGGCTAGTGTTAGGGTTAGAGGTATGGCTAGGGCTTCGGCTAGGGCAAGGGTTAGGGTTAGGGTTAGGGTTAGGGTTAGGTATAGGGTGAGGGCTAGGGTTAGGGTGAGGGTTCTGGTTAGTGTTAGGGCTAGGGTAAGCATTAGGGTTAGGGCTACGGTTATGGTTAGGGTTTGTATTAGGGTTAGTGGTAGGCTTTGGGTTAGGGTAAGGTCTAGGGTTAGGGCTAGGGTTAGGGTTAATGTTAGGGCTAGGGCTAGGGTTAGGTTTGGGGTTACGGTTAGGGTTACGGTTAGGGTTAGGGTTAGGGTTAGGGTTAGAGTTAGGGCTAGGGTTGGGGTTGGGGTTAGGGTTTGAGTTCGGGTTCGGTTCGGGTTAGGGTTAGGGTTAGGGTTTGGGGTAGATTTATGGTTTGGGTTAGGGTTAGGGTTGCGGTTGGGGTTAGGTTTAGGGCTAGGGCTAGGGCTCGGGCTAAGGTTAAAGCTAGGGCTAGGGCTAGGGTTAGGGTTAGCGTTAGGGTTAGCACTAGGGCTAGGGTTAGGGGTAGGGGTAGGGTTAGGATTAGGGTTAGCGCGAGGGCTGGGGTTAGGGTTAGGGTTAGGGGTAGGGTTAGGGTTAGGGTTAGGGTTAGGGCTAGGGTTAGGTTTAGGTCTAGCGATAGGTTTAGGGATAGGGTCTGGGCTAGGGTTAGGTTTAGGGTTAAGGCTCGGGATAGGGCTAGGGATAGGGCTAGGGCTAGGTCTAAGGCTAGGGTTAGGGTTAGGGCTAGGGTTCGGGTTAGGGCTAGAGTTCGGGTTAGGGTTAGGGTGGGGTTAGGGCTACGGCTAGGGTTAGGGCTTGGGTTTGGGTTAGGGTTAGGGTTAGGGTTAGGGCTAGGGCTAGGGCTAGGGCAAGGGTTAGGGCAAGGGCTATGGTTAGGGTTAGAGTTCGGGTTAGGGTTACGGTTGGGGTTAGGGTGAGGGTCAGGACTAGGGTTAGGGTGAGGGTTAGGGTTAGTGTTAGGGCCAGGGTTAGCATTAGGGTCAGGGCTACAGTTAGGGTTACGGGTAGGGGTAGGGGTAGGATTAGGGTAGGGTTAGGGTTACGGCTATGGTTAGGGTTAGGGCTCGGACAAGGGTTAGGGCTAAGGCTAGGGCTAGTGTTAGGGTTAGAGGTATGGCTAGGGCTTCGGCTAGGGCAAGGGTTAGGGTTAGGGTTAGGGTTAGGGTTAGGTATAGGGTGAGGGCTAGGGTTAGGGTGAGGGTTCTGGTTAGTGTTAGGGCTAGGGTAAGCATTAGGGTTAGGGCTACGGTTATGGTTAGGGTTTGTATTAGGGTTAGTGGTAGGCTTTGGGTTAGGGTAAGGTCTAGGGTTAGGGCTAGGGTTAGGGTTAATGTTAGGGCTAGGGCTAGGGTTAGGTTTGGGGTTACGGTTAGGGTTACGGTTAGGGTTAGGGTTAGGGTTAGGGTTAGGGTTAGAGTTAGGGCTAGGGTTGGGGTTGGGGTTAGGGTTTGAGTTCGGGTTCGGTTCGGGTTAGGGTTAGGGTTAGGGTTTGGGGTAGATTTATGGTTTGGGTTAGGGTTAGGGTTGCGGTTGGGGTTAGGTTTAGGGCTAGGGCTAGGGCTCAGGAAAAGGTTAAAGCTAGGGCTAGGGCTAGGGTTAGGGTTAGCGTTAGGGTTAGCACTAGGGCTAGGGTTAGGGGTAGGGGTAGGGTTAGGATTAGGTTTAGCGCGAGGGCTGGGGTTAGGGTTAGGGTTAGGGGTAGGGTTAGGGTTAGGGTTAGGGTTAGGGCTAGGGTTAGGTTTAGGTCTAGCGATAGGTTTAGGGATAGGGTCTGGGCTAGGGTTAGATTTAGGGTTAAGGCTCGGGATAGGGCTAGGGATAGGGCTAGGGCTAGGTCTAAGGCTAGAGTTAGGGTTAGGGCTAGGGTTCGGGTTAGGGCTAGAGTTCGGGTTAGGGTTAGGGTGGGGTTAGGGCTACGGCTAGGGTTAGGGCTTGGGTTTGGGTTAGGGTTAGGGTTAGGGTTAGGGCTAGGGCTAGGGCTAGGACTAGGGATAGGGATAGGGATAGGGATAGGGATAGGGATCGGGATAGGGATAGGGATAGGGATAGGGATAGGGATAGGACTAGGGATAGGGATAGGGATAGGGATAGGGCTAGGGCAAGGGTTAGGTCAAGGGCTATTGTTACGGTTAGGGTTAGGGTCAGTGTGAGGGCTATGGTTAGGGTGAGGGTGACGGTGAGGGTTACGGCTAGGGTTAGCATTAGGGTTAGGGCTGGCGTTAGCGTTAGAGTTAGGTTTAGGTTAAGGGTTAGGGTTAGGGTTAGGGTTAGGGCTAGGGCTAGGGCTACGGTTAGGGCTAGCGTTATGGCTAGGGTTAGGGTTCGGTGAGGTTTACGGTTAGGAGTAGAGTTAGGGTTAGGGTGAGGGCTAGGTTTAGGGTGAGTGTTAGTTTTAGGGTTTGGGTTCGGGCTAGGGTTATCATTAGGGTTAGGGCTAGGGTTAGGGTTAGGTTTATGATTATGGTTAGGGTTTTGGTTAGGTTTAGTGGTAGGCTTTGGGTTAGGGT
>NC_139475.1:15912500-16050000 GCF_057233095.1 Heloderma suspectum
GAGGGTTCTGGTTAGTGTTAGGGCTAGGGTTAGCATTAGGGTTAGGGCTACGGTTATGGTTAGGGTTTGTGTTAGGGTTAGTGGTAGGCTTTGAGTTAGGGTAAGGTCTAGGGTTAGGGCTAGGGCTAGGGTCAGGGTTAGGGCTAGGGTTCGGGTTAGGGTTAGGGTGGGGTTAGGGCTACGGCTAGGGTTAGGGCTTGGGTTAGGGTTAGGGTTAGGGTTAGGGTTAGGATTAGGGCTAGGGCTAGTCTTAGGGCTAGGGCTAGGGCTGGGTAACTGTTAGGACATGCGTTAGAGCTAGATTTAGGGCTAGCGTTAGGGTTCAGGTTCAGTTTAGGGTTACAGTTTGAGTTAGGGGTAGGGGTAGGGTAGGGCTAGGGCTAGGGTTAGGGCTAGGCCTAGGGTTAGAATTAGGGCTAAGGTTAGGTTTAGGGTTAGGGTTAGCGTTAGGGTTAGCGCTAGGGTTACGTTTAGGGTTAGGGATAGCGTTAGGTTTAGGGCTCGGGTTAGGGTTAGGGTTACGGTTATGGTTAGGGTTTGGGTTAGGGTTAGGGTTAGTGGTAGGGGTTGGGTTAGGGTTAGGGCTAGGGTCAGGGTTGGGGCTAGGGTTAGGGTTAGGGTTATTGTAAGTGAGAGGGTTAGGGCTAAGCCTAGGGTTATGGTTAGGGTTAGGGATACTGTTTCGGTTAGGATTAGGGTTAGGGTTAGGGTTAGGGTAAGGGTTAGGGTTAGGGTTAGGGTTAGGGTTAGGGTTAGGGCTAGGGTGAGGTTTAGGGTTAGGGTTAGGGTTAGGGTTAGGTCTAGGGTTAGGGTTATCGTTAGGGTGACGCTTTTGGCTAGGGTTAGGGTTAGGGTTAGGGTTCGGGTTCGGGCTAGGGCTAGGGTTAGGGCTAGGGCTAGGGCTACGGATAGGGCTAGGGTTAGGGCTAGGGTTAGGTCTTAGGTTAGGGTTAGGGTTAGGGTTAGGTTTATGGTTCGGGTTAGGTATAGGGTGAGGCCTAGGGTTAGGGTGAGGGTTCTGGTTAGTGTTAGGGCTAGGGTTAGCATTAGGGTTAGGGCTACGGTTATGGTTAGGGTTTGTGTTAGGGTTAGTGGTAGGCTTTGAGTTAGGGTAAGGTCTAGGGTTAGGGCTAGGGCTAGGGTCAGGGTTAGGGCTAGGTTTAGAACTAGAGCTAGGGCTAGGGTTAGGGTTAGGGTTCAGTTTTAGTTTAGGGTTACAGTTTGGTTTAGGGGTAGGGGTAGGGGTAGGGGTAGGTCTAGGCCTAGGGTTTGGGTTAAGGCTATAGTTAGGTTTAGGGTTAGGGTTAGGTTTAGCGCTAGGGTTAGGCTTAGGGTTAGGGTTAGGGCTAGGGTTAAGTTTAGGGCTCGGGTTAGGGTTAGGGTTACGGTTCTGGTTCTGGTTAGGGTTTGGGTTAGCGTTAGGGTTAGGGTTAGTGGTAGGTGTTGGGTTAGGGTTAGGGCTAGGGATAGAGTTTAGGCTAGGATTAGGGTTAGGGTTACAGTTAGTGAGAGGGTTAGGGCTAAGGCCAGTGTTAGGGTGAGATTTAGGTTTAGGGATATGTTTTTTTGTTAGGGTTAGGGTTATGGTTAGCGTTAGGATTAGGGTTAGGGCTAGGGTTAGGTCGAGGGCTATTGTTACAGTTAGGGTTAGGGTCAGTGTGAGGGCTATGGTTAGGGTGAGGGTGAGGATGAGGGTTACGGCTAGGGTTAGCATTAGGGTTAGGGCTGGCGTTAGCGTTAGAGTTAGGTTTAGGTTTATGGTTAGGGTTAGGGTTAGGGTTAGGGTTAGGGTTAGGGCTAGGGCTAGAGCTACGGTTAGGGCTAGCGTTATGGCTAGGGTTAGGGTTCGGTGAGGTTTAGGGTTAGGAGTAGAGTTAGGGTTAGGGTGAGGGCTAGGTTTAGGGTGAGGGTTAGTTTTAGGGTTTGGGTTAGGGCTAGGGTTATCATTAGGGTTAGGGCTAGGGTTAGGGTTAGGTTTATGATTATGGTTAGGGTTTTGGTTAGGTTTAGTGGTAGGCTTTGGGTTAGGGTTAGGGCTAGGGTTTGGGTTAGGGTTTGGGTTAGGGTTAGGGTTAGGATTAGGGCTAGGTTAATGGTTAGGACATGCGTTAGAGCTAGATTTAGGGCTAGCGTTAGGGTTCAGGTTCAGTTTAGGGTTACAGTTTGAGTTAGGGGTAGGGGTAGGGTAGGGCTAGGGCTAGGGTTAGGGCTAGGCCTAGGGTTAGAATTAGGGCTAAGGTTAGGTTTAGGCTTAGGCTTAGCGTTAGGGTTAGCGCTAGGGTTACGTTTAGGGTTAGGGATAGGGTTAAGTTTAGGGCTCGGGTTAGGGTTAGGGTTACGGTTATGGTTAGGGTTAGGGTTAGGGTTAGTGGTAGGGGTTGGGTTAGGGTTAGGGCTAGGGTCAGGGTTGGGGCTAGGGTTAGGGTTAGGGTTATTGTAAGTGAGAGGGTTAGGGCTAAGCCTAGGGTTATGCTTAGGGTTAGGGATACTGTTTGGGTTAGGGTTAGGGTTAGGGTAAGGGTTTGGGTTAGGGTTAGGGCTAGGGTGAGGTTTAGGGTTAGGGTTAGGGTTAGGGTTAGGTCTAGGGTTAGGGTTATCGTTAGGGTGACGCTTTGGGCTAGGGTTAGGGTTAGGTTTAGGGTTAGGGTTAGGGTTCGGGCTAGGGCTAGGGTTAGGGCTAGGGCTAGGGCTACGGATAGGGCTAGGGTAAGGTCTAGGGTTAGGGCTAGGGCTAGGGAAAGGGTTAGGGCTAGGGTTAGAACTAGAGCTAGGGCTAGGATTAGGTTTAGGGTTACAGTTAGTGAGAGGGTTAGGGCTAAGGCTAGTGTTAGGGTGAGATTTAGGTTTAGGAATATGGTTTTTTGTTAGGGTTAGGGTTATGGTTAGCGTTAGGATTAGGGTTAGGGCTAGGGTTAGGTCGAGGGTTAGGGTTAGGGTTAGGGTTAGGGTTAGGGTTAGGGTTAAGGTTAGGGTTAGGGTTAGGGTTAGGGTTTGGGTTAGGGTTAGGGTTAGTGTTCGGGCTAGGGCTAGGGTTAATGCTAGGGCTACGGTTAGGTCTAGGGTTAGGGCTAGGGTTAGGGCTTGGGTTAGGGTTAGGGTTAGGGCTAGGGCTAGGGCAAGGGTTAGGGCAAGGGCTATGTTTAGGTTTAGGGTTAGGGTTAGGGTTAGGGTTAGGGTGAGGGTTAGGGCTAGGGCTATGATTAGGGTTAGAGTTCGGGTTAGGGTTACGGTTGGGGTTAGGGTGAGGGTCAGGACTAGGGTTAGCGTGAGGGTTAGGGTTAGTGTTAGGGCCAGGGTTAGCATTAGGGTCAGGGCTACGGTTAGGGTTAGGGGTAGGGGTAGGGGTAGGATTAGGTTAGGGTTAGGGTTACGGCTATGGTTAGGGTTAGGGCTCGGACAAGGGTTAGGGCTAAGGCTAGGGCTAGTGTTAGGGTTAGGGCTATGGCTAGGGCAAGGGTTAAGGTTAGGGTTAGGGTTAGGTATAGGGTGAGGGCTAGGGTTAGGGTGAGGGTTCTGGTTAGTGTTAGGGCTAGGGTAAGCATTAGGGTTAGGGCTACGGTTATGGTTAGGGTTGGTATTAGGGTTAGTGGTAGGCTTTGGGTTAGGGTAAGGTCTAGGGTTAGGGCTAGGGCTAGGGTAAGGGTTAGGGCTAGGTTTAGAACTAGAGCTAGGGCTAGGGTTAGGGTTAGGGTTCAGTTTCAGTTTAGGGTTACAGTTTGGTTTAGGGGTAGGCATAGGGGTAGGGTTAGGTCTAGGCCTAGGGTTAGGGTTAAGGCTATAGTTAGGTTTAGGGTTAGGGTTAGGGTTAGCGCTAGGGTTAGGCTTAGGGTTAGGGTTAGGGCTAGGGTTAGGTTTAGGGCTCGGGTTAGGTTTTGGGTTACGGTTCTGGTTCTGGTTAGGGTTTGGGTTAGCGTTACGGTTAGTGGTAGGTGTTGGGTTAGGGTTAGGGATAGGGATAGAGTTTAGGCTATGATTAGGGTTAGGTTACAGTTAGTGAGAGGGTTAGGGCTAAGGCTAGTGTTAGGGTTAGGCTTAGGTTTAGGGATATGGTTTGGGTTAGGCTTAGGGTTAGGGCTAGGGTTAGGGTTAGGGTTAGGGTTAGGGTTAGGTCTAGGGTTAGGGTTAGGGTTATGGTTAGGGTTAGGGTTAGGGTTAGGGTTAGGGTTAGGGTTAGTGTTAGGGTTAGGGTTAGGGTTCGGGCTAGGGCTAGGGTTAGGGCTAGGGCTATGGTTACGACTAGGGTTAGGGCTAGGGTTAGGGCTACGGCAAGGGTTACGGCAAGGGCTATGGTTAGGGTTATGGTTAGGGTTAGGGTTAGGGTCAGGGTTAGGGTGAGGGCTAGGGTTAGGGTGAGGGTTAGGGTTAGTGTTAGGGCTAGGGTTAGCATTAGGGTTAGGGCTACGGTTAGGGTCAGGGTTAGGGCTATGGTTATGGTTAGGGTTTGGGTTAGGGTTTGTGGTAGGCTTTGGGTTAGGGTTAGGTCTAGGGTTAGGGTTTGGGCTAAGGTTAGGGTTAGGGTTATGGCTAGGGTTAGGGTTTGGGTTAGGTTTAGGATTTGGGTTAGAGTTAGGGTCAGGGCTAGGGTTAGGTTTAGGGTTAGGGTTAGGGTTAGGGCTGGGGTTGGGGTTGAGGTTAGGGTGAGGGTTACGGTTGGGGTTGTGGTTGGTGTCGTGTTGTGGTTGGGGTTGGGGTTAGGGTTTGAGTTTGGGTTCGGGTTCCGGATAGGGTTAGAATTAGTGTTAGGGTTAGGGTTAGGGCTAGGGCTAGGGTTAGGGTTAGGGCTAGGGCTAGGGCTACGGATAGGGCTAGGGTTAGGGCTAGGGTTAGGGCTTAGGTTAGGGTTAGGGTTAGGGTTAGGGTTCGGGTTAGGTATAGGTTGAGGGCTAGGGTTAGGGTGAGGGTTCTGGTTAGTGTTAGGGCTAGGGTTAGCATTAGGGTTAGGGCTACGGTTATGGTTAGGGTTTGTGTTAGGGTTAGTGGTAGGCTTTGAGTTAGGGTAAGGTCTAGGGTTAGGGCTAGGGCTAGGGTCAGGGTTAGGGCTAGGTTTAGAACTAGAGCTAGGGCTAGGGTTAGGGTTAGGGTTCAGTTTTAGTTTAGGGTTACAGTTTGGTTTAGGGGTAGGGGTAGGGGTAGGGTTAGGTCTAGGCCTAGGGTTTGGGTTAAGGCTATAGTTAGGTTTAGGGTTAGGGTTAGGGTTAGCGCTAGGGTTAGGCTTAGGGTTAGGGTTAGGGCTAGGGTTAGGTTTAGGGCTCGGGTTAGGGTTAGGGTTACGGTTCTGGTTCTGGTTAGGGTTTGGGTTAGCGTTAGGGTTAGGGTTAGTGGTAGGTGTTGGGTTAGGGTTAGTGCTAGGTATAGAGTTTAGGCTAGGATTAGGGTTAGGGTTACAGTTAGTGAGAGGGTTAGGGCTAAGGCTAGTGTTAGGGTGAGATTTAGGTTTAGGGATATGTTTTTTTGTTAGGGTTAGGGTTATGGTTAGCGTTAGGATTAGGGTTAGGGCTAGGGTTAGGTCGAGGGTTAGGGTTAGGGTTAGGGTTAGGGTTAGGGTTAGGGTTAGGGTTAAGGTTAGAGTTAGGGTTAGGGTTAGGGTTTGGGTTAGGGTTAGTGTTCGGGCTAGGGCTAGGGTTACTGCTAGGGCTACGGTTAGGGCTAGGGTTAGGGCTAGGGGTAGGGCTTGGGTTAGGGTTAGGGTTAGGGCTAGGGCTAGGGCTAGGGCAAGGGTTAGGGCAAGGGCTATGGTTAGGGTTAGGGTTAGGGTTAGGGTGAGGGTGAGGTTGAGGGTGAGGGTTAGGGCTAGGGCTAGGGCTCGGGCTAGGGCTAGGGCAAGGGTTAGGGCAAGGGCTATGGTTAGGGTTAGAGTTCGGACAAGGGTTAGGTCTAAGGCTAGGGCTAGTGTTAGGGTTAGGGCTATGGCTAGGTCTTGGGCTAGGGCAAGGGTTAGGGTTAAGGTTAGGTATAGGGTGAGGGCTAGGGTTAGGGTGAGGGTTCTGGTTAGTGTTAGGGCTAGGGTTAGCATTAGGGTTAGGGCAACGGTTATGGTTAGGGTTTGTATTAGTGTTAGTGGTAGGCTTTGGGTTAGGGTAAGGTCTAGGGTTAGGGCTAGGGTTAGGGTTAATGTTAGGGCTAGGGCTAGGGTTAGGTTTGGGGTTACGGTTAGGGTTACGGTTAGGGTTAGGGTTAGGGTTAGAGTTAGGGCTAGGGTTGGGGTAGAGGTTAGGGTTAGGGTTAGGGTTAGGATTAGGTTTACGGTTGTGGTTGCGGTTGGTGTTGTGTTGTGGTTGGGGTTGGGGTTAGGGTTTGAGTTCGGGTTCGGTTCGGGTTAGGGTTAGGGTTAGGGTCTGGGGTAGGTTTATGGTTTGGGTTAGGGTTAGGGTTGGGGTTGGGGTTAGGTTTAGGGCTAGGGCTAGGGTTAAAGCTAGGGCTAGGGCTAGGGTTAGGGTTAGCGTTAGGGTTAGCGCTAGGACTAGGGTTAGGGTTAGGGTTAGGGCTAGGGCTAGGGTTAGGTTTAGGGGTAGGGATAGGTTTAGGGATAGTGTCTGGGCTAGGGTTAGGTTTAGGGTTAAGGCTCGGGCTAGGGCTAGGGCTAGGGCTAGGGATAGGGCTAGGGCTAGGGCTAGGGCTAGGGTTAGTGTTAGGGTTAGGGCTAGGGTTCGGGTTAGGGCTAGAGTTCGGGTTAGGGTTAGGGTGGGGTTAGGGCTACGGCTAGGGTTTGTGCTTGGGTTAGGGTTAGGGCTAGGGATAGGACTAGGGATAGGGATAGTGATAGGGATAGGACTAGGGCTAGGGATAGGGCTAGGGCTAGGGCAAGGGTTAGGTCAAGGGCTATTGTTACGGTTAAGTTTAGGGTCAGTGTGAGGGCTATGGTTAGGGTGAGGGTGAGGGTTACGGCTAGGGTTAGCATTAGGGTTAGGGCTGGCGTTAGCGTTAGCATTAGAGTTAGGTTTAGGTTTAGGGTTAGGGTTAGGGTTAGGGCTAGGGCTAGGCCTACGGTTAGGGCTTGCGTTATGGCTAGGGTTAGGGTTTGGTGAGGTTTAGGGTTAGGAGTAGAGTTAGGGTTAGGGTGAGGGCTAGGTTTAGGGTGAGGGTTAGTTTTAGGGTTAGGGTTAGGGCTAGGGTTATCATTAGGGTTAGGGCTAGGGTTAGGGTTAGGTTTATGATTATGGTTAGGGTTTTGGTTAGGTTTAGTGGTAGGCTTTGGGTTAGGGTTAGGGCTAGGGTTTGGGTTAGGGTTTGGGTTAGGGTTAGGGTTAGGATTAGGGCTAGGGCTAGTGTTAGGACTAGGGCTAGGGTAACGGTTAGGACATGCGTTAGAGCTAGAGTTAGGGCTAGCGTTAGGGTTCAGGTTCAGTTTAGGGTTACAGTTTGAGTTAGGGGTAGGGGTAGGGTAGGGCTAGGGCTAGGGTTAGGGCTAGGCCTAGGGTTACAATTAGGGCTAAGGTTAGGTTTAGGGTTAGGGTTAGCGCTAGGGTTAGCGCTAGGGTTACGTTTAGGGTTAGGGATAGGGTTAGGTGTAGGGGTAGGGATAGGTTTAGGGATAGGGTCTGGGCTAGGGTTAGGTTTAGGGTTAAGGCTCGGGCTAGGGCTAGGTATAGGGCTAGGGCTAGGGCTAGGGCTAGGGCTAGGGTTAGGGTTAGGGTTAGGGCTATGGTTCGGGTTAGGGCTAGAGTTCGGGTTAGGGTTAGGGTGGGGTTAGGGCTACGGCTAGGGTTAGGGCTTGGGTTATGTTTAGGGTTAGGGTTAGGGTTAGGGTTAGGGCTAGGGCTAGTGTTAGGGCTAGGGCTAGGGCTAGGGTAACGGTTAGGACATGCGTTAGAGCTAGAGTTAGGGCTAGCGTTAGGGTTCAGGTTCAGTTTAGGGTTACAGTTTGAGTTAGGGGTAGGGCTAGGGTAGGGCTAGGGCTAGGGTTAGGGCTAGGCCTAGGGTTAGAATTAGGGCTAAGTTTAGGTTTAGGGTTAGGGTTAGCGTTAGGGTTAGCGCTAGGGTTACGTTTAGGGTTAGGGATAGGGTTAGGTTTAGGGCTCGGGTTAGGGTTAGGGTTACGGTTATGTTTAGGGTTTGGGTTAGGGTTAGGGTTAGTGGTAGGGGTTGGGTTAGGGTTAGGGCTAGGGTCAGGGTTGGGGCTAGGGTTAGGGTTAGGGTTATTGTAAGTGAGAGCGTTAGGGCTAAGCCTAGGGTTATGCTTAGGGTTAGGGATACTGTTTGGGTTAGGGTTAGGGTTAGGGTAAGGGTTTGGGTTAGGGTTAGGGCTAGGGTGAGGTTTAGGGTTAGGGTTAGGTTTAGGGTTAGTTCTAGGGTTAGGGTTATCGTTAGGGTGACGCTTTGGGCTAGGGTTAGGGTTAGGGTTAGGGTTAGGTTTAGGGTTAGGGTTAGGGTTCGGGCTAGGGCTAGGGTTAGGGCTAGGGCTAGGGCTACGGATAGGGCTAGGGTAAGGTCTAGGGTTAGGGCTAGGGCTGGGGTTGGGGTTGAGGTTAGGGTTAGGGTTACGGTTGGGGTTGTGGTTGCTGTCGTGTTGTGGTTGGGGTTGGGGTTAGGGTTTGAGTTTGGGTTCGGGTTCCGGATAGGGTTAGAATTAGTGTTAGGGTTAGGGTTAGGGCTAGGGCTAGGGTTAGGGGTAGGCTTAGGTTTAGGGATACGGTTTGGATTAGGGTTAGGGTTAGGGCTAGGGTTTGGGTTAGGGTTAGGGTTAGGATTAGGGCTAGGGCTAGTGTTAGCGCTAGGGCTAGGGCTAGGGTAACGGTTAGGACATGCGTTAGAGCTAGAGTTAGGGCTAGCATTAGGGTTCAGGTTCAGTTTAGGGTTACAGTTTGAGTTAGGGGTAGGGGTAGGGTAGGGCTAGGGCTAGGGTTAGGGCTAGGCCTAGGGTTAGAATTAGGGCTAAGGTTAGGTTTAGGCTTAGGCTTAGCGTTAGGGTTAATGCTAGGGTTACGTTTAGGGTTAGTGATAGGGTTAGGTTTAGGGCTCGGGTTAGGGTTAGGGTTACTGTTACGGTTAGTGTTTGGGTTAGGTTTAGGGTTAGTGGTAGGGGTTGGGTTAGGGTTAGGGCTAGGGTCAGGGTTTGGGCTAGGGTTAGGGTTAGGTTTATGGTAAGTGAGAGGGCTAGGGCTAAGCCTAGGGTAAGGGTCAGGGTTAGGGTTAGGGATACTGTTTGGGTTAGGGTTAGGGTTATGGTTAGGGTTAGGGTTAGGTTTAGGGTTAGGGTTAGGGTTAGGGTTAGGGTTAGGTCTAGGGTTATCATTAGGGTTAGGGCTAGGGTTAGGGTTAGGGTTAGGTTTATGATTATGGTTAGGGTTTTGGTTAGGTTTATTGGTAGGCTTTGGGTTAGGGTTAGGGTTAGGGCTAGGGTTTGGGTTAGGGTTTGGGTTAGGGTTAGGGTTAGGTTTAGGTGTAGGGTTAGGGTTAGACTTAGGGGCAGGTTTAGGGGTAGGGCTAGGGTTAGTTGTAGTGTTAGAGCTAGGGCTAGGGCTTGGGATAGGGATAGGGATAGGGATAGGGATAGGGATAGGGTTAGTGTTAGTGTTAGTGTTAGTGTTAGTGTTAGGGCTAGGGCTAGGGTTAGGGTTAGGGTTAGGGTTAGGGTTAGGGTTAGGGTTAGGGCTAGGGTTAGGTTTAGGGCTAGGGCTAGGGTTAGGGTTAGGGTTCGGGCTAGGATTAGGGCTAGGGTTAGGGCTAGGGCTAGGGCTAGGTAACGGTTAGGGCTAGGGTTAGAGCTAGAGCTAGGACTAGGGTTAGGGTTCAGGTTCAGGTTCAGGTTCAGTTTAGGGTTACAGTTTGGGTTAGGGGCAGGGGTAGGGGTAGGGGTATGGTTACGGCTAGGCCTAGGGTTAGGGTTAGGGCTAGGGTTAGGTTTAGGGTTAGCGTTAGAGTTAGGATTAGCGCTAGGGTTAGGGTTATGGTTAGGGTTAGGGCTAGGTTCAGGTTTAGGGCTCGGGTTAGTGTTATGTTTAGGGTTACGGTTCTGGTTAGGGTTTGGGTTAGGGTTAGGGTTAGTGGTAGGGGTTGGGTTAGGGCTAGGGTTAGGGTTTGGGCTAGGATTAGGGTTAGGGTTACAGTTAGTGAGAGGGTTAGGGCTAAGACTAGGGTTAGGGTGAGATTTAGGTTTAGGGATATGTTTTTTTGTTAGGGTTAGGGTTATGGTTAGCGTTAGGATTAGGGTTAGGGCTAGGGTTAGGTCGAGGGTTAGGGTTAGGGTTAGGGTTAGGGTTATGGTTAGGTTTAGGGTTAAGGTTAGAGTTAGGGTTAGGGTTAGGGTTTGGGTTAGGGTTAGGGTTAGTGTTCGTGCTAGGGCTAGGGCTAGGGTTACTGCTAGGGCTACGGTTAGGCCTAGGGTTAGGGCTAGGGTTAGGGCTTGGGTTAGGTTTAGGGTTAGGGCTAGGGCTAGGGCTAGGGCAAGGGTTAGGGCAAGGGCTATGGTTAGGGTTAGGGTTAGGGTTAGGGTTAGGGTGAGGGTTAGGGCTAGGGCTAGGGCTAGGGCTAGGGCTAGGGCAAGGGTTAGGGCAAGGGCTATGGTTAGGGTTAGAGTTCGGGTTAGGGTTACGGTTGGGGTTAGGGTGAGGGTCAGGACTAGGGTTAGGGTGAGGGTTAGGGTTAGTGTTAGGGCCAGGGTTAGCATTAGGGTCAGGGCTACAGTTAGGGTTACGGGTAGGGGTAGGGGTAGGATTAGGGTAGGGTTAGGGTTACGGCTATGGTTAGGGTTAGGGCTCGGACAAGGGTTAGGGCTAAGGCTAGGGCTAGTGTTAGGGTTAGAGGTATGGCTAGGGCTTCGGCTAGGGCAAGGGTTAGGGTTAGGGTTAGGGTTAGGGTTAGGTATAGGGTGAGGGCTAGGGTTAGGGTGAGGGTTCTGGTTAGTGTTAGGGCTAGGGTAAGCATTAGGGTTAGGGCTACGGTTATGGTTAGGGTTTGTATTAGGGTTAGTGGTAGGCTTTGGGTTAGGGTAAGGTCTAGGGTTAGGGCTAGGGTTAGGGTTAATGTTAGGGCTAGGGCTAGGGTTAGGTTTGGGGTTACGGTTAGGGTTACGGTTAGGGTTAGGGTTAGGGTTAGGGTTAGGGTTAGGGTGAGGGTTACGGCTAGGGCTAGGGCTAGGGCAAGGGTTAGGGTAAGGGCTATGCTTAGAGTTAGAGTTAGGGTTAGGGTTAGGGTTGGGGTTAGGGTGAGGGTCAGGGCTAGGGTTAGGGTGAGGGTTAGGGTTACGGTTCTGGTTCTGGTTAGGGTTTGGGTTAGCGTTAGGGTAAGTGGTAGGTGTTGGGTTAGGGTTAGGGCTAGGGATAGAGTTTAGGCTAGGATTAGGGTTAGGGTTACAGTTAGTGAGAGGGTTAGGGCTAAGGCTAGTGTTAGGGTGAGAGTTAGGTTTAGGGATATGGTTTTTTGTTAGGGTTAGGGTTATGTTTAGCGTTAGGATTAGGGTTAGGGCTAGGGTTAGGGTTAGGGTTAGGGTTAGGGTTAAGGTTAGAGTTAGGGTTAGGGTTAGGGTTAGGGTTTGGGTTAGGGTTAGTGTTCGGGCTAGGGCTAGGGTTACTGCTAGGGCTACGGTTAGGGCTAGGGTTAGGTCTAGGGGTAGGGCTTGGGTTAGGGTTAGGGTTAGGGCTAGGGCTAGGGCTAGAGCTAGGGCAAGGGTTAGGGCAAGGGCTAAGGTTAGGGTTAGAGTTCGGGTTAGGGTTACGGTTGGGGTTAGGGTGAGGGTCAGGACTAGGGTTAGGGTGAGGGTTAGGGTTAGTGTTAGGGCCAGGGTTAGCATTAGGGTCAGGGCTACGGTTAGGGTTAGGGGAGGGGTAGGGGTAGGATTAGGGTAGGGTTAGGGTTACGGCTATGGTTAGGGTTAGGGCTCGGACAAGGGTTAGGTCTAAGGCTAGGGCTAGTGTTAGGGTTAGGGCTATGGCTAGGGCTTGGGCTAGGGCAAGGGTTAGGGTTAGGGTTAGGGTTAGGTATAGGGTGAGGGCTAGGGTTAGGGTGAGGGTTCTGGTTAGTGTTAGGGCTAGGGTGAGCATTAGGGCTAGGGCTACGGTTATGGTTAGGGTTTGTATTAGGGTTAGTGGTAGGCTTTGGGTTAGGGTAAGGTCTAGGGTTAGGGCTAGGGTTAGGGTTAATGTTAGGGCTAGCGCTAGGGTTAGGTTTGGGGTTACGGTTAGGGTTACGGTTAGGGTTAGGGTTAGGGTTAGGGTTAGAGTTAGGGCTAGGGTTGGGGTAGAGGTCAGGGTTAGGGTTAGGGTTAGGGTTAGGTTTACGGTTGTGGTTGCGGTTGGTGTTGTGTTGTGGTTGGGGTTGGGGTTAGGGTTTGAGTTCGGGTTCGGTTCGGGTTAGGGTTAGGGTTTGGGGTAGGTTTATGGTTTGGGTTAGGGTTAGGGTTGGGGTTGGGGTTAGGTTTAGGGCTAGGGCTAGGGCTAGGGTTAAAGCTAGGGCTAGGGCTAGGGTTAGGGTTAGCGTTAGGGTTAGCGCTAGGGCTAGGGTTAGGGTTAGGGTTAGTGCTAGGGTTAGGTTTAGGGGTAGGGATAGGTTTAGGGATAGGGTCTGGGCTAGGGTTAGGTTTAGGGTTAAGGCTCGGGCTAGGGCTAGGGCTAGGGCTAGGGCTAGGGCTAGGGTTAGTGTTAGGGTTAGGGCTAGGGTTCGGGTTAGGGCTAGAGTTCGGGTTAGGGTTAGGGTGGGGTTAGGGCTACGGCTAGGGTTTGGGCTTGGGTTAGGGTTAGGGTTAGGGTTAGGGTTAGGGATAGGACTAGGGATAGGGATAGGGATAGGGATAGGACTAGGGATTGGGATAGGGATAGGGCAAGGGTTAGGTCAAGGGCTATTGTTACGGTTAGGTTTAGGATCAGTGTGAGGGCTATGGTTAGGGTGAGGGTGAGGGTTACGGCTAGGGTTAGCATTAGGGTTAGGGCTGGCATTAGCGTTAGCATTAGAGTTAGGTTTAGGTTTAGGGGGAGGGTTAGGGTTAGGTTTAGGGCTAGGGCTAGGGCTATGGTTAGGGCTTGCGTCATGGCTAGGGTTAGGGTTCGGTGAGGTTTAGTGTTCGGAGTAGAGTTAGGGTTAGGGTGAGGGCTAGGTTTAGGGTGAGGGTTAGTTTTAGGGTTAGGGTTGGGCTAGGGTTATCATTAGGGTTAGGGCTAGGGTTAGGGTTAGGTTTATGATTATGGTTAGGATTTTGGTTAGGTTTAGTGGTAGGCTTTGGGTTAGGGTTAGGGCTAGGGTTTGGGTTAGGGTTTGGGTTAGGGTTAGGGCTAGGGTGAGGTTTAGGGTTAGGGTTAGGGTTAGGGTTAGGTCTAGGGTTAGGGTTATCTTTAGGGTGACGCTTTGGGCTAGGGTTAGGGTTAGGGTTAGGGTTAGGGTTAGGGTTCGGGCTAGGGCTAGGGTTAGGGCTAGGGCTAGGGCTACGGATAGGGCTAGGGTTAGGGCTAGGGTTAGGGCTTAGGTTAGGGTTAGGGTTAGGGTTATGGTTCGGGTTAGGTATAGGGTGAGGGCTAGGGTTAGGGTGAGGGTTCTGGTTAGTGTTAGGTCTAGGGTTAGCATTAGGGTTAGGGCTACGGTTATGGTTAGGGTTTGTGTTAGGGTTAGTGGTAGGCTTTGAGTTAGGGTAAGGTCTAGGGTTAGGGCTAGGGCTAGGGTCAGGGTTAGGGCTAGGGTTAGAACTAGAGCTAGGGCTAGGGTTAGGGTTAGGGTTCAGTTTTAGTTTAGGGTTACAGTTTGGTTTAGGGGTAGGGGTAGGGGTAGGGTTAGGTCTAGGCCTAGGGTTAGGGTTAAGGCTATAGTTAGGTTTAGGGTTAAGGTTAGGGTTAGCGCTAGGGTTAGGCTTAGGGTTAGGGTTAGGGCTAGGGTTAGGTTTAGGGCTCAGGTTAGTGTTAGGGTTACGGTTCTGGTTCTGGTTAGGGTTTGGGTTAGCGTTACGGTTAGTGGTAGGTGTTGGGTTAGGGTTAGGGATAGGGATAGCGTTTAGGCTAGGATTAGGGTTAGGGTTACAGTTAGTGAGAGGGTTAGGGCTAAGGCTAGTGTTAGGGTGAGATTTAGGTTTAGGGATATGGTTTTTTGTTAGGGTTAGGGTTATGGTTAGCGTTAGGATTAGGGTTAGGGCTAGGGTTAGGTCGTGGGTTAGGGTTAGGGTTAGGGTTAAGGTTAGAGTTAGGGTTAGGGTTAGGGTTTGTGTTAGGGTTAGGGTCAGTGTTCGGGCTAGGGCTAGGGTTACTGCTAGGGCTACAGTTAGGGCTAAGGTTAGGGCTAGGGTTAGGGCTAGGGTTAGGGCTTGGGTTAGGGTTAGGGCTAGGGCTAGGGCTAGGGCTAGAGCTAGGGCAAGGGTTAGGCAAGGGCTATGGTTAGGGTTAGGGTTAGGGTTAGGGTTAGGGTGAGGGTGAGGGTGAGGGTTACGGCTAGGGCTAGGGCTAGGGCAAGGGTTAGGGTAAGGGCTATGCTTAGAGTTAGAGTTAGGGTTAGGGTTAGGGTTGGGGTTAGGGTGAGGGTCAGGGCTAGGGTTAGGGTGAGGGTTAGGGTTAGTGTTAGGGCCAGGGTTAGCATTAGGGTCAGGGCTACGGTTAGGGTTAGGGGTAGGGGTACGGGTAGGGGTAGGATTAGGGTAGTGTTAGGGTTACGGCTATGGTTAGGGTTAGGGTTAGGGTTAGGGTTAGGGTTAGGGTTAGGGTGAGGGTGAGGGTTAGGGCTCGGGCTAGGGCTAGGGCTAGGGCAAGGGTTAGGGCAAGGGCTATGGTTAGGGTTAGAGATCGGGTTAGGGTTACGGTTGGGGTTAGGGTGAGGGTCAGGACTAGGGTTAGGGTGAGGGTTAGGGTTAGTGTTAGGGCCAGGGTTAGCATTAGGGTCAGGGCTACGGTTAGGGTTATGGGAAGGGGTAGGGGTAGGATTAGGGTAGGGTTAGGGTTACGGCTATGGTTAGGGTTAGGGCTCGGACAAGGGTTAGGGCTAAGGCTTGGGCTAGTGTTAGGGTTAGGGCTATGGCTAGGGCTTGGGCTAGGGCAAGGGTTAGGGTTAGGGTTAGGGTTAGGTATAGGGTGAGGGCTAGGGTTAGGGTGAGGGTTTGTATTAGGGTTAGTGGTAGGCTTTGGGTTAGGGTAAGGTCTAGGGTTAGGGCTAGGGCTAGGGTAAGGTTTAGGGCTAGGTTTAGAACTAGAGCTAGGGCTAGGGTTAGGGTTAGGGTTCAGTTTCAGTTTAGGGTTACAGTTTGGTTTAGGGGTAGGGGTAGGGGTAGGGGTAGGTCTAGGCCTAGGGTTAGGGTTAAGGCTATAGTTAGGTTTAGGGTTAGGGTTAGCGCTAGGGTTAGGCTTAGGGTTAGGGTTAGGGCTAGGGTTAGGGCTAGGGTTAGGTTTAGGGCTCGGGTTAGGTTTAGGGTTACGGTTCTGGTTCTGGTTAGGGTTTGGGTTAGCGTTATGGTTAGTGGTAGGTGTTGGGTTAGGGTTAGGGCTAGGGATAGAGTTTAGGCTAGGATTAGGGTTAGGTTACAGTTAGTGAGAGCTAGGGTTAGTGTTAGGTTTAGGGCTAGGGTTCGGGTTAGGGCTAGAGTTAGGGTTAGGGTGGGGTTAGGGATACGGCTAGGGTTTGGGCTTGGGTTAGGGTTAGGGTTAGGGTTAGGGCTAGGGATAGGACTAGGGATAGGGATAGGGATAGGGATAGGGATAGGGCAAGGGTTAGGTCAAGGGCTATTGTTACGGTTAGGGTTAGGGTCAGTGTGAGGGCTATGGTTAGGATGAGGGTGAGGGTGAGGGTTACGGCTAGGGTTAGCATTAGGGTTAGGGCTGGCGTTAGCGTTAGCATTAGAGTTAGGTTTAGGTTTAGGGTTAGGGTTAGGGTTAGGGTTAGGGCTAGGGCTAGGGCTACGGTTAGGGCTTGCGTCATGTCTAGGGTTAGGGTTCGGTGAGGTTTAGGGTTAGGAGTAGAGTTAGGGTTAGGGTGAGGGCTAGGTATAGGGTGAGGGTTAGTTTTAGGGTTAGGGTTAGGGCTAGGGTTATCATTAGGGTTAGGGTTAGGTTTATGATTATGGTTAGGGTGTTGGTTAGGTTTAGTGGTAGGCTTTGGGTTAGGGTTAGGGCTAGGGTTTGGGTTAGGGTTAAGGTTAGAGTTAGGGTTAGGGTTAGGGTTTGGGTTAGGGTTAGGGTTAAGGTTAGAGTTAGGGTTAGGGTTAGGGTTTGTGTTAGGGTTAGGGTCAGTGTTCGGGCTAGGGCTAGGGTTACTGCTAGGGCTACAGTTAGGGCTAAGGTTAGGGCTAGGGTTAGGGCTAGGGTTAGGGCTTGGGTTAGGGTTAGGGCTAGGGCTAGGGCTAGGGCTAGAGCTAGGGCAAGGGTTAGGCAAGGGCTATGGTTAGGTTTAGGGTTAGGGTTAGGGTTAGGGTTAGGGTGAGGGTTACGGCTAGGGCTAGGGCTAGGGCAAGGGTTAGGGTAAGGGCTATGCTTATAGTTAGAGTTAGGGTTAGGGTTAGGGTTGGGGTTAGGGTGAGGGTCAGGGCTAGGGTTAGGGTGAGGGTTAGGGTTACGGTTCTGGTTCTGGTTAGGGTTTGGGTTAGCGTTAGGGTAAGTGGTAGGTGTTGGGTTAGGGTTAGGGCTAGGGATAGAGTTTAGGCTAGGATTAGGGTTAGGGTTACAGTTAGTGAGAGGGTTAGGGCTAAGGCTAGTGTTAGGGTGAGAGTTAGGTTTAGGGATATGGTTTTTTGTTAGGGTTAGGGTTATGTTTAGCGTTAGGATTAGGGTTAGGGCTAGGGTTAGGGTTAGGGTTAGGGTTAGGGTTAGGGTTAAGGTTAGAGTTAGGGTTAGGGTTAGGGTTAGGGTTTGGGTTAGGGTTAGTGTTCGGGCTAGGGCTAGGGTTACTGTAGGGCTACGGTTAGGGCTAGGGTTAGGTCTAGGGGTAGGGCATGGGTTAGGGTTAGGGTTAGGGCTAGGGCTAGGGCTAGAGCTAGGGCAAGGGTTAGGGCAAGGGCTAAGGTTAGGGTTAGAGTTCGGGTTAGGGTTACGGTTGGGGTTAGGGTGAGGGTCAGGACTAGGGTTAGGGTGAGGGTTAGGGTTAGTGTTAGGGCCAGGGTTAGCATTAGGGTCAGGGCTACGGTTAGGGTTAGGGGAGGGGTAGGGGTAGGATTAGGGTAGGGTTAGGGTTACGGCTATGGTGAGGGTTAGGGCTCGGACAAGGGTTAGGTCTAAGGCTAGGGCTAGTGTTAGGGTTAGGGCTATGGCTAGGGCTTGGGCTAGGGCAAGGGTTAGGGTTAGGGTTAGGGTTAGGTATAGGGTGAGGGCTAGGGTTAGGGTGAGGGTTCTGGTTAGTGTTAGGGCTAGGGTGAGCATTAGGGCTAGGGCTACGGTTATGGTTAGGGTTTGTATTAGGGTTAGTGGTAGGCTTTGGGTTAGGGTAAGGTCTAGGGTTAGGGCTAGGGTTAGGTTTGGGGTTACGGTTAGGGTTACGGTTAGGGTTAGGGTTAGGGTTAGAGTTAGGGCTAGGGTTGGGGTAGAGGTCAGGGTTAGGGTTAGGGTTAGGGTTAGGTTTACGGTTGTGGTTGCGGTTGGTGTTGTGTTGTGGTTGGGGTTGGGGTTAGGGTTTGAGTTCGGGTTCGGTTCGGGTTAGGGTTAGGGTTTGGGGTAGGTTTATGGTTTGGGTTAGGGTTAGGGTTGGGGTTGGGGTTAGGTTTAGGGCTAGGGCTAGGGCTAGGGTTAAAGCTAGGGCTAGGGCTAGGGTTAGGGTTAGCGTTAGGGTTAGCGCTAGGGCTAGGGTTAGGGTTAGGGTTAGTGCTAGGGTTAGGTTTAGGGGTAGGGATAGGTTTAGGGATAGGGTCTGGGCTAGGGTTAGGTTTAGGGTTAAGGCTCGGGCTAGGGCTAGGGCTAGGGCTAGGGTTAGTGTTAGGGTTAGGGCTAGGGTTCGGGTTAGGGCTAGAGTTCGGGTTAGGGTTAGGGTGGGGTTAGGGCTACGGCTAGGGTTTGGGCTTGGGTTAGGGTTAGGGTTAGGGTTAGGGTTAGGGATAGGACTAGGGATAGGGATAGGGATAGGGATAGGGATAGGGATAGGGATAGGGATAGGACTAGGGATTGGGATAGGGATAGGGCAAGGGTTAGGTCAAGGGCTATTGTTACGGTTAGGTTTAGGATCAGTGTGAGGGCTATGGTTAGGGTGACGGTGAGGGTTACGGCTAGGGTTAGCATTAGGGTTAGGGCTGGCGTTAGCGTTAGCATTAGAGTTAGGTTTAGGTTTAGGGGGAGGGTTAGGGTTAGGTTTAGGGCTAGGGCTAGGGCTACGGTTAGGGCTTGCGTCATGGCTAGGGTTAGGGTTCGGTGAGGTTTAGTGTTCGGAGTAGAGTTAGGGTTAGGGTGAGGGCTAGGTTTAGGGTGAGGGTTAGTTTTAGGGTTAGGGTTGGGCTAGGGTTATCATTAGGGTTAGGGCTAGGGTTAGGGTTAGGTTTATGATTATGGTTAGGGTTTTGGTTAGGTTTAGTGGTAGGCTTTGGGTTAGGGTTAGGGCTAGGGTTTGGGTTAGGGTTTGGGTTAGGGTTAGGGCTAGGGTGAGGTTTAGGGTTAGGGTTAGGGTTAGGGTTAGGTCTAGGGTTAGGGTTATCTTTAGGGTGACGCTTTGGGCTAGGGTTAGGGTTAGGGTTAGTGTTAGGGTTAGGGTTCGGGCTAGGGCTAGGGTTAGGGCTAGGGCTAGGGCTACGGATAGGGCTAGGGTTAGGGCTAGGGTTAGGGCTTAGGTTAGGGTTAGGGTTAGGGTTATGGTTCGGGTTAGGTATAGGGTGAGGGCTAGGGTTAGGGTGAGGGTTCTGGTTAGTGTTAGGTCTAGGGTTAGCATTAGGGTTAGGGCTACGGTTATGGTTAGGGTTTGTGTTAGGGTTAGTGGTAGGCTTTGAGTTAGGGTAAGGTCTAGGGTTAGGGCTAGGGCTAGGGTCAGGGTTAGGGCTAGGGTTAGAACTAGAGCTAGGGCTAGGGTTAGGGTTAGGGTTCAGTTTTAGTTTAGGGTTACAGTTTGGTTTAGGGGTAGGGGTAGGGGTAGGGTTAGGTCTAGGCCTAGGGTTAGGGTTAAGGCTATAGTTAGGTTTAGGGTTAAGGTTAGGGTTAGCGCTAGGGTTAGGCTTAGGGTTAGGGTTAGGGCTAGGGTTAGGTTTAGGGCTCAGGTTAGGGTTAGGGTTACGGTTCTGGTTCTGGTTAGGGTTTGGGTTAGCGTTACGGTTAGTGGTAGGTGTTGGGTTAGGGTTAGGGATAGGGATAGCGTTTAGGCTAGGATTAGGGTTAGGGTTACAGTTAGTGAGAGGGTTAGGGCTAAGGCTAGTGTTAGGGTGAGATTTAGGTTTAGGGATATGGTTTTTTGTTAGGGTTAGGGTTATGGTTAGCGTTAGGATTAGGGTTAGGGCTAGGGTTAGGTCGTGGGTTAGGGTTAGGGTTAGGGTTAAGGTTAGAGTTAGGGTTAGGGTTAGGGTTTGGGTTAGGGTTAGGGTTAGGGTTAAGGTTAGAGTTAGGGTTAGGGTTAGGGTTTGTGTTAGGGTTAGGGTCAGTGTTCGGGCTAGGGCTAGGGTTACTGCTAGGGCTACAGTTAGGGCTAAGGTTAGGGCTAGGGTTAGGGCTAGGGTTAGGGCTTGGGTTAGGGTTAGGGCTAGGGCTAGGGCTAGGGCTAGAGCTAGGGCAAGGGTTAGGCAAGGGCTATGGTTAGGGTTAGGGTTAGGGTTAGGGTTAGGGTTAGGGTGAGGGTGAGGGTTACGGCTAGGGCTAGGGCTAGGGCAAGGGTTAGGGTAAGGGCTATGCTTAGAGTTAGAGTTAGGGTTAGGGTTAGGGTTGGGGTTAGGGTGAGGGTCAGGGCTAGGGTTAGGGTGAGGGTTAGGGTTAGTGTTAGGGCCAGGGTTAGCATTAGGGTCAGGGCTACGGTTAGGGTTAGGGGTAGGGGTACGGGTAGGGGTAGGATTAGGGTAGTGTTAGGGTTACGGCTATGGTTAGGGTTAGGGTTAGGGTTAGGGTTAGGGTTAGAGTTAGGGCAAGGGTTAGGGCTAGAGTTCAGGTTAGGTTTAGGGTAGGGTTAGGGCTAGGGCTAGGGTTAGGGTTAGGGTTAGGGTTAGGGTTAGGTTTAGGGTTAGGTTTAGCGCGAGGGCTAGGGCTAGGGCTAGGGTTTGTGTTAGGGTTAGGGCTAGGGCTAGGGCTAGGGCTAGGGTTAGTGTTAGGGTTAGGGTTAGGGTTAGGGTTAGGTTTAGGTGTAGGGTTAGGGTTAGGCTTAGGGGCAGGTTTAGGGGTAGGGCTAGGGTTAGTTGTAGTGTTAGAGCTAGGGCTAGGGCTTGGGATAGGGATAGGAATAGGGATAGGGATAGGGATAGGGATAGGGATAGGGATAGGGATAGGGATAGGGATAGGGATAGGGTTAGTGTTAGTGTTAGGGCTAGGGCTAGGGTTAGGGTGAGGGTTAGGGTTAGGGTTAGGGTTAGGGTTAGGGTTAGGGCTAGGGTTAGTGTTAGGGTTAGGGCTAGGGTTAGGGTTAGGGTTCGGGGTAGGATTAGGGCTAGGGTTAGGGCTAGGGCTAGGGCTAGGGTAACGGTTAGGGCTAGGGTTAGAGCTAGAGCTAGGGCTAGGGTTAGGGTTCAGGTTCAGGTTCAGTTTAGGGTTACAGTTTGGGTTAGGGGCAGGGGTAGGGGTAGGTGTATGGTTACGGCTAGGCCTAGGGTTAGGGCTAGGGCTAGGGTTAGGTTTAGGGTTAGCGTTAGAGTTAGGATTAGCGCTAGGGTTAGGGTTATGGTTAGGGTTAGGGTTAGGTTCAGGTTTAGGGCTCGGGTTAGTGTTAGGTTTAGGGTTACGGTTCTGGTTAGGGTTTGGGTTAGGGTTAGGGTTAGTGGTAGGGGTTGGGTTAGGGCTAGGGTTAGGGTTTGGGCTAGGATTAGGGTTAGGGTTACAGTTAGTGAGAGGGTTAGGGCTAAGGCTAGGGTTAGGGTGAGATTTAGGTTTAGGGATATGGTTTTTTGTTAGGGTTAGGGTTATGGTAAGCGTTAGGATTAGGGTTAGGGCTAGGGTTAGGTCGAGGGTTAGGGTTAGGGTTAGGGTTAGGGTTAGGGTTAGGGTTGGGGTTAAGGTTAGAGTTAGGGTTAGGGTTAGGGTTTGGGTTAGGGTTAGTGTTCCGGCTATGGCTAGGGTTACTGCTAGGGCTACGGTTAGGCCTAGGGTTAGGGCTAGGGTTAGGGCTTGGGTTAGGGTTAGGGCTAGGGCTAGGGCTAGGGCAAGGGTTAGGGTTAGGGTTAAGGCTGGGGCTAGGGCTACGGTTAGGGCTAGGCTTAGGGCTAGGGTTAGGGCTTGGTGAGGGTTAGGGTTAGGGTTGGGGTTAGGGTGAGGCCTAGGTTTAGGGTGAGGGTTAGTTTTAGGGTTAGGGTTAGGGCTAGGGTTATCATTAGGATTAGGGCTAGGGTTAGGGTTAGGTTTATGATTATGATTATGGTTAGGGTTTTGGTTAGGTTTAGTGGTAGGCTTTGGGTTAGGGTTAGGGCTAGGGTTTGGGTTAGGGTTTGGGTTAGGGTTAGGGTGAGGATTAAGGCTATGGCTAGGGTTAGGGTTAATGTTAGGGCTAGGGCTAGGGTTAGGTTTGGGGTTACGTTTAGGGTTAGGGTTAGGGCTAGAGTTAGGGCTAGGGTTGTGGTTGAGGTTAGGGTTAGGGTTAGTGTTAGGCTTAGGGTTACGGTTGTGGTTGCGGTTGGTGTTGTGGTTGGGGTTGGGGTTAGGGTTTGAGTTCGGGTTCGGTTCGGGTTAGGGTTAGGGTTAGGGTTAGGGTTGGGGTTGGGGTTAGGTTTAGGGCTAGGGCTAGGGTTAGGGCTAGGGCTAGGGTTAAAGCTAGGGCTAGGGCTAGGGTTAGGGTTAGCGTTAGGGTTAGCGCTAGGGCTAGGGTTAGGGTTAGGGGTAGGGTTAGGGTTAGGGTTAGTGCTAGGGCTAGGGTTAGGGGTAGGGGTAGGGGTAGGGGTAGGGTTAGGGTTAGGGTTAGGTCTAGGGTGAGGTTTAGGGTTAGGGTTAGGGTTAGGGTTAGGTCTAGGGTTAGGGTTATCGTTAGGGTGATGCTTTGGGCTAGGGTTAGGGTTAGGGTTAGGGTTAGGGTTAGGGTTCGGGTTCGGGTTCGGGCTAGGGCTAGGGTTAGGGCTAGGGCTAGGGCTGCGGATAGGGCTAGGGTTAGGGCTAGGGTTAGGTCTTAGGTTAGGGTTAGGGTTAGGGTTAGGTTTATGGTTTGGGTTAGGTATAGGGTGAGGGCTAGGGTTAGGGTGAGGGTTCTGGTTAGTGTTTGTGTTAGGGTTAGTGGTTGGCTTTTTGTTAGGGTAAGGTCTAGGGTTAGGGCTAGGGCTAGTGTCAGGGTTAGGGCTAGGTTTAGAACTAGAGCTAGGGCTAGGGTTAGGGTTAGGGTTCAGTTTTAGTTTAGGGTTACAGTTTGGTTTAGGGGTAGGGGTAGGGGTAGGGGTAGGTCTAGGCCTAGGGTTTGGGTTAAGGCTATAGTTAGGTTTAGGGTTATTGTTAGGGTTAGCGCTAGGGTTAGGCTTAGGGTTAGGGTTAGGGCTAGGGTTAAGTTTAGGGCTCGGGTTAGGGTTAGGGTTACGGTTCTGGTTCTGGTTAGGGTTTGGGTTAGCGTTAGGGTTAGGGTTAGTGGTAGGTGTTGGGTCAGGGTTAGGGCTAGGGATAGAGTTTAGGCTAGGATTAGGGTTAGGGTTACAGTTAGTGAGAGGGTTAGGGCTAAGGCCAGTGTTAGGGTGAGATTTAGGTTTAGGGATATGTTTTTTTGTTAGGGTTAGGGTTATGGTTAGCGTTAGGATTAGGGTTAGGGCTAGGGTTAGGTCGAGGGCTATTGTTACAGTTAGGGTTAGGGTCAGTGTGAGGGCTATGGTTAGGGTGAGGGTGAGGATGAGGGTTACGGCTAGGGTTAGCATTAGGGTTAGGGCTGGCGTTAGCGTTAGAGTTAGGTTTAGGTTTATGGTTAGGGTTAGGGTTAGGGTTACGGTTAGGGTTAGGGTTAGGGTTAGGGCTAGGTTTAGAACTAGAGCTAGGGCTAGGGTTAGGGTTAGGGTTCAGTTTCAGTTTAGGGTTACAGTTTGGTTTAGGGGTAGGCATAGGGGTGGGGTTAGGTCTAGGCCTAGGGTTAGGGTTAAGGCTATAGTTAGGTTTAGGGTTAGGGTTAGGGTTAGCGCTAGGGTTAGGCTTAGGGTTAGGGTTAGGGCTAGGGTTAGGTTTAGGGCTCGGGTTAGGTTTTGGGTTACGGTTCTGGTTCTGGTTAGGGTTTGGGTTAGCGTTACGGTTAGTGGTAGGTGTTGGGTTAGGGTTAGGGCTAGGGATAGAGTTTAGGCTATGATTAGGGTTAGGTTACAGTTAGTGAGAGGGTTAGGGCTAAGGCTAGTGTTAGGGTTAGGCTTAGGTTTAGGGATATGGTTTGGGTTAGGCTTAGGGTTAGGGCTAGGGTTAGGGTTAGGGTTAGGGTTAGGGTTAGGTCTAGGGTTAGGGTTAGTGTTATGGTTAGGGTTAGGGTTAGGGTTAGGGTTAGGGTTAGTGTTAGGGTTAGGGTTAGGGTTCGGGCTAGGGCTAGGGTTAGGGCTAGGGCTATGGTTACGACTAGGGTTAGGGCTAGGGTTAGGGCTACGGCAAGGGTTACGGCAAGGGCTATGGTTAGGGTTATGGTTAGGGTTAGGGTTAGGGTCAGGGTTAGGGTGAGGGCTAGGGTTAGGGTGAGGGTTAGGTTTAGTGTTAGGGCTAGGGTTAGCATTAGGGTTAGGGCTACGGTTAGGGTCAGGGTTAGGGCTATGGTTATGGTTAGGGTTTGGGTTAGGGTTTGTGGTAGGCTTTGGGTTAGGGTTAGGTCTAGGGTTAGGGTTTGGGCTAAGGTTAGGGTTAGGGTTATGGCTAGGGTTAGGGTTTGGGTTAGGTTTAGGATTTGGGTTAGAGTTAGGGTTAGGGCTAGGGTTAGGTTTAGGGTTAGGGTTAGGGTTAGGGCTGGGGTTGGGGTTGAGGTTAGGGTGAGGGTTACGGTTGGGGTTGTGGTTGGTGTCGTGTTGTGGTTGGGGTTGGGGTTAGGGTTTGAGTTTGGGTTCGGGTTCCGGATAGGGTTAGAATTAGTGTTAGGGTTAGGGTTAGGGCTAGGGCTAGGGTTAGGGTTAGGGCTAGGGCTAGGGCTACGGATAGGGCTAGGGTTAGGGCTAGGGTTAGGGCTTAGGTTAGGGTTAGGGTTAGGGTTAGGGTTAGGGTTCGGGTTAGGTATAGGTTGAGGGCTAGGGTTAGGGTGAGGGTTCTGGTTAGTGTTAGGGCTAGGGTTAGCATTAGGGTTAGGGCTACGGTTATGGTTAGGGTTTGTGTTAGGGTTAGTGGTAGGCTTTGAGTTAGGGTAAGGTCTAGGGTTAGGGCTAGGGCTAGGGTCAGGGTTAGGGCTAGGTTTAGAACTAGAGCTAGGGCTAGGGTTAGGGTTAGGGTTCAGTTTTAGTTTAGGGTTACAGTTTGGTTTAGGGGTAGGGGTAGGGGTAGGGTTAGGTCTAGGCCTAGGGTTTGGGTTAAGGCTATAGTTAGGTTTAGGGTTAGGGTTAGGGTTAGCGCTAGGGTTAGGCTTAGGGTTAGGGTTAGGGCTAGGGTTAGGTTTAGGGCTCGGGTTAGGGTTAGGGTTACGGTTCTGGTTCTGGTTAGGGTTTGGGTTAGCGTTAGGGTTAGGGTTAGTGGTAGGTGTTGGGTTAGGGTTAGTGCTAGGTATAGAGTTTAGGCTAGGATTAGGGTTAGGGTTACAGTTAGTGAGAGGGTTAGGGCTAAGGCTAGTGTTAGGGTGAGATTTAGGTTTAGGGATATGTTTTTTTGTTAGGGTTAGGGTTATGGTTAGCGTTAGGATTAGGGTTAGGGCTAGGGTTAGGTCGAGGGTTAGGGTTAGGGTTAGGGTTAGGGTTAGGGTTAGGGTTAGGGTTAAGGTTAGAGTTAGGGTTAGGGTTAGGGTTTGGGTTAGGGTTAGTGTTCGGGCTAGGGCTAGGGTTACTGCTAGGGCTACAGTTAGGGCTAGGGTTAGGGCTAGGGGTAGGGCTTGGGTTAGGGTTAGGGTTAGGGCTAGGGCTAGGGCTAGGGCAAGGGTTAGGGCAAGGGCTATGGTTAGGGTTAGGGTTAGGGTTAGGGTTAGGGTGAGGGTGAGGGTGAGGGTTAGGGCTAGGGCTAGGGCTCGGGCTAGGGCTAGGGCAAGGGTTAGGGCAAGGGCTATGGTTAGGGTTAGAGTTCGGACAAGGGTTAGGTCTAAGGCTAGGGCTAGTGTTAGGGTTAGGGCTATGGCTAGGTCTTGGGCTAGGGCAAGGGTTAGGGTTAAGGTTAGGTATAGGGTGAGGGCTAGGGTTAGGGTGAGGGTTCTGGTTAGTGTTAGGGCTAGGGTAAGCATTAGGGTTAGGGCAACGGTTATGGTTAGGGTTTGTATTAGTGTTAGTGGTAGGCTTTGGGTTAGGGTAAGGTCTAGGGTTAGGGCTAGGGTTAGGGTTAATGTTAGGGCTAGGGCTAGCGTTAGGTTTGGGGTTACGGTTAGGGTTACGGTTAGGGTTAGGGTTAGGGTTAGAGTTAGGGCTAGGGTTGGGGTAGAGGTTAGGGTTAGGGTTAGGGTTAGGATTAGGTTTACGGTTGTGGTTGCGGTTGGTGTTGTGTTGTGGTTGGGGTTGGGGTTAGGGTTTGAGTTCGGGTTCGGTTCGGGTTAGGGTTAGGGTTAGGGTTTGGGGTAGGTTTATGGTTTGGGTTAGGGTTAGGGTTGGGGTTGGGGTTAGGTTTAGGGCTAGGGCTAGGGTTAAAGCTAGGGCTAGGGCTAGGGTTAGGGTTAGCGTTAGGGTTAGCGCTAGGACTAGGGTTAGGGTTAGGGTTAGGGCTAGGGCTAGGGTTAGGTTTAGGGGTAGGGATAGGTTTAGGGATAGGGTCTGGGCTAGGGTTAGGTTTAGGGTTAAGGCACGGGCTGGGGATAGGGATAGGGATAGGGATAGGGCTAGGGCTAGGGCTAGGGCTAGGGCTAGGGCTAGGGTTAGTGTTAGGGTTAGGGCTAGGGTTCGGGTTAGGGCTAGAGTTCGGGTTAGGGTTAGGGTGGGGTTAGGGCTACGGCTAGGGTTTGGGCTTGGGTTAGGGTTAGGGCTAGGGATAGGACTAGGGATAGGGATAGGGATAGGGATAGGACTAGGGATAGGGATAGGGCTAGGGCTAGGGCAAGGGTTAGGTCAAGGGCTATTGTTACGGTTAAGTTTAGGGTCAGTGTGAGGGCTATGGTTAGGGTGAGGGTGAGGGTTACGGCTAGGGTTAGCATTAGGGTTAGGGCTGGCGTTAGCGTTAGCATTAGAGTTGGGTTTAGGTTTAGGGTTAGGGTTAGGGTTAGGGCTAGGGCTAGGCCTACGGTTAGGGCTTGCGTTATGGCTAGGGTTAGGGTTTGGTGAGGTTTAGGGTTAGGAGTAGAGTTAGGGTTAGGGTGAGGGCTAGGTTTAGGGTGAGGGTTAGTTTTAGGGTTAGGGTTAGGGCTAGGGTTATCATTAGGGTTAGGGCTAGGGTTAGGGTTAGGTTTATGATTATGGTTAGGGTTTTGGTTAGGTTTAGTGGTAGGCTTTGGGTTAGGGTTAGGGCTAGGGTTTGGGTTAGGGTTTGGGTTAGGGTTAGGGTTAGGATTAGGGCTAGGGCTAGTGTTAGGACTAGGGCTAGGGTAACGGTTAGGACATGCGTTAGAGCTAGAGTTAGGGCTAGCGTTAGGGTTCAGGTTCAGTTTAGGGTTACAGTTTGAGTTAGGGGTAGGGGTAGGGTAGGGCTAGGGCTAGGGTTAGGGCTAGGCCTAGGGTTACAATTAGGGCTAAGGTTAGGTTTAGGGTTAGGGTTAGCGCTAGGGTTAGCGCTAGGGTTACGTTTAGGGTTAGGGATAGGGTTAGGTGTAGGGGTAGGGATAGGTTTAGGGATAGGGTCTGGGCTAGGGTTAGGTTTAGGGTTAAGGCTAGGGCTAGGTATAGGGCTAGGGCTAGGGCTAGGGCTAGGGCTAGGGTTAGGGTTAGGGTTAGGGCTATGGTTCGGGTTAGGGCTAGAGTTCGGGTTAGGGTTAGGGTGGGGTTAGGGCTACGGCTAGGGTTAGGGCTTGGGTTATGTTTAGGGTTAGGGTTAGGGTTAGGGTTAGGGCTAGGGCTAGTGTTAGGGCTAGGGCTAGGGTAACGGTTAGGACATGCGTTAGAGCTAGAGTTAGGGCTAGCGTTAGGGTTCAGGTTCAGTTTAGGGTTACAGTTTGAGTTAGGGGTAGGGCTAGGGTAGGGCTAGGGCTAGGGTTAGGGCTAGGCCTAGGGTTAGAATTAGGGCTAAGGTTAGGTTTAGGGTTAGGGTTAGCGTTAGGGTTAGCGCTAGGGTTACGTTTAGGGTTAGGGATAGGGTTAGGTTTAGGGCTCGGGTTATGGTTAGGGTTACGGTTAGGGTTAGGGTTTGGGTTAGGGTTAGGGTTAGTGGTAGGGGTTGGGTTAGGGTTAGGGCTAGGGTCAGGGTTGGGGCTAGGGTTAGGGTTAGGGTTATTGTAAGTGAGAGGGTTAGGGCTAAGCCTAGGGTTATGCTTAGGGTTAGGGATACTGTTTGGGTTAGGGTTAGGGTTAGGGTAAGGGTTAGGGTTAGGGTTAGGGTTAGGGCTAGGGTGATGTTTAGGGTTAGGGTTAGGGTTAGGGTTAGCTCTAGGGTTAGGGTTATCGTTAGGGTGACGCTTTGGGCTAGGGTTAGGGTTAGGGTTAGGCTTAGGCTAAGGCTTAGGGTTCGGGCTAGGGCTAGGGTTAGGGCTAGGGCTAGGGCTAGGGTGAGGGTTCTGGTTAGTGTTAGGGCTAGGGTTAGCATTAAGGTTAGGGCTACGGTTATGGTTAGGATTTGTGTTAGGGTTAGTGGTAGGCTTTGAGTTAGGGTAAGGTCTAGGGTTAGGGCTAGGGCTAGGGTAAGGGTTAGGGATAGGGGTAGAACTAGAGCTAGGGGTAAGGTTAGGGTTAGGGTTCAGTTTTAGTTTAGGGTTACAGTTTGGTTTATGGGTAGGGGTAGGGGTAGGGTTAGGTGTAGGCCTAGGGTTAGGGTTAAGGCTAAAGTTAGGTTTAGGGTTAGGGTTAGGGTTAGCGCTAGGGTTAGGCTTAGGGTTAGGGTTAGGGCTAGGGTTAGGTTTAGGGCTCGGGTTAGGGTTAGGGTTACGGTTCTGGTTAGGGTTTGGGTTAGCGTTAGGGTTAGTGGTAGGTGTTGGGTTAGGGTTAGGGCTAGGGATAGAGTTTAGGCTAGGATTAGGGTTAGGGTTACAGTTAGTGAGAGGGTTAGGGCTAAGGCTAGTGTTAGGGTGAGATTTAGGTTTAGGGATATGGTTTTTTGTTAGGGTTAGGGTTATGGTTTGCGTTAGGATTAGGGTTAGGGCTAGGGTTAGGTCGAGGGTTAGGGTTAGGGTTAGGGTTAGGGTTAGGGTTAAGGTTAGAGTTAGGGTTAGCGTTAGGGTTTGGGTTAGGGTTAGGGTTAGTGTTCGGGCTAGGGCTAGGGTTACTGCTAGGGCTACGGTTAGAGCTAGGGTTAGGGCTAGGGTTAGGGCTTGGGTTAGGGTTAGTTTTAGGGCTAGGGCTAGGGATAGGGCAAGGGTTAGGGCAAGGGCTATGGTTAGGGTTAGGGTTAGGGTTAGGGTGAGGGTTAGGGCTAGGGCTAGGGCTAGGGCTAGGGCAAGGGTTAGGGCAAGGGTTAGGGCAAGGGCTATGATTAGGGTTAGAGATCGGGTTAGGGTTACGGTTGGGGTTAGGGTGAGGGTCAGGACTAGGGTTAGGGTGAGGGTTAGGGTTAGTGTTAGGGCCAGGGTTAGCATTAGGGTCAGGGCTACGGTTAGGTTTATGGGAAGGGGTCGGGGTAGGATTAGGGTAGGGTTAGGGTTATGGCTATGGTTAGGGTTAGGGCTCGGATAAGGGTTAGGGTTAAGGCTAGGGCTAGTGTTAGTGTTAGGGCTATGGCTAGGGCTTGGGCTAGGGCAAGGGTTAGGTTTAGGGTTAGGGTTAGGTATAGGGTGAGGGCTAGGGTTAGGGTGAGGGTTCTGGTTAGTGTTAGGGCTAGGTTTAGCATTAGGGTTAGGTCTACGGTTATCGTTAGGGTTTGTGTTAGGGTTAGTGGTAGGCTTTGAGTTAGGGTAAGGTCTAGGGTTAGGGCTAGGGCTAGGGTCAGGGTTAGGGCTAGGTTTAGAACTAGAGCTAGGGCTAGGGTTAGGGTTAGGGTTCAGTTTTAGTTTAGGGTTACAGTTTGGTTTAGGGGTAGGGGTAGGGGTAGGGTTAGGTCTAGGCCTAGGGTTTGGGTTAAGGCTATAGTTAGGTTTAGGGTTAGGGTTAGGGTTAGCGCTAGGGTTAGGCTTAGGGTTAGGGTTAGGGCTAGGGTTAGGTTTAGGGCTCGGGTTAGGGTTAGGGTTACGGTTCTGGTTCTGGTTAGGGTTTGGGTTAGCGTTAGGGTTAGTGGTAGGTGTTGGGTTAGGGTTAGGGCTAGGGATAGAGTTTAGGCTAGGATTAGGGTTAGGGTTACAGTTAGTGAGAGGGTTAGGGCTAAGGCTAGTGTTAGGGTGAGAGTTAGGTTTAGGGATATGGTTTTTTGTTAGGGTTAGGGTTATGGTTAGCGTTAGGATTAGGGTTAGGGCTAGGGTTAGGTCGAGGGTTAGGGTTAGGGTTAGGGTTAGGGTTAGGGTTAAGGTTAGAGTTAGGGTTAGGGTTAGGGTTAGGGTTTGGGTTAGGGTTAGTGTTCAGGCTAGGGCTAGGGTTACTGCTAGGGCTACGGTAAGGGCTAGGGGTAGGGCTAGGGGTAGGGCTTGGGTTAGGGTTAGGGTTAGGGCTAGGGCTAGGGCTAGGGCAAGGGTTAGGGAAGGGCTATGGTTAGGGTTAGGGTTAGGGTTAGGGTTAGGGTGAGGGTGAGGGTGAGGGTTAGGGCTCGGGCTAGGGCTAGGGCTAGGGCAAGGGTTAGGGCAAGGGCTATGGTTAGGGTTAGAGATCGGGTTAGGGTTACGGTTGGGGTTAGGGTGAGGGTCAGGACTATTGTTAGGGTGAGGGTTAGGGTTAGTGTTAGGGCCAGGGTTAGCATTAGGGTCAGGGCTACGGTTAGGGTTATGGGAAGGGGTAGGGGTAGGATTAGGGTAGGGTTAGGGTTACGGCTATGGTTAGGGTTAGGGCTCGGACAAGGGTTAGGGCTAAGGCTAGGGCTAGTGTTAGGGTTAGGGCTATGGCTAGGGCTTGGGCTAGGGCAAGGGTTAGGGTTAGGGTTAGGGTTAGGTATAGGGTGAGGGCTAGGGTTAGGGTGAGGGTTTGTATTAGGGTTAGTGGTAGGCTTTGGGTTAGGGTAAGGTCTAGGGTTAGGGCTAGGGCTAGGGTAAGGTTTAGGGCTAGGTTTAGAACTAGAGCTAGGGCTAGGGTTAGGGTTAGGGTTCAGTTTCAGTTTAGGGTTACAGTTTGGTTTAGGGGTAGGGGTAGGGGTAGGGTTAGGTCTAGGCCTAGGGTTAGGGTTAAGGCTATAGTTAGGTTTAGGGTTAGGGTTAGGGTTAGAGCTAGGGTTAGGCTTAGGGTTAGGGTTAGGGCTAGGGTTAGGGCTAGGGTTAGGTTTAGGGCTCGGGTTAGGTTTAGGGTTACGGTTCTGGTTCTGGTTAGGGTTTGGGTTAGCGTTACGGTTAGTGGTAGGTGTTGGGTTAGGGTTAGGGCTAGGGATAGAGTTTAGGCTAGGATTAGGGTTAGGTTACAGTTAGTGAGAGGGTTAGGGCTAAGGCTAGTGTGAGGGTGAGATTTAGGTTTAGGGATACGGTTTTTTGTTAGGGTTAGGGTTATGGTTAGCGTTAGGATTAGGGTTAGGGCTAGGGTTAGGTCGAGGGTTAGGGTTAGGGTTAAGGTTAGGGTTAGGGTTAAGGTTAGAGTTAGGGTTAGGGTTAGGGTTTGTGTTAGGGTTAGGGTTAGTGTTCGGGCTAGGGCTAGGGTTACTGCTAGGGCTACAGTTAGGGCTAAGGTTAGGGCTAGGGTTAGGGCTAGGGTTAGGGCTTGGGTTAGGGTTAGGGCTAGGGCTAGGGCTAGGGCAAGGGTTAGGCAAGGGCTATGGTTAGGTTTAGGGTTAGGGTTAGGGTTAGGGTTAGGGTTAGGGTTAGGGTTAGGGTTAGGGAGAGGGTTAGGGCTAGGGCTAGGGCAAGGGTTAGGGCAAGGGCTATGCTTAGGGTTAGAGTTAGGGTTAGGGTTAGGGTTAGGGTTGGGGTTAGGGTGAGGGTCAGGGCTAGGGTTAGGGTGAGGGTTAGGGTTAGTGTTAGGGCCAGGGTTAGCATTAGGGTCAGGGCTACGGTTAGGGTTAGGGGTAGGGGTAGGGGTAGGATTAGGGTAGGGTTAGGGTTACGGCTATGGTTAGGGTTAGGGTTAGGGTTAGGGTTAGAGTTAGGGCAAGGGTTAGGGCTAGACTTCAGGTTAGGTTTAGGGTAGGGTTAGGGCTAGGGCTAGGGTTAGGGTTAGGGTTAGGGTTAGGTTTAGGGCGAGGGCTAGGGCTAGGGTTTGTGTTAGGGTTAGGGCTAGGGCTAGGGCTAGGGCTAGGGTTAGTGTTAGGGTTAGTGTTAGGGTTAGGTTTAGGTGTAGGGTTAGGGTTAGACTTAGGGGCAGGTTTAGGGGTAGGGCTAGGGTTAGTTGTAGTGTTAGAGCTAGGGCTAGGGCTTGGGATAGGGATAGGGATAGGGATAGGGATAGGGATAGGGATAGGGATAGGGTTAGTTTTAGTGTTAGTGTTAGTGTTAGGGCTAGGGCTAGGGTTAGGGTTAGGGTTAGGGTTAGGGTTAGGGTTAGGGTTAGGGCTAGGGTTAGGTTTAGGGCTAGGGCTAGGGTTAGGGTTAGGGTTTGGGCTAGGATTAGGGCTAGGGTTAGGGCTAGGGCTAGGGCTAGGTAACGGTTAGGGCTAGGGTTAGAGCTAGAGCTAGGACTAGGGTTAGGGTTCAGGTTCAGGTTCAGTTTAGGGTTACAGTTTGGGTTAGGGGCAGGGGTAGGGGTAGGGGTATGGTTACGGCTAGGCCTAGGGTTAGGGTTAGGGCTAGGGTTAGGTTTAGGGTTAGCGTTAGAGTTAGGATTAGCGCTAGGGTTAGGGTTATGGTTAGGGTTAGGGCTAGGTTCAGGTTTAGGGCTCGGGTCAGTGTTATGTTTAGGGTTACGGTTCTGGTTAGGGTTTGGGTTAGGGTTAGGGTTAGTGGTAGGGGTTGGGTTAGGGCTAGGGTTAGGGTTTGGGCTAGGATTAGGGTTAGGGTTACAGTTAGTGAGAGGGTTAGGGCTAAGACGAGGGTTAGGGTGAGATTTAGGTTTAGGGATATGTTTTTTTGTTAGGGTTAGGGTTATGGTTAGCGTTAGGATTAGGGTTAGGGCTAGGGTTAGGTCGAGGGTTAGGGTTAGGGTTAGGGTTAGGGTTATGGTTAGGTTTAGGGTTAAGGTTAGAGTTAGGGTTAGGGTTAGGGTTTGGGTTAGGGTTAGGGTTAGTGTTCGGGCTAGGGCTAGGGCTAGGGTTACTGCTAGGGCTACGGTTAGGCCTAGGGTTAGGGCTAGGGTTAGGGCTTGGGTTAGGTTTAGGGTTAGGGCTAGGGCTAGGGCTAGGGCAAGGGTTAGGGCAAGGGCTATGGTTAGGGTTAGGGTTAGGGTTAGGGTTAGGGTTAGGGTGAGGGCTAGGGCTAGGGCTAGGGCTAGGGCTAGGGCTAGGGCTATGGTTAGGGTTAGGGTTAGGGTTAGGGTGAGGGTTAGGGTTAGGGTGAGGGTTAGGGCTAGGGCTAGGGCTAGGGCTAGGGCTAGGGCAAGGGTTAGGGCAAGGGCTATGGTTAGGGTTAGAGTTCGGGTTAGGGTTACGGTTGGGGTTAGGGTGAGGGTCAGGACTAGGGTTAGGGTGAGGGTTAGTGTTAGTGTTAGGGCCAGGGTTAGCATTAGGGTCAGGGCTACTGTTAGGGTTACGGGTAGGGGTAGGGGTAGGATTAGGGTAGGGTTAGGGCTAAGGCTAGGGCTAGTGTTAGGGTTAGAGGTATGGCTAGGGCTTCGGCTAGGGCAAGGGTTAGGGTTAGGGTTAGGGTTAGGTATAGGGTGAGGGCTAGGGTTAGGGTGAGGGTTCTGGTTAGTGTTAGGGCTAGGGTAAGCATTAGGGTTAGGGCTACGGTTATGGTTAGGGTTTGTATTAGGGTTAGTGGTAGGCTTTGGGTTAGGGTAAGGTCTAGGGTTAGGGCTAGGGTTAGGGTTAATGTTAGGGCTAGGGCTAGGGTTAGGTTTGGGGTTACGGTTAGGGTTACGGTTAGGGTTAGGGTTAGGGTTAGAGTTAGGGCTAGGGTTGGGGCTAGGGCTAGGGCAAGGGTTAGGGCAAGGGTTAGGGCAAGGGCTATGATTAGGGTTAGAGATCGGGTTAGGGTTACGGTTGGGGTTAGGGTGAGGGTCAGGACTAGGGTTAGGGTGAGGGTTAGGGTTAGTGTTAGGGCCAGGGTTAGCATTAGGGTCAGGGCTACGGTTAGGTTTATGGGAAGGGGTCGGGGTAGGATTAGGGTAGGGTTAGGGTTATGGCTATGGTTAGGGTTAGGGCTCGGATAAGGGTTAGGGTTAAGGCTAGGGCTAGTGTTAGTGTTAGGGCTATGGCTAGGGCTTGGGCTAGGGCAAGGGTTAGGTTTAGGGTTAGGGTTAGGTATAGGGTGAGGGCTAGGGTTAGGGTGAGGGTTCTGGTTAGTGTTAGGGCTAGGGTTAGCATTAGGGTTAGGTCTACGGTTATCGTTAGGGTTTGTGTTAGGGTTAGTGGTAGGCTTTGAGTTAGGGTAAGGTCTAGGGTTAGGGCTAGGGCTAGGGTCAGGGTTAGGGCTAGGTTTAGAACTAGAGCTAGGGCTAGGGTTAGGGTTAGGGTTCAGTTTTAGTTTAGGGTTACAGTTTGGTTTAGGGGTAGGGGTAGGGGTAGGGTTAGGTCTAGGCCTAGGGTTTGGGTTAAGGCTATAGTTAGGTTTAGGGTTAGGGTTAGGGTTAGCGCTAGGGTTAGGCTTAGGGTTAGGGTTAGGGCTAGGGTTAGGTTTAGGGCTCGGGTTAGGGTTAGGGTTACGGTTCTGGTTCTGGTTAGGGTTTGGGTTAGCGTTAGGGTTAGTGGTAGGTGTTGGGTTAGGGTTAGGGCTAGGGATAGAGTTTAGGCTAGGATTAGGGTTAGGGTTACAGTTAGTGAGAGGGTTAGGGCTAAGGCTAGTGTTAGGGTGAGAGTTAGGTTTAGGGATATGGTTTTTTGTTAGGGTTAGGGTTATGGTTAGCGTTAGGATTAGGGTTAGGGCTAGGGTTAGGTCGAGGGTTAGGGTTAGGGTTAGGGTTAGGGTTAGGGTTAGGGTTAGGGTTAAGGTTAGAGTTAGGGTTAGGGTTAGGGTTAGGGTTTGGGTTAGGGTTAGTGTTCAGGCTAGGGCTAGGGTTACTGCTAGGGCTACGGTAAGGGCTAGGGGTAGGGCTAGGGGTAGGGCTTGGGTTAGGGTTAGGGTTAGGGCTAGGGCTAGGGCTAGGGCAAGGGTTAGGGAAGGGCTATGGTTAGGGTTAGGGTTAGGGTTAGGGTTAGGGTGAGGGTGAGGGTGAGGGTTAGGGCTCGGGCTAGGGCTAGGGCTAGGGCAAGGGTTAGGGCAAGGGCTATGGTTAGGGTTAGAGATCGGGTTAGGTGTAGGGGTAGGGATAGGTTTAGGGATAGGGTCTGGGCTAGGGTTAGGTTTAGGGTTAAGGCTCGGGCTAGGGCTAGGTATAGGGCTAGGGCTAGGGCTAGGGCTAGGGCTAGGGTTAGGGTTAGGGTTAGGGCTATGGTTCGGGTTAGGGCTAGAGTTCGGGTTAGGGTTAGGGTGGGGTTAGGGCTACGGCTAGGGTTAGGGCTTGGGTTATGTTTAGGGTTAGGGTTAGGGTTAGGGTTAGGGCTAGGGCTAGTGTTAGGGCTAGGGCTAGGGCTAGGGTAACGGTTAGGACATGCGTTAGAGCTAGAGTTAGGGCTAGCGTTAGGGTTCAGGTTCAGTTTAGGGTTACAGTTTGAGTTAGGGGTAGGGCTAGGGTAGGGCTAGGGCTAGGGTTAGGGCTAGGCCTAGGGTTAGAATTAGGGCTAAGGTTAGGTTTAGGGTTAGGGTTAGCGTTAGGGTTAGCGCTAGGGTTACGTTTAGGGTTAGGGATAGGGTTAGGTTTAGGGCTCGGGTTATGGTTAGGGTTACGGTTAGGGTTTGGGTTAGGGTTAGGGTTAGTGGTAGGGGTTGGGTTAGGGTTAGGGCTAGGGCTAGGGTTAGGGTTAGGGTTAGGGCTATGGTTCGGGTTAGGGCTAGAGTTCGGGTTAGGGTTAGGGTGGGGTTAGGGCTACGGCTAGGGTTAGGGCTTGGGTTATGTTTAGGGTTAGGGTTAGGGTTAGGGTTAGGGCTAGGGCTAGTGTTAGGGCTAGGGCTAGGGCTAGGGTAACGGTTAGGACATGCGTTAGAGCTAGAGTTAGGGCTAGCGTTAGGGTTCAGGTTCAGTTTAGGGTTACAGTTTGAGTTAGGGGTAGGGCTAGGGTAGGGCTAGGGCTAGGGTTAGGGCTAGGCCTAGGGTTAGAATTAGGGCTAAGGTTAGGTTTAGGGTTAGGGTTAGCGTTAGGGTTAGCGCTAGGGTTACGTTTAGGGTTAGGGATAGGGTTAGGTTTAGGGCTCGGGTTATGGTTAGGGTTACGGTTAGGGTTTGGGTTAGGGTTAGGGTTAGTGGTAGGGGTTGGGTTAGGGTTAGGGCTAGGGTCAGGGTTGGGGCTAGGGTTAGGGTTAGGGTTATTGTAAGTGAGAGGGTTAGGGCTAAGCCTAGGGTTATGCTTAGGGTTAGGGATACTGTTTGGGTTAGGGTTAGGGTTAGGGTAAGGGTTAGGGTTAGGGTTAGGGCTAGGGTGATGTTTAGGGTTAGGGTTAGGGTTAGGGTTAGCTCTAGGGTTAGGGTTATCGTTAGGGTGACGCTTTGGGCTAGGGTTAGGCTTAGGGTTAGGCTTAGGCTAAGGCTTAGGGTTCGGGCTAGGGCTAGGGTTAGGGCTAGGGCTAGGGCTAGGGTGAGGGTTCTGGTTAGTGTTAGGGCTAGGGTTAGCATTAAGGTTAGGGCTACGGTTATGGTTAGGATTTGTGTTAGGGTTAGTGGTAGGCTTTGAGTTAGGGTAAGGTCTAGGGTTAGGGCTAGGGCTAGGGTAAGGGTTAGGGATAGGGGTAGAACTAGAGCTAGGGGTAAGGTTAGGGTTAGGGTTCAGTTTTAGTTTAGGGTTACAGTTTGGTTTATGGGTAGGGGTAGGGGTAGGGTTAGGTGTAGGCCTAGGGTTAGGGTTAAGGCTAAAGTTAGGTTTAGGGTTAGGGTTAGGGTTAGCGCTAGGGTTAGGCTTAGGGTTAGGGTTAGGGCTAGGGTTAGGTTTAGGGCTCGGGTTAGGGTTAGGGTTACGGTTCTGGTTAGGGTTTGGGTTAGCGTTAGGGTTAGTGGTAGGTGTTGGGTTAGGGTTAGGGCTAGGGATAGAGTTTAGGCTAGGATTAGGGTTAGGGTTACAGTTAGTGAGAGGGTTAGGGCTAAGGCTAGTGTTAGGGTGAGATTTAGGTTTAGGGATATGGTTTTTTGTTAGGGTTAGGGTTATGGTTAGCGTTAGGATTAGGGTTAGGGCTAGGGTTAGGTCGAGGGTTAGGGTTAGGGTTAGGGTTAGGGTTAGGGTTAGGGTTAAGGTTAGAGTTAGGGTTAGCGTTAGGGTTTGGGTTAGGGTTAGGGTTAGTGTTCGTGCTAGGGCTAGGGTTACTGCTAGGGCTACGGTTAGAGCTAGGGTTAGGGCTAGGGTTAGGGCTTGGGTTAGGGTTAGTTTTAGGGCTAGGGCTAGGGCTAGGGCAAGGGTTAGGGCAAGGGCTATGGTTAGGGTTAGGGTTAGGGTTAGGGTTAGGGTGAGGGTTAGGGCTAGGGCTAGGGCTAGGGCTAGGGCAAGGGTTAGGGCAAGGGTTAGGGCAAGGGCTATGATTAGGGTTAGAGATCGGGTTAGGGTTACGGTTGGGGTTAGGGTGAGGGTCAGGACTAGGGTTAGGGTGAGGGTTAGGGTTAGTGTTAGGGCCAGGGTTAGCATTAGGGTCAGGGCTACGGTTAGGTTTATGGGAAGGGGTCGGGGTAGGATTAGGGTAGGGTTAGGGTTATGGCTATGGTTAGGGTTAGGGCTCGGATAAGGGTTAGGGTTAAGGCTAGGGCTAGTGTTAGTGTTAGGGCTATGGCTAGGGCTTGGGCTAGGGCAAGGGTTAGGTTTAGGGTTAGGGTTAGGTATAGGGTGAGGGCTAGGGTTAGGGTGAGGGTTCTGGTTAGTGTTAGGGCTAGGGTTAGCATTAGGGTTAGGTCTACGGTTATCGTTAGGGTTTGTGTTAGGGTTAGTGGTAGGCTTTGAGTTAGGGTAAGGTCTAGGGTTAGGGCTAGGGCTAGGGTCAGGGTTAGGGCTAGGTTTAGAACTAGAGCTAGGGCTAGGGTTAGGGTTAGGGTTCAGTTTTAGTTTAGGGTTACAGTTTGGTTTAGGGGTAGGGGTAGGGGTAGGGTTAGGTCTAGGCCTAGGGTTTGGGTTAAGGCTATAGTTAGGTTTAGGGTTAGGGTTAGGGTTAGCGCTAGGGTTAGGCTTAGGGTTAGGGTTAGGGCTAGGGTTAGGTTTAGGGCTCGGGTTAGGGTTAGGGTTACGGTTCTGGTTCTGGTTAGGGTTTGGGTTAGCGTTAGGGTTAGGGTTAGTGGTAGGTGTTGGGTTAGGGTTAGTGCTAGGTATAGAGTTTAGGCTAGGATTAGGGTTAGGGTTACAGTTAGTGAGAGGGTTAGGGCTAAGGCTAGTGTTAGGGTGAGATTTAGGTTTAGGGATATGTTTTTTTGTTAGGGTTAGGGTTATGGTTAGCGTTAGGATTAGGGTTAGGGCTAGGGTTAGGTCGAGGGTTAGGGTTAGGGTTAGGGTTAGGGTTAGGGTTAGGGTTAAGGTTAGAGTTAGGGTTAGGGTTAGGGTTTGGGTTAGGGTTAGTGTTCGGGCTAGGGCTAGGGTTACTGCTAGGGCTACAGTTAGGGCTAGGGTTAGGGCTAGGGGTAGGGCTTGGGTTAGGGTTAGGGTTAGGGCTAGGGCTAGGGCTAGGGCAAGGGTTAGGGCAAGGGCTATGGTTAGGGTTAGGGTTAGGGTGAGGGTGAGGGTGAGGGTGAGGGTTAGGGCTAGGGCTAGGGCTCGGGCTAGGGCTAGGGCAAGGGTTAGGGCAAGGGCTATGGTTAGGGTTAGAGTTCGGACAAGGGTTAGGTCTAAGGCTAGGGCTAGTGTTAGGGTTAGGGCTATGGCTAGGTCTTGGGCTAGGGCAAGGGTTAGGGTTAAGGTTAGGTATAGGGTGAGGGCTAGGGTTAGGGTGAGGGTTCTGGTTAGTGTTAGGGCTAGGGTAAGCATTAGGGTTAGGGCAACGGTTATGGTTAGGGTTTGTATTAGTGTTAGTGGTAGGCTTTGGGTTAGGGTAAGGTCTAGGGTTAGGGCTAGGGTTAGGGTTAATGTTAGGGCTAGGGCTAGCGTTAGGTTTGGGGTTACGGTTAGGGTTACGGTTAGGGTTAGGGTTAGGGTTAGAGTTAGGGCTAGGGTTGGGGTAGAGGTTAGGGTTAGGGTTAGGGTTAGGATTAGGTTTACGGTTGTGGTTGCGGTTGGTGTTGTGTTGTGGTTGGGGTTGGGGTTAGGGTTTGAGTTCGGGTTCGGTTCGGGTTAGGGTTAGGGTTAGGGTTTGGGGTAGGTTTATGGTTTGGGTTAGGGTTAGGGTTGGGGTTGGGGTTAGTTTTAGGGCTAGGGCTAGGGTTAAAGCTAGGGCTAGGGCTAGGGTTAGGGTTAGCGTTAGGGTTAGCGCTAGGACTAGGGTTAGGGTTAGGGTTAGGGCTAGGGCTAGGGTTAGGTTTAGGGGTAGGGATAGGTTTAGGGATAGGGTCTGGGCTAGGGTTAGGTTTAGGGTTAAGGCACGGGCTAGGGATAGGGATAGGGATAGGGATAGGGATAGGGCTAGGGCTAGGGCTAGGGTTAGTGTTAGGGTTAGGGCTAGGGTTCGGGTTAGGGCTAGAGTTCGGGTTAGGGTTAGGGTGGGGTTAGGGCTACGGCTAGGGTTTGGGCTTGGGTTAGGGTTAGGGCTAGGGATAGGACTAGGGATAGGGATAGGGATAGGGATAGGACTAGGGCTAGGGATAGGGCTAGGGCTAGGGCAAGGGTTAGGTCAAGGGCTATTGTTACGGTTAAGTTTAGGGTCAGTGTGAGGGCTATGGTTAGGGTGAGGGTGAGGGTTACGGCTAGGGTTAGCATTAGGGTTAGGGCTGGCGTTAGCGTTAGCATTAGAGTTGGGTTTAGGTTTAGGGTTAGGGTTAGGGTTAGGGTTAGGGCTAGGGCTAGGCCTACGTTTAGGGCTTGCGTTATGGCTAGGGTTAGGGTTTGGTGAGGTTTAGGGTTAGGAGTAGAGTTAGGGTTAGGGTGAGGGCTAGGTTTAGGGTGAGGGTTAGTTTTAGGGTTAGGGTTAGGGCTAGGGTTATCATTAGGGTTAGGGCTAGGGTTAGGGTTAGGTTTATGATTATGGTTAGGGTTTTGGTTAGGTTTAGTGGTAGGCTTTGGGTTAGGGTTAGGGCTAGGGTTTGGGTTAGGGTTTGGGTTAGGGTTAGGGTTAGGATTAGGGCTAGGGCTAGTGTTAGGACTAGGGCTAGGGTAACGGTTAGGACATGCGTTAGAGCTAGAGTTAGGGCTAGCGTTAGGGTTCAGGTTCAGTTTAGGGTTACAGTTTGAGTTAGGGGTAGGGGTAGGGTAGGGCTAGGGCTAGGGTTAGGGCTAGGCCTAGGGTTACAATTAGGGCTAAGGTTAGGTTTAGGGTTAGGGTTAGCGCTAGGGTTAGCGCTAGGGTTACGTTTAGGGTTAGGGATAGGGTTAGGTGTAGGGGTAGGGATAGGTTTAGGGATAGGGTCTGGGCTAGGGTTAGGTTTAGGGTTAAGGCTCGGGCTAGGGCTAGGTATAGGGCTAGGGCTAGGGCTAGGGCTAGGGCTAGGGTTAGGGTTAGGGTTAGGGCTATGGTTCGGGTTAGGGCTAGAGTTCGGGTTAGGGTTAGGGTGGGGTTAGGGCTACGGCTAGGGTTAGGGCTTGGGTTATGTTTAGGGTTAGGGTTAGGGTTAGGGTTAGGGCTAGGGCTAGTGTTAGGGCTAGGGCTAGGGCTAGGGTAACGGTTAGGACATGCGTTAGAGCTAGAGTTAGGGCTAGCGTTAGGGTTCAGGTTCAGATTAGGGTTACAGTTTGAGTTAGGGGTAGGGCTAGGGTAGGGCTAGGGCTAGGGTTAGGGCTAGGCCTAGGGTTAGAATTAGGGCTAAGGTTAGGTTTAGGGTTAGGGTTAGCGTTAGAGTTAGCGCTAGGGTTACGTTTAGGGTTAGGGATAGGGTTAGGTTTAGGGCTCGGGTTATGGTTAGGGTTACGGTTAGGGTTAGGGTTTGGGTTAGGGTTAGGGTTAGTGGTAGGGGTTGGGTTAGGGTTAGGGCTAGGGTCAGGGTTGGGGCTAGGGTTAGGGTTAGGGTTATTGTAAGTGAGAGGGTTAGGGCTAAGCCTAGGGTTATGCTTAGGGTTAGGGATACTGTTTGGGTTAGGGTTAGGGTTAGGGTAAGGGTTAGGGTTAGGGTTAGGGCTAGGGTGATGTTTAGGGTTAGGGTTAGGGTTAGGGTTAGCTCTAGGGTTAGGGTTATCGTTAGGGTGACGCTTTGGGCTAGGGTTAGGGTTAGGCTTAGGCTTAGGCTAAGGCTTAGGGTTCGGGCTAGGGCTAGGGTTAGGGCTAGGGCTAGGGCTAGGGTGAGGGTTCTGGTTAGTGTTAGGGCTAGGGTTAGCATTAAGGTTAGGGCTACGGTTATGGTTAGGATTTGTGTTAGGGTTAGTGGTAGGCTTTGAGTTAGGGTAAGGTCTAGGGTTAGGGCTAGGGCTAGGGTAAGGGTTAGGGATAGGGGTAGAACTAGAGCTAGGGGTAAGGTTAGGGTTAGGGTTCAGTTTTAGTTTAGGGTTACAGTTTGGTTTATGGGTAGGGGTAGGGGTAGGGTTAGGTGTAGGCCTAGGGTTAGGGTTAAGGCTAAAGTTAGGTTTAGGGTTAGGGTTAGGGTTAGCGCTAGGGTTAGGCTTAGGGTTAGGGTTAGGGCTAGGGTTAGGTTTAGGGCTCGGGTTAGGGTTAGGGTTACGGTTCTGGTTAGGGTTTGGGTTAGCGTTAGGGTTAGTGGTAGGTGTTGGGTTAGGGTTAGGGCTAGGGATAGAGTTTAGGCTAGGATTAGGGTTAGGGTTACAGTTAGTGAGAGGGTTAGGGCTAAGGCTAGTGTTAGGGTGAGATTTAGGTTTAGGGATATGGTTTTTTGTTAGGGTTAGGGTTATGGTTAGCGTTAGGATTAGGGTTAGGGCTAGGGTTAGGTCGAGGGTTAGGGTTAGGGTTAGGGTTAGGGTTAAGGTTAGAGTTAGGGTTAGCGTTAGGGTTTGGGTTAGGGTTAGGGTTAGTGTTCGGGCTAGGGCTAGGGTTACTGCTAGGGCTACGGTTAGAGCTAGGGTTAGGGCTAGGGTTAGGGCTTGGGTTAGGGTTAGTTTTAGGGCTAGGGCTAGGGCTAGGGCAAGGGTTAGGGCAAGGGCTATGGTTAGGGTTAGGGTTAGGGTTAGGGTTAGGGTGAGGGTTAGGGCTAGGGCTAGGGCTAGGGCAAGGGTTAGGGCAAGGGTTAGGGCAAGGGCTATGATTAGGGTTAGAGATCGGGTTAGGGTTACGGTTGGGGTTAGGGTGAGGGTCAGGACTAGGGTTAGGGTGAGGGTTAGGGTTAGTGTTAGGGCCAGGGTTAGCATTAGGGTCAGGGCTACGGTTAGGTTTATGGGAAGGGGTCGGGGTAGGATTAGGGTAGGGTTAGGGTTATGGCTATGGTTAGGGTTAGGGCTCGGATAAGGGTTAGGGTTAAGGCTAGGGCTAGTGTTAGTGTTAGGGCTATGGCTAGGGCTTGGGCTAGGGCAAGGGTTAGGTTTAGGGTTAGGGTTAGGTATAGGGTGAGGGCTAGGGTTAGGGTGAGGGTTCTGGTTAGTGTTAGGGCTAGGGTTAGCATTAGGGTTAGGTCTACGGTTATCGTTAGGGTTTGTGTTAGGGTTAGTGGTAGGCTTTGAGTTAGGGTAAGGTCTAGGGTTAGGGCTAGGGCTAGGGTCAGGGTTAGGGCTAGGTTTAGAACTAGAGCTAGGGCTAGGGTTAGGGTTAGGGTTCAGTTTTAGTTTAGGGTTACAGTTTGGTTTAGGGGTAGGGGTAGGGGTAGGGTTAGGTCTAGGCCTAGGGTTTGGGTTAAGGCTATAGTTAGGTTTAGGGTTAGGGTTAGGGTTAGCGCTAGGGTTAGGCTTAGGGTTAGGGTTAGGGCTAGGGTTAGGTTTAGGGCTCGGGTTAGGGTTAGGGTTACGGTTCTGGTTCTGGTTAGGGTTTGGGTTAGCGTTAGGGTTAGTGGTAGGTGTTGGGTTAGGGTTAGGGCTAGGGATAGAGTTTAGGCTAGGATTAGGGTTAGGGTTACAGTTAGTGAGAGGGTTAGGGCTAAGGCTAGTGTTAGGGTGAGAGTTAGGTTTAGGGATATGGTTTTTTGTTAGGGTTAGGGTTATGGTTAGCGTTAGGATTAGGGTTAGGGCTAGGGTTAGGTCGAGGGTTAGGGTTAGGGTTAGGGTTAGGGTTAGGGTTAGGGTTAGGGTTAAGGTTAGAGTTAGGGTTAGGGTTAGGGTTAGGGTTTGGGTTAGGGTTAGTGTTCAGGCTAGGGCTAGGGTTACTGCTAGGGCTACGGTAAGGGCTAGGGGTAGGGCTAGGGGTAGGGCTTGGGTTAGGGTTAGGGTTAGGGCTAGGGCTAGGGCTAGGGCACGGGTTAGGGAAGGGCTATGGTTAGGGTTAGGGTTAGGGTTAGGGTTAGGGTGAGGGTGAGGGTGAGGGTTAGGGCTCGGGCTAGGGCTAGGGCTAGGGCAAGGGTTAGGGCAAGGGCTATGGTTAGGGTTAGAGATCGGGTTAGGGTTACGGTTGGGGTTAGGGTGAGGGTCAGGACTAGGGTTAGGGTGAGGGTTAGGGTTAGTGTTAGGGCCAGGGTTAGCATTAGGGTCAGGGCTACGGTTAGGGTTATGGGAAGGGGTAGGGGTAGGATTAGGGTAGTGTTAGGGTTACGGCTATGGTTAGGGTTAGGGCTCGGACAAGGGTTAGGGCTAAGGCTAGGGCTAGTGTTAGGGTTAGGGCTATGGCTAGGGCTTGGGCTAGGGCAAGGGTTAGGGTTAGGGTTAGGGTTAGGTATAGGGTGAGGGCTAGGGTTAGGGTGAGGGTTTGTATTAGGGTTAGTGGTAGGCTTTGGGTTAGGGTAAGGTCTAGGGTTAGGGCTAGGGCTAGGGTAAGGTTTAGGGCTAGGTTTAGAACTAGAGCTAGGGCTAGGGTTAGGGTTAGGGTTCAGTTTCAGTTTAGGGTTACAGTTTGGTTTAGGGGTAGGGGTAGGGGTAGGGTTAGGTCTAGGCCTAGGGTTAGGGTTAAGGCTATAGTTAGGTTTAGGGTTAGGGTTAGGGTTAGAGCTAGGGTTAGGCTTAGGGTTAGGGTTAGGGCTAGGGTTAGGGCTAGGGTTAGGTTTAGGGCTCGGGTTAGGTTTAGGGTTACGGTTCTGGTTCTGGTTAGGGTTTGGGTTAGCGTTACGGTTAGTGGTAGGTGTTGGGTTAGGGTTAGGGCTAGGGATAGAGTTTAGGCTAGGATTAGGGTTAGGTTACAGTTAGTGAGAGCTAGGGTTAGTGTTAGGTTTAGGGCTAGGGTTCGGGTTAGGGCTAGAGTTAGGGTTAGGGTGGGGTTAGGGATACGGCTAGGGTTTGGGCTTGGGTTAGGGTTAGGGTTAGGGTTAGGGCTAGGGATAGGACTAGGGATAGGGATAGGGATAGGGATAGGGATAGGGCAAGGGTTAGGTCAAGGGCTATTGTTACGGTTAGGGTTAGGGTCAGTGTGAGGGCTATGGTTAGGATGAGGGTGAGGGTGAGGGTTACGGCTAGGGTTAGCATTAGGGTTAGGGCTGGCGTTAGCGTTAGCATTAGAGTTAGGTTTAGGTTTAGGGTTAGGGTTAGGGCTAGGGCTAGGGCTACGGTTAGGGCTTGCGTCATGTCTAGGGTTAGGGTTCGGTGAGGTTTAGGGTTAGGAGTAGAGTTAGGGTTAGGGTGAGGGCTAGGTTTAGGGTGAGGGTTAGTTTTAGGGTTAGGGTTAGGGCTAGGGTTATCATTAGGGTTAGGGTTAGGTTTATGATTATGGTTAGGGTTTTGGTTAGGTTTAGTGGTAGGCTTTGGGTTAGGGTTAGGGCTAGGGTTTGGGTTAGGGTTAAGGTTAGAGTTAGGGTTAGGGTTAGGGTTTGGGTTAGGGTTAGGGTTAAGGTTAGAGTTAGGGTTAGGGTTAGGGTTTGTGTTAGGGTTAGGGTCAGTGTTCGGGCTAGGGCTAGGGTTACTGCTAGGGCTACAGTTAGGGCTAAGGTTAGGGCTAGGGTTAGGGCTAGGGTTAGGGCTTGGGTTAGGGTTAGGGCTAGGGCTAGGGCTAGGGCTAGAGCTAGGGCAAGGGTTAGGCAAGGGCTATGGTTAGGTTTAGGGTTAGGGTTAGGGTTAGGGTTAGGGTGAGGGTTACGGCTAGGGCTAGGGCTAGGGCAAGGGTTAGGGTAAGGGCTATGCTTAGAGTTAGAGTTAGGGTTAGGGTTAGGGTTGGGGTTAGGGTGAGGGTCAGGGCTAGGGTTAGGGTGAGGGTTAGGGTTACGGTTCTGGTTCTGGTTAGGGTTTGGGTTAGCGTTAGGGTAAGTGGTAGGTGTTGGGTTAGGGTTAGGGCTAGGGATAGAGTTTAGGCTAGGATTAGGGTTAGGGTTACAGTTAGTGAGAGGGTTAGGGCTAAGGCTAGTGTTAGGGTGAGAGTTAGGTTTAGGGATATGGTTTTTTGTTAGGGTTAGGGTTATGTTTAGCGTTAGGATTAGGGTTAGGGCTAGGGTTAGGGTTAGGGTTAGGGTTAGGGTTAAGGTTAGAGTTAGGGTTAGGGTTAGGGTTAGGGTTTGGGTTAGGGTTAGTGTTCGGGCTAGGGCTAGGGTTACTGCTAGGGCTACGGTTAGGGCTAGGGTTAGGTCTAGGGGTAGGGCTTGGGTTAGGGTTAGGGTTAGGGCTAGGGCTAGGGCTAGAGCTAGGGCAAGGGTTAGGGCAAGGGCTAAGGTTAGGGTTAGAGTTCGGGTTAGGGTTACGGTTGGGGTTAGGGTGAGGGTCAGGACTAGGGTTAGGGTGAGGGTTAGGGTTAGTGTTAGGGCCAGGGTTAGCATTAGGGTCAGGGCTACGGTTAGGGTTAGGGGAGGGGTAGGGGTAGGATTAGGGTAGGGTTAGGGTTACGGCTATGGTTAGGGTTAGGGCTCGGACAAGGGTTAGGTCTAAGGCTAGGGCTAGTGTTAGGGTTAGGGCTATGGCTAGGGCTTGGGCTAGGGCAAGGGTTAGGGTTAGGGTTAGGGTTAGGTATAGGGTGAGGGCTAGGGTTAGGGTGAGGGTTCTGGTTAGTGTTAGGGCTAGGGTGAGCATTAGGGCTAGGGCTACGGTTATGGTTAGGGTTTGTATTAGGGTTAGTGGTAGGCTTTGGGTTAGGGTAAGGTCTAGGGTTAGGGCTAGGGTTAGGGTTAATGTTAGGGCTAGCGCTAGGGTTAGGTTTGGGGTTACGGTTAGGGTTACGGTTAGGGTTAGGGTTAGGGTTAGGGTTAGAGTTAGGGCTAGGGTTGGGGTAGAGGTCAGGGTTAGGGTTAGGGTTAGGGTTAGGTTTACGGTTGTGGTTGCGGTTGGTGTTGTGTTGTGGTTGGGGTTGGGGTTAGGGTTTGAGTTCGGGTTCGGTTCGGGTTAGGGTTAGGGTTTGGGGTAGGTTTATGGTTTGGGTTAGGGTTAGGGTTGGGGTTGGGGTTAGGTTTAGGGCTAGGGCTAGGGCTAGGGTTAAAGCTAGGGCTAGGGCTAGGGTTAGGGTTAGCGTTAGGGTTAGCGCTAGGGCTAGGGTTAGGGTTAGGGTTAGTGCTAGGGTTAGGTTTAGGGGTAGGGATAGGTTTAGGGATAGGGTCTGGGCTAGGGTTAGGTTTAGGGTTAAGGCTCGGGCTAGGGCTAGGGCTAGGGCTAGGGCTAGGGCTAGGGTTAGTGTTAGGGTTAGGGCTAGGGTTCGGGTTAGGGCTAGAGTTCGGGTTAGGGTTAGGGTGGGGTTAGGGATACGGCTAGGGTTTGGGCTTGGGTTAGGGTTAGGGTTAGGGTTAGGGTTAGGGATAGGACTAGGGATAGGGATAGGGATAGGGATAGGACTAGGGATTGGGATAGGGATAGGGCAAGGGTTAGGTCAAGGGCTATTGTTACGGTTAGGTTTAGGATCAGTGTGAGGGCTATGGTTAGGGTGAGGGTGAGGGTTACGGCTAGGGTTAGCATTAGGGTTAGGGCTGGCATTAGCGTTAGCATTAGAGTTAGGTTTAGGTTTAGGGGGAGGGTTAGGGTTAGGTTTAGGGCTAGGGCTAGGGCTACGGTTAGGGCTTGCGTCATGGCTAGGGTTAGGGTTCGGTGAGGTTTAGTGTTCGGAGTAGAGTTAGGGTTAGGGTGAGGGCTAGGTTTAGGGTGAGGGTTAGTTTTAGGGTTAGGGTTGGGCTAGGGTTATCATTAGGGTTAGGGCTAGGGTTAGGGTTAGGTTTATGATTATGGTTAGGGTTTTGGTTAGGTTTAGTGGTAGGCTTTGGGTTAGGGTTAGGGCTAGGGTTTGGGTTAGGGTTTGGGTTAGGGTTAGGGCTAGGGTGAGGTTTAGGGTTAGGGTTAGGGTTAGGGTTAGGTCTAGGGTTAGGGTTATCTTTAGGGTGACGCTTTGGGCTAGGGTTAGGGTTAGGGTTAGGGTTAGGGTTAGGGTTCGGGCTAGGGCTAGGGTTAGGGCTAGGGCTAGGGCTACGGATAGGGCTAGGGTTAGGGCTAGGGTTAGGGCTTAGGTTAGGGTTAGGGTTAGGGTTATGGTTCGGGTTAGGTATAGGGTGAGGGCTAGGGTTAGGGTGAGGGTTCTGGTTAGTGTTAGGTCTAGGGTTAGCATTAGGGTTAGGGCTACGGTTATGGTTAGGGTTTGTGTTAGGGTTAGTGGTAGGCTTTGAGTTAGGGTAAGGTCTAGGGTTAGGGCTAGGGCTAGGGTCAGGGTTAGGGCTAGGGTTAGAACTAGAGCTAGGGCTAGGGTTAGGGTTAGGGTTCAGTTTTAGTTTAGGGTTACAGTTTGGTTTAGGGGTAGGGGTAGGGGTAGGGTTAGGTCTAGGCCTAGGGTTAGGGTTAAGGCTATAGTTAGGTTTAGGGTTAAGGTTAGGGTTAGCGCTAGGGTTAGGCTTAGGGTTAGGGTTAGGGCTAGGGTTAGGTTTAGGGCTCAGGTTAGGGTTAGGGTTACGGTTCTGGTTCTGGTTAGGGTTTGGGTTAGCGTTACGGTTAGTGGTAGGTGTTGGGTTAGGGTTAGGGATAGGGATAGCGTTTAGGCTAGGATTAGGGTTAGGGTTACAGTTAGTGAGAGGGTTAGGGCTAAGGCTAGTGTTAGGGTGAGATTTAGGTTTAGGGATATGGTTTTTTGTTAGGGTTAGGGTTATGGTTAGCGTTAGGATTAGGGTTAGGGCTAGGGTTAGGTCGTGGGTTAGGGTTAGGGTTAGGGTTAAGGTTAGAGTTAGGGTTAGGGTTAGGGTTTGTGTTAGGGTTAGGGTCAGTGTTCGGGCTAGGGCTAGGGTTACTGCTAGGGCTACAGTTAGGGCTAAGGTTAGGGCTAGGGTTAGGGCTAGGGTTAGGGCTTGGGTTAGGGTTAGGGCTAGGGCTAGGGCTAGGGCTAGAGCTAGGGCAAGGGTTAGGCAAGGGCTATGGTTAGGGTTAGGGTTAGGGTTAGGGTGAGGGTGAGGGTGAGGGTTACGGCTAGGGCTAGGGCTAGGGCAAGGGTTAGGGTAAGGGCTATGCTTAGAGTTAGAGTTAGGGTTAGGGTTAGGGTTGGGGTTAGGGTGAGGGTCAGGGCTAGGGTTAGGGTGAGGGTTAGGGTTAGTGTTAGGGCCAGGGTTAGCATTAGGGTCAGGGCTACGGTTAGGGTTAGGGGTAGGGGTACGGGTAGGGGTAGGATTAGGGTAGTGTTAGGGTTACGGCTATGGTTATGGTTAGGGTTAGGGTTAGGGTTAGGGTTAGGGTGAGGGTGAGGGTTAGGGCTCGGGCTAGGGCTAGGGCTAGGGCAAGGGTTAGGGCAAGGGCTATGGTTAGGGTTAGAGATCGGGTTAGGGTTACGGTTGGGGTTAGGGTGAGGGTCAGGACTAGGGTTAGGGTGAGGGTTAGGGTTAGTGTTAGGGCCAGGGTTAGCATTAGGGTCAGGGCTACGGTTAGGGTTATGGGAAGGGGTAGGGGTAGGATTAGGGTAGGGTTAGGGTTACGGCTATGGTTAGGGTTAGGGCTCGGACAAGGGTTAGGGCTAAGGCTTGGGCTAGTGTTAGGGTTAGGGCTATGGCTAGGGCTTGGGCTAGGGCAAGGGTTAGGGTTAGGGTTAGGGTTAGGTATAGGGTGAGGGCTAGGGTTAGGGTGAGGGTTTGTATTAGGGTTAGTGGTAGGCTTTGGGTTAGGGTAAGGTCTAGGGTTAGGGCTAGGGCTAGGGTAAGGTTTAGGGCTAGGTTTAGAACTAGAGCTAGGGCTAGGGTTAGGGTTAGGGTTCAGTTTCAGTTTAGGGTTACAGTTTGGTTTAGGGGTAGGGGTAGGGGTAGGGGTAGGTCTAGGCCTAGGGTTAGGGTTAAGGCTATAGTTAGGTTTAGGGTTAGGGTTAGCGCTAGGGTTAGGCTTAGGGTTAGGGTTAGGGCTAGGGTTAGGGCTAGGGTTAGGTTTAGGGCTCGGGTTAGGTTTAGGGTTACGGTTCTGGTTCTGGTTAGGGTTTGGGTTAGCGTTACGGTTAGTGGTAGGTGTTGGGTTAGGGTTAGGGCTAGGGATAGAGTTTAGGCTAGGATTAGGGTTAGGTTACAGTTAGTGAGAGCTAGGGTTAGTGTTAGGTTTAGGGCTAGGGTTCGGGTTAGGGCTAGAGTTAGGGTTAGGGTGGGGTTAGGGATACGGCTAGGGTTTGGGCTTGGGTTAGGGTTAGGGTTAGGGTTAGGGCTAGGGATAGGACTAGGGATAGGGATAGGGATAGGGATAGGGATAGGGCAAGGGTTAGGTCAAGGGCTATTGTTACGGTTAGGGTTAGGGTCAGTGTGAGGGCTATGGTTAGGATGAGGGTGAGGGTGAGGGTTACGGCTAGGGTTAGCATTAGGGTTAGGGCTGGCGTTAGCGTTAGCATTAGAGTTAGGTTTAGGTTTAGGGTTAGGGTTAGGGTTAGGGTTAGGGCTAGGGCTAGGGCTACGGTTAGGGCTTGCGTCATGTCTAGGGTTAGGGTTCGGTGAGGTTTAGGGTTAGGAGTAGAGTTAGGGTTAGGGTGAGGGCTAGGTATAGGGTGAGGGTTAGTTTTAGGGTTAGGGTTAGGGCTAGGGTTATCATTAGGGTTAGGGTTAGGTTTATGATTATGGTTAGGGTGTTGGTTAGGTTTAGTGGTAGGCTTTGGGTTAGGGTTAGGGCTAGGGTTTGGGTTAGGGTTAAGGTTAGAGTTAGGGTTAGGGTTAGGGTTTGGGTTAGGGTTAGGGTTAAGGTTAGAGTTAGGGTTAGGGTTAGGGTTTGTGTTAGGGTTAGGGTCAGTGTTCGGGCTAGGGCTAGGGTTACTGCTAGGGCTACAGTTAGGGCTAAGGTTAGGGCTAGGGTTAGGGCTAGGGTTAGGGCTTGGGTTAGGGTTAGGGCTAGGGCTAGGGCTAGGGCTAGAGCTAGGGCAAGGGTTAGGCAAGGGCTATGGTTAGGTTTAGGGTTAGGGTTAGGGTTAGGGTTAGGGTGAGGGTTACGGCTAGGGCTAGGGCTAGGGCAAGGGTTAGGGTAAGGGCTATGCTTATAGTTAGAGTTAGGGTTAGGGTTAGGGTTGGGGTTAGGGTGAGGGTCAGGGCTAGGGTTAGGGTGAGGGTTAGGGTTACGGTTCTGGTTCTGGTTAGGGTTTGGGTTAGCGTTAGGGTAAGTGGTAGGTGTTGGGTTAGGGTTAGGGCTAGGGATAGAGTTTAGGCTAGGATTAGGGTTAGGGTTACAGTTAGTGAGAGGGTTAGGGCTAAGGCTAGTGTTAGGGTGAGAGTTAGGTTTAGGGATATGGTTTTTTGTTAGGGTTAGGGTTATGTTTAGCGTTAGGATTAGGGTTAGGGCTAGGGTTAGGGTTAGGGTTAGGGTTAGGGTTAGGGTTAAGGTTAGAGTTAGGGTTAGGGTTAGGGTTAGGGTTTGGGTTAGGGTTAGTGTTCGGGCTAGGGCTAGGGTTACTGTAGGGCTACGGTTAGGGCTAGGGTTAGGTCTAGGGGTAGGGCTTGGGTTAGGGTTAGGGTTAGGGCTAGGGCTAGGGCTAGAGCTAGGGCAAGGGTTAGGGCAAGGGCTAAGGTTAGGGTTAGAGTTCGGGTTAGGGTTACGGTTGGGGTTAGGGTGAGGGTCAGGACTAGGGTTAGGGTGAGGGTTAGGGTTAGTGTTAGGGCCAGGGTTAGCATTAGGGTCAGGGCTACGGTTAGGGTTAGGGGAGGGGTAGGGGTAGGATTAGGGTAGGGTTAGGGTTACGGCTATGGTGAGGGTTAGGGCTCGGACAAGGGTTAGGTCTAAGGCTAGGGCTAGTGTTAGGGTTAGGGCTATGGCTAGGGCTTGGGCTAGGGCAAGGGTTAGGGTTAGGGTTAGGGTTAGGTATAGGGTGAGGGCTAGGGTTAGGGTGAGGGTTCTGGTTAGTGTTAGGGCTAGGGTGAGCATTAGGGCTAGGGCTACGGTTATGGTTAGGGTTTGTATTAGGGTTAGTGGTAGGCTTTGGGTTAGGGTAAGGTCTAGGGTTAGGGCTAGGGTTAGGTTTGGGGTTACGGTTAGGGTTACGGTTAGGGTTAGGGTTAGGGTTAGAGTTAGGGCTAGGGTTGGGGTAGAGGTCAGGGTTAGGGTTAGGGTTAGGGTTAGGTTTACGGTTGTGGTTGCGGTTGGTGTTGTGTTGTGGTTGGGGTTGGGGTTAGGGTTTGAGTTCGGGTTCGGTTCGGGTTAGGGTTAGGGTTTGGGGTAGGTTTATGGTTTGGGTTAGGGTTAGGGTTGGGGTTGGGGTTAGGTTTAGGGCTAGGGCTAGGGCTAGGGTTAAAGCTAGGGCTAGGGCTAGGGTTAGGGTTAGCGTTAGGGTTAGCGCTAGGGCTAGGGTTAGGGTTAGGGTTAGTGCTAGGGTTAGGTTTAGGGGTAGGGATAGGTTTAGGGATAGGGTCTGGGCTAGGGTTAGGTTTAGGGTTAAGGCTCGGGCTAGGGCTAGGGCTAGGGCTAGGGCTAGGGCTAGGGTTAGTGTTAGGGTTAGGGCTAGGGTTCGGGTTAGGGCTAGAGTTCGGGTTAGGGTTAGGGTGGGGTTAGGGCTACGGCTAGGGTTTGGGCTTGGGTTAGGGTTAGGGTTAGGGTTAGGGTTAGGGATAGGACTAGGGATAGGGATAGGGATAGGGATAGGGATAGGGATAGGGATAGGGATAGGGATAGGACTAGGGATTGGGATAGGGATAGGGCAAGGGTTAGGTCAAGGGCTATTGTTACGGTTAGGTTTAGGATCAGTGTGAGGGCTATGGTTAGGGTGACGGTGAGGGTTACGGCTAGGGTTAGCATTAGGGTTAGGGCTGGCGTTAGCGTTAGCATTAGAGTTAGGTTTAGGTTTAGGGGGAGGGTTAGGGTTAGGTTTAGGGCTAGGGCTAGGGCTACGGTTAGGGCTTGCGTCATGGCTAGGGTTAGGGTTCGGTGAGGTTTAGTGTTCGGAGTAGAGTTAGGGTTAGGGTGAGGGCTAGGTTTAGGGTGAGGGTTAGTTTTAGGGTTAGGGTTGGGCTAGGGTTATCATTAGGGTTAGGGCTAGGGTTAGGGTTAGGTTTATGATTATGGTTAGGGTTTTGGTTAGGTTTAGTGGTAGGCTTTGGGTTAGGGTTAGGGCTAGGGTTTGGGTTAGGGTTTGGGTTAGGGTTAGGGCTAGGGTGAGGTTTAGGGTTAGGGTTAGGGTTAGGGTTAGGTCTAGGGTTAGGGTTATCTTTAGGGTGACGCTTTGGGCTAGGGTTAGGGTTAGGGTTAGGGTTAGGGTTAGGGTTCGGGCTAGGGCTAGGGTTAGGGCTAGGGCTAGGGCTACGGATAGGGCTAGGGTTAGGGCTAGGGTTAGGGCTTAGGTTAGGGTTAGGGTTAGGGTTATGGTTCGGGTTAGGTATAGGGTGAGGGCTAGGGTTAGGGTGAGGGTTCTGGTTAGTGTTAGGTCTAGGGTTAGCATTAGGGTTAGGGCTACGGTTATGGTTAGGGTTTGTGTTAGGGTTAGTGGTAGGCTTTGAGTTAGGGTAAGGTCTAGGGTTAGGGCTAGGGCTAGGGTCAGGGTTAGGGCTAGGGTTAGAACTAGAGCTAGGGCTAGGGTTAGGGTTAGGGTTCAGTTTTAGTTTAGGGTTACAGTTTGGTTTAGGGGTAGGGGTAGGGGTAGGGTTAGGTCTAGGCCTAGGGTTAGGGTTAAGGCTATAGTTAGGTTTAGGGTTAAGGTTAGGGTTAGCGCTAGGGTTAGGCTTAGGGTTAGGGTTAGGGCTAGGGTTAGGTTTAGGGCTCAGGTTAGGGTTAGGGTTACGGTTCTGGTTCTGGTTAGGGTTTGGGTTAGCGTTACGGTTAGTGGTAGGTGTTGGGTTAGGGTTAGGGATAGGGATAGCGTTTAGGCTAGGATTAGGGTTAGGGTTACAGTTAGTGAGAGGGTTAGGGCTAAGGCTAGTGTTAGGGTGAGATTTAGGTTTAGGGATATGGTTTTTTGTTAGGGTTAGGGTTATGGTTAGCGTTAGGATTAGGGTTAGGGCTAGGGTTAGGTCGTGGGTTAGGGTTAGGGTTAGGGTTAAGGTTAGAGTTAGGGTTAGGGTTAGGGTTTGTGTTAGGGTTAGGGTCAGTGTTCGGGCTAGGGCTAGGGTTACTGCTAGGGCTACAGTTAGGGCTAAGGTTAGGGCTAGGGTTAGGGCTAGGGTTAGGGCTTGGGTTAGGGTTAGGGCTAGGGCTAGGGCTAGGGCTAGAGCTAGGGCAAGGGTTAGGCAAGGGCTATGGTTAGGGTTAGGGTTAGGGTTAGGGTTAGGGTGAGGGTGAGGGTGAGGGTTACGGCTAGGGCTAGGGCTAGGGCAAGGGTTAGGGTAAGGGCTATGCTTAGAGTTAGAGTTAGGGTTAGGGTTAGGGTTAGGGTTGGGGTTAGGGTGAGGGTCAGGGCTAGGGTTAGGGTGAGGGTTAGGGTTAGTGTTAGGGCCAGGGTTAGCATTAGGGTCAGGGCTACGGTTAGGGTTAGGGGTAGGGGTACGGGTAGGGGTAGGGTAGGGTTAGGGTTAGGGCTAGGGTTATCATTAGGATTAGGGCTAGGGTTAGGGTTAGGTTTATGATTATGATTATGGTTAGGGTTTTGGTTAGGTTTAGTGGTAGGCTTTGGGTTAGGGTTAGGGCTAGGGTTTGGGTTAGGGTTTGGGTTAGGGTTAGGGTGAGGATTAAGGCTATGGCTAGGGTTAGGGTTAATGTTAGGGCTAGGGCTAGGGTTAGGTTTGGGGTTACGTTTAGGGTTAGGGTTAGGGCTAGAGTTAGGGCTAGGGTTGTGGTTGAGGTTAGGGTTAGGGTTAGTGTTAGGCTTAGGGTTACGGTTGTGGTTGCGGTTGGTGTTGTGGTTGGGGTTGGGGTTAGGGTTTGAGTTCGGGTTCGGTTCGGGTTAGGGTTAGGGTTAGGGTTAGGGTTGGGGTTGGGGTTAGGTTTAGGGCTAGGGCTAGGGTTAGGGCTAGGGCTAGGGTTAAAGCTAGGGCTAGGGCTAGGGTTAGGGTTAGCGTTAGGGTTAGCGCTAGGGCTAGGGTTAGGGTTAGGGGTAGGGTTAGGGTTAGGGTTAGTGCTAGGGCTAGGGTTAGGGGTAGGGGTAGGGGTAGGGGTAGGGTTAGGGTTAGGGTTAGGTCTAGGGTGAGGTTTAGGGTTAGGGTTAGGGTTAGGGTTAGGTCTAGGGTTAGGGTTATCGTTAGGGTGATGCTTTGGGCTAGGGTTAGGGTTAGGGTTAGGGTTAGGGTTAGGGTTCGGGTTCGGGTTCGGGCTAGGGCTAGGGTTAGGGCTAGGGCTAGGGCTGCGGATAGGGCTAGGGTTAGGGCTAGGGTTAGGTCTTAGGTTAGGGTTAGGGTTAGGGTTAGGTTTATGGTTTGGGTTAGGTATAGGGTGAGGGCTAGGGTTAGGGTGAGGGTTCTGGTTAGTGTTTGTGTTAGGGTTAGTGGTTGGCTTTTTGTTAGGGTAAGGTCTAGGGTTAGGGCTAGGGCTAGTGTCAGGGTTAGGGCTAGGTTTAGAACTAGAGCTAGGGCTAGGGTTAGGGTTAGGGTTCAGTTTTAGTTTAGGGTTACAGTTTGGTTTAGGGGTAGGGGTAGGGGTAGGGGTAGGTCTAGGCCTAGGGTTTGGGTTAAGGCTATAGTTAGGTTTAGGGTTATTGTTAGGGTTAGCGCTAGGGTTAGGCTTAGGGTTAGGGTTAGGGCTAGGGTTAAGTTTAGGGCTCGGGTTAGGGTTAGGGTTACGGTTCTGGTTCTGGTTAGGGTTTGGGTTAGCGTTAGGGTTAGGGTTAGTGGTAGGTGTTGGGTCAGGGTTAGGGCTAGGGATAGAGTTTAGGCTAGGATTAGGGTTAGGGTTACAGTTAGTGAGAGGGTTAGGGCTAAGGCCAGTGTTAGGGTGAGATTTAGGTTTAGGGATATGTTTTTTTGTTAGGGTTAGGGTTATGGTTAGCGTTAGGATTAGGGTTAGGGCTAGGGTTAGGTCGAGGGCTATTGTTACAGTTAGGGTTAGGGTCAGTGTGAGGGCTATGGTTAGGGTGAGGGTGAGGATGAGGGTTACGGCTAGGGTTAGCATTAGGGTTAGGGCTGGCGTTAGCGTTAGAGTTAGGTTTAGGTTTATGGTTAGGGTTAGGGTTAGGGTTAGGGTTAGGGTTAGGGCTAGGTTTAGAACTAGAGCTAGGGCTAGGGTTAGGGTTAGGGTTCAGTTTCAGTTTAGGGTTACAGTTTGGTTTAGGGGTAGGCATAGGGGTGGGGTTAGGTCTAGGCCTAGGGTTAGGGTTAAGGCTATAGTTAGGTTTAGGGTTAGGGTTAGGGTTAGCGCTAGGGTTAGGCTTAGGGTTAGGGTTAGGGCTAGGGTTAGGTTTAGGGCTCGGGTTAGGTTTTGGGTTACGGTTCTGGTTCTGGTTAGGGTTTGGGTTAGCGTTACGGTTAGTGGTAGGTGTTGGGTTAGGGTTAGGGCTAGGGATAGAGTTTAGGCTATGATTAGGGTTAGGTTACAGTTAGTGAGAGGGTTAGGGCTAAGGCTAGTGTTAGGGTTAGGCTTAGGTTTAGGGATATGGTTTGGGTTAGGCTTAGGGTTAGGGCTAGGGTTAGGGTTAGGGTTAGGGTTAGGGTTAGGTCTAGGGTTAGGGTTAGTGTTATGGTTAGGGTTAGGGTTAGGGTTAGGGTTAGGGTTAGTGTTAGGGTTAGGGTTAGGGTTCGGGCTAGGGCTAGGGTTAGGGCTAGGGCTATGGTTACGACTAGGGTTAGGGCTAGGGTTAGGGCTACGGCAAGGGTTACGGCAAGGGCTATGGTTAGGGTTATGGTTAGGGTTAGGGTTAGGGTCAGGGTTAGGGTGAGGGCTAGGGTTAGGGTGAGGGTTAGGGTTAGTGTTAGGGCTAGGGTTAGCATTAGGGTTAGGGCTACGGTTAGGGTCAGGGTTAGGGCTATGGTTATGGTTAGGGTTTGGGTTAGGGTTTGTGGTAGGCTTTGGGTTAGGGTTAGGTCTAGGGTTAGGGTTTGGGCTAAGGTTAGGGTTAGGGTTATGGCTAGGGTTAGGGTTTGGGTTAGGTTTAGGATTTGGGTTAGAGTTAGGGTTAGGGCTAGGGTTAGGTTTAGGGTTAGGGTTAGGGTTAGGGCTGGGGTTGGGGTTGAGGTTAGGGTGAGGGTTACGGTTGGGGTTGTGGTTGGTGTCGTGTTGTGGTTGGGGTTGGGGTTAGGGTTTGAGTTTGGGTTCGGGTTCCGGATAGGGTTAGAATTAGTGTTAGGGTTAGGGTTAGGGCTAGGGCTAGGGTTAGGGTTAGGGCTAGGGCTAGGGCTACGGATAGGGCTAGGGTTAGGGCTAGGGTTAGGGCTTAGGTTAGGGTTAGGGTTAGGGTTAGGGTTAGGGTTCGGGTTAGGTATAGGTTGAGGGCTAGGGTTAGGGTGAGGGTTCTGGTTAGTGTTAGGGCTAGGGTTAGCATTAGGGTTAGGGCTACGGTTATGGTTAGGGTTTGTGTTAGGGTTAGTGGTAGGCTTTGAGTTAGGGTAAGGTCTAGGGTTAGGGCTAGGGCTAGGGTCAGGGTTAGGGCTAGGTTTAGAACTAGAGCTAGGGCTAGGGTTAGGGTTAGGGTTCAGTTTTAGTTTAGGGTTACAGTTTGGTTTAGGGGTAGGGGTAGGGGTAGGGTTAGGTCTAGGCCTAGGGTTTGGGTTAAGGCTATAGTTAGGTTTAGGGTTAGGGTTAGGGTTAGCGCTAGGGTTAGGCTTAGGGTTAGGGTTAGGGCTAGGGTTAGGTTTAGGGCTCGGGTTAGGGTTAGGGTTACGGTTCTGGTTCTGGTTAGGGTTTGGGTTAGCGTTAGGGTTAGGGTTAGTGGTAGGTGTTGGGTTAGGGTTAGTGCTAGGTATAGAGTTTAGGCTAGGATTAGGGTTAGGGTTACAGTTAGTGAGAGGGTTAGGGCTAAGGCTAGTGTTAGGGTGAGATTTAGGTTTAGGGATATGTTTTTTTGTTAGGGTTAGGGTTATGGTTAGCGTTAGGATTAGGGTTAGGGCTAGGGTTAGGTCGAGGGTTAGGGTTAGGGTTAGGGTTAGGGTTAGGGTTAGGGTTAGGGTTAGGGTTAAGGTTAGAGTTAGGGTTAGGGTTAGGGTTTGGGTTAGGGTTAGTGTTCGGGCTAGGGCTAGGGTTACTGCTAGGGCTACAGTTAGGGCTAGGGTTAGGGCTAGGGGTAGGGCTTGGGTTAGGGTTAGGGTTAGGGCTAGGGCTAGGGCTAGGGCAAGGGTTAGGGCAAGGGCTATGGTTAGGGTTAGGGTTAGGGTTAGGGTTAGGGTGAGGGTGAGGGTGAGGGTTAGGGCTAGGGCTAGGGCTCGGGCTAGGGCTAGGGCAAGGGTTAGGGCAAGGGCTATGGTTAGGGTTAGAGTTCGGACAAGGGTTAGGTCTAAGGCTAGGGCTAGTGTTAGGGTTAGGGCTATGGCTAGGTCTTGGGCTAGGGCAAGGGTTAGGGTTAAGGTTAGGTATAGGGTGAGGGCTAGGGTTAGGGTGAGGGTTCTGGTTAGTGTTAGGGCTAGGGTAAGCATTAGGGTTAGGGCAACGGTTATGGTTAGGGTTTGTATTAGTGTTAGTGGTAGGCTTTGGGTTAGGGTAAGGTCTAGGGTTAGGGCTAGGGTTAGGGTTAATGTTAGGGCTAGGGCTAGCGTTAGGTTTGGGGTTACGGTTAGGGTTACGGTTAGGGTTAGGGTTAGGGTTAGAGTTAGGGCTAGGGTTGGGGTAGAGGTTAGGGTTAGGGTTAGGGTTAGGATTAGGTTTACGGTTGTGGTTGCGGTTGGTGTTGTGTTGTGGTTGGGGTTGGGGTTAGGGTTTGAGTTCGGGTTCGGTTCGGGTTAGGGTTAGGGTTAGGGTTTGGGGTAGGTTTATGGTTTGGGTTAGGGTTAGGGTTGGGGTTGGGGTTAGGTTTAGGGCTAGGGCTAGGGTTAAAGCTAGGGCTAGGGCTAGGGTTAGGGTTAGCGTTAGGGTTAGCGCTAGGACTAGGGTTAGGGTTAGGGTTAGGGCTAGGGCTAGGGTTAGGTTTAGGGGTAGGGATAGGTTTAGGGATAGGGTCTGGGCTAGGGTTAGGTTTAGGGTTAAGGCACGGGCTGGGGATAGGGATAGGGATAGGGATAGGGCTAGGGCTAGGGCTAGGGCTAGGGCTAGGGCTAGGGTTAGTGTTAGGGTTAGGGCTAGGGTTCGGGTTAGGGCTAGAGTTCGGGTTAGGGTTAGGGTGGGGTTAGGGCTACGGCTAGGGTTTGGGCTTGGGTTAGGGTTAGGGCTAGGGATAGGACTAGGGATAGGGATAGGGATAGGGATAGGACTAGGGCTAGGGATAGGGCTAGGGCTAGGGCAAGGGTTAGGTCAAGGGCTATTGTTACGGTTAAGTTTAGGGTCAGTGTGAGGGCTATGGTTAGGGTGAGGGTGAGGGTTACGGCTAGGGTTAGCATTAGGGTTAGGGCTGGCGTTAGCGTTAGCATTAGAGTTGGGTTTAGGTTTAGGGTTAGGGTTAGGGTTAGGGCTAGGGCTAGGCCTACGGTTAGGGCTTGCGTTATGGCTAGGGTTAGGGTTTGGTGAGGTTTAGGGTTAGGAGTAGAGTTAGGGTTAGGGTGAGGGCTAGGTTTAGGGTGAGGGTTAGTTTTAGGGTTAGGGTTAGGGCTAGGGTTATCATTAGGGTTAGGGCTAGGGTTAGGGTTAGGTTTATGATTATGGTTAGGGTTTTGGTTAGGTTTAGTGGTAGGCTTTGGGTTAGGGTTAGGGCTAGGGTTTGGGTTAGGGTTTGGGTTAGGGTTAGGGTTAGGATTAGGGCTAGGGCTAGTGTTAGGACTAGGGCTAGGGTAACGGTTAGGACATGCGTTAGAGCTAGAGTTAGGGCTAGCGTTAGGGTTCAGGTTCAGTTTAGGGTTACAGTTTGAGTTAGGGGTAGGGGTAGGGTAGGGCTAGGGCTAGGGTTAGGGCTAGGCCTAGGGTTACAATTAGGGCTAAGGTTAGGTTTAGGGTTAGGGTTAGCGCTAGGGTTAGCGCTAGGGTTACGTTTAGGGTTAGGGATAGGGTTAGGTGTAGGGGTAGGGATAGGTTTAGGGATAGGGTCTGGGCTAGGGTTAGGTTTAGGGTTAAGGCTAGGGCTAGGTATAGGGCTAGGGCTAGGGCTAGGGCTAGGGCTAGGGTTAGGGTTAGGGTTAGGGCTATGGTTCGGGTTAGGGCTAGAGTTCGGGTTAGGGTTAGGGTGGGGTTAGGGCTACGGCTAGGGTTAGGGCTTGGGTTATGTTTAGGGTTAGGGTTAGGGTTAGGGTTAGGGCTAGGGCTAGTGTTAGGGCTAGGGCTAGGGTAACGGTTAGGACATGCGTTAGAGCTAGAGTTAGGGCTAGCGTTAGGGTTCAGGTTCAGTTTAGGGTTACAGTTTGAGTTAGGGGTAGGGCTAGGGTAGGGCTAGGGCTAGGGTTAGGGCTAGGCCTAGGGTTAGAATTAGGGCTAAGGTTAGGTTTAGGGTTAGGGTTAGCGTTAGGGTTAGCGCTAGGGTTACGTTTAGGGTTAGGGATAGGGTTAGGTTTAGGGCTCGGGTTATGGTTAGGGTTACGGTTAGGGTTAGGGTTTGGGTTAGGGTTAGGGTTAGTGGTAGGGGTTGGGTTAGGGTTAGGGCTAGGGTCAGGGTTGGGGCTAGGGTTAGGGTTAGGGTTATTGTAAGTGAGAGGGTTAGGGCTAAGCCTAGGGTTATGCTTAGGGTTAGGGATACTGTTTGGGTTAGGGTTAGGGTTAGGGTAAGGGTTAGGGTTAGGGTTAGGGTTAGGGCTAGGGTGATGTTTAGGGTTAGGGTTAGGGTTAGGGTTAGCTCTAGGGTTAGGGTTATCGTTAGGGTGACGCTTTGGGCTAGGGTTAGGGTTAGGGTTAGGCTTAGGCTAAGGCTTAGGGTTCGGGCTAGGGCTAGGGTTAGGGCTAGGGCTAGGGCTAGGGTGAGGGTTCTGGTTAGTGTTAGGGCTAGGGTTAGCATTAAGGTTAGGGCTACGGTTATGGTTAGGATTTGTGTTAGGGTTAGTGGTAGGCTTTGAGTTAGGGTAAGGTCTAGGGTTAGGGCTAGGGCTAGGGTAAGGGTTAGGGATAGGGGTAGAACTAGAGCTAGGGGTAAGGTTAGGGTTAGGGTTCAGTTTTAGTTTAGGGTTACAGTTTGGTTTATGGGTAGGGGTAGGGGTAGGGTTAGGTGTAGGCCTAGGGTTAGGGTTAAGGCTAAAGTTAGGTTTAGGGTTAGGGTTAGGGTTAGCGCTAGGGTTAGGCTTAGGGTTAGGGTTAGGGCTAGGGTTAGGTTTAGGGCTCGGGTTAGGGTTAGGGTTACGGTTCTGGTTAGGGTTTGGGTTAGCGTTAGGGTTAGTGGTAGGTGTTGGGTTAGGGTTAGGGCTAGGGATAGAGTTTAGGCTAGGATTAGGGTTAGGGTTACAGTTAGTGAGAGGGTTAGGGCTAAGGCTAGTGTTAGGGTGAGATTTAGGTTTAGGGATATGGTTTTTTGTTAGGGTTAGGGTTATGGTTTGCGTTAGGATTAGGGTTAGGGCTAGGGTTAGGTCGAGGGTTAGGGTTAGGGTTAGGGTTAGGGTTAGGGTTAAGGTTAGAGTTAGGGTTAGCGTTAGGGTTTGGGTTAGGGTTAGGGTTAGTGTTCGGGCTAGGGCTAGGGTTACTGCTAGGGCTACGGTTAGAGCTAGGGTTAGGGCTAGGGTTAGGGCTTGGGTTAGGGTTAGTTTTAGGGCTAGGGCTAGGGATAGGGCAAGGGTTAGGGCAAGGGCTATGGTTAGGGTTAGGGTTAGGGTTAGGGTGAGGGTTAGGGCTAGGGCTAGGGCTAGGGCTAGGGCAAGGGTTAGGGCAAGGGTTAGGGCAAGGGCTATGATTAGGGTTAGAGATCGGGTTAGGGTTACGGTTGGGGTTAGGGTGAGGGTCAGGACTAGGGTTAGGGTGAGGGTTAGGGTTAGTGTTAGGGCCAGGGTTAGCATTAGGGTCAGGGCTACGGTTAGGTTTATGGGAAGGGGTCGGGGTAGGATTAGGGTAGGGTTAGGGTTATGGCTATGGTTAGGGTTAGGGCTCGGATAAGGGTTAGGGTTAAGGCTAGGGCTAGTGTTAGTGTTAGGGCTATGGCTAGGGCTTGGGCTAGGGCAAGGGTTAGGTTTAGGGTTAGGGTTAGGTATAGGGTGAGGGCTAGGGTTAGGGTGAGGGTTCTGGTTAGTGTTAGGGCTAGGGTTAGCATTAGGGTTAGGTCTACGGTTATCGTTAGGGTTTGTGTTAGGGTTAGTGGTAGGCTTTGAGTTAGGGTAAGGTCTAGGGTTAGGGCTAGGGCTAGGGTCAGGGTTAGGGCTAGGTTTAGAACTAGAGCTAGGGCTAGGGTTAGGGTTAGGGTTCAGTTTCAGTTTAGGGTTACAGTTTGGTTTAGGGGTAGGGGTAGGGGTAGGGTTAGGTCTAGGCCTAGGGTTTGGGTTAAGGCTATAGTTAGGTTTAGGGTTAGGGTTAGGGTTAGTGCTAGGGTTAGGCTTAGGGTTAGGGTTAGGGCTAGGGTAAGGTTTAGGGCTCGGGTTAGGGTTAGGGTTACGGTTCTGGTTCTGGTTAGGGTTTGGGTTAGCGTTAGGGTTAGGGTTAGTGGTAGGTGTTGGGTTAGGGTTAGTGCTAGGTATAGAGTTTAGGCTAGGATTAGGGTTAGGGTTACAGTTAGTGAGAGGGTTAGGGCTAAGGCTAGTGTTAGGGTGAGATTTAGGTTTAGGGATATGTTTTTTTGTTAGGGTTAGGGTTATGGTTAGCGTTAGGATTAGGGTTAGGGCTAGGGTTAGGTCGAGGGTTAGGGTTAGGGTTAGGGTTAGGGTTAGGGTTAGGGTTAGGGTTAAGGTTAGAGTTAGGGTTAGGGTTAGGGTTTGGGTTAGGGTTAGTGTTCGGGCTAGGGCTAGGGTTACTGCTAGGGCTACAGTTAGGGCTAGGGTTAGGGCTAGGGGTAGGGCTTGGGTTAGGGTTAGGGTTAGGGCTAGGGCTAGGGCTAGGGCAAGGGTTAGGGCAAGGGCTATGGTTAGGGTTAGGGTTAGGGTTAGGGTTAGGGTTAGGGTGAGGGTGAGGGTGAGGGTTAGGGCTAGGGCTAGGGCTCGGGCTAGGGCTAGGGCAAGGGTTAGGGCAAGGGCTATGGTTAGGGTTAGAGTTCGGACAAGGGTTAGGTCTAAGGCTAGGGCTAGTGTTAGGGTTAGGGCTATGGCTAGGTCTTGGGCTAGGGCAAGGGTTAGGGTTAAGGTTAGGTATAGGGTGAGGGCTAGGGTTAGGGTGAGGGTTCTGGTTAGTGTTAGGGCTAGGGTAAGCATTAGGGTTAGGGCAACGGTTATGGTTAGGGTTTGTATTAGTGTTAGTGGTAGGCTTTGGGTTAGGGTAAGGTCTAGGGTTAGGGCTAGGGTTAGGGTTAATGTTAGGGCTAGGGCTAGCGTTAGGTTTGGGGTTACGGTTAGGGTTACGGTTAGGGTTAGGGTTAGGGTTAGAGTTAGGGCTAGGGTTGGGGTAGAGGTTAGGGTTAGGGTTAGGGTTAGGATTAGGTTTACGGTTGTGGTTGCGGTTGGTGTTGTGTTGTGGTTGGGGTTGGGGTTAGGGTTTGAGTTCGGGTTCGGTTCGGGTTAGGGTTAGGGTTAGGGTTTGGGGTAGGTTTATGGTTTGGGTTAGGGTTAGGGTTGGGGTTGGGGTTAGGTTTAGGGCTAGGGCTAGGGTTAAAGCTAGGGCTAGGGCTAGGGTTAGGGTTAGCGTTAGGGTTAGCGCTAGGACTAGGGTTAGGGTTAGGGTTAGGGCTAGGGCTAGGGTTAGGTTTAGGGGTAGGGATAGGTTTAGGGATAGGGTCTGGGCTAGGGTTAGGTTTAGGGTTAAGGCACGGGCTAGGGATAGGGATAGGGATAGGGCTAGGGCTAGGGCTAGGGCTAGGGCTAGGGTTAGTGTTAGGGTTAGGGCTAGGGTTCGGGTTAGGGCTAGAGTTCGGGTTAGGGTTAGGGTGGGGTTAGGGCTACGGCTAGGGTTTGGGCTTGGGTTAGGGTTAGGGCTAGGGATAGGACTAGGGATAGGGATAGGGATAGGGATAGGACTAGGGCTAGGGATAGGGCTAGGGCTAGGGCAAGGGTTAGGTCAAGGGCTATTGTTACGGTTAAGTTTAGGGTCAGTGTGAGGGCTATGGTTAGGGTGAGGGTGAGGGTTACGGCTAGGGTTAGCATTAGGGTTAGGGCTGGCGTTAGCGTTAGCATTAGAGTTGGGTTTAGGTTTAGGGTTAGGGTTACGGTTAGGGTTAGGGCTAGGGCTAGGCCTACGGTTAGGGCTTGCGTTATGGCTAGGGTTAGGGTTTGGTGAGGTTTAGGGTTAGGAGTAGAGTTAGGGTTAGGGTGAGGGCTAGGTTTAGGGTGAGGGTTAGTTTTAGGGTTAGGGTTAGGGCTAGGGTTATCATTAGGGTTAGGGCTAGGGTTAGGGTTAGGTTTATGATTATGGTTAGGGTTTTGGTTAGGTTTAGTGGTAGGCTTTGGGTTAGGGTTAGGGCTAGGGTTTGGGTTAGGGTTTGGGTTAGGGTTAGGGTTAGGATTAGGGCTAGGGCTAGTGTTAGGACTAGGGCTAGGGTAACGGTTAGGACATGCGTTAGAGCTAGAGTTAGGGCTAGCGTTAGGGTTCAGGTTCAGTTTAGGGTTACAGTTTGAGTTAGGGGTAGGGGTAGGGTAGGGCTAGGGCTAGGGTTAGGGCTAGGCCTAGGGTTACAATTAGGGCTAAGGTTAGGTTTAGGGTTAGGGTTAGCGCTAGGGTTAGCGCTAGGGTTACGTTTAGGGTTAGGGATAGGGTTAGGTGTAGGGGTAGGGATAGGTTTAGGGATAGGGTCTGGGCTAGGGTTAGGTTTAGGGTTAAGGCTCGGGCTAGGGCTAGGTATAGGGCTAGGGCTAGGGCTAGGGCTAGGGCTAGGGTTAGGGTTAGGGTTAGGGCTATGGTTCGGGTTAGGGCTAGAGTTCGGGTTAGGGTTAGGGTGGGGTTAGGGCTACGGCTAGGGTTAGGGCTTGGGTTATGTTTAGGGTTAGGGTTAGGGTTAGGGTTAGGGCTAGGGCTAGTGTTAGGGCTAGGGCTAGGGCTAGGGTAACGGTTAGGACATGCGTTAGAGCTAGAGTTAGGGCTAGCGTTAGGGTTCAGGTTCAGTTTAGGGTTACAGTTTGAGTTAGGGGTAGGGCTAGGGTAGGGCTAGGGCTAGGGTTAGGGCTAGGCCTAGGGTTAGAATTAGGGCTAAGGTTAGGTTTAGGGTTAGGGTTAGCGTTAGAGTTAGCGCTAGGGTTACGTTTAGGGTTAGGGATAGGGTTAGGTTTAGGGCTCGGGTTATGGTTAGGGTTACGGTTAGGGTTAGGGTTTGGGTTAGGGTTAGGGTTAGTGGTAGGGGTTGGGTTAGGGTTAGGGCTAGGGTCAGGGTTGGGGCTAGGGTTAGGGTTAGGGTTATTGTAAGTGAGAGGGTTAGGGCTAAGCCTAGGGTTATGCTTAGGGTTAGGGATACTGTTTGGGTTAGGGTTAGGGTTAGGGTAAGGGTTAGGGTTAGGGTTAGGGCTAGGGTGATGTTTAGGGTTAGGGTTAGGGTTAGGGTTAGCTCTAGGGTTAGGGTTATCGTTAGGGTGACGCTTTGGGCTAGGGTTAGGGTTAGGGTTAGGCTTAGGCTAAGGCTTAGGGTTCGGGCTAGGGCTAGGGTTAGGGCTAGGGCTAGGGCTAGGGTGAGGGTTCTGGTTAGTGTTAGGGCTAGGGTTAGCATTAAGGTTAGGGCTACGGTTATGGTTAGGATTTGTGTTAGGGTTAGTGGTAGGCTTTGAGTTAGGGTAAGGTCTAGGGTTAGGGCTAGGGCTAGGGTAAGGGTTAGGGATAGGGGTAGAACTAGAGCTAGGGGTAAGGTTAGGGTTAGGGTTCAGTTTTAGTTTAGGGTTACAGTTTGGTTTATGGGTAGGGGTAGGGGTAGGGTTAGGTGTAGGCCTAGGGTTAGGGTTAAGGCTAAAGTTAGGTTTAGGGTTAGGGTTAGCGCTAGGGTTAGGCTTAGGGTTAGGCTTAGGGCTAGGGTTAGGTTTAGGGCTCGGGTTAGGGTTAGGGTTACGGTTCTGGTTAGGGTTTGGGTTAGCGTTAGGGTTAGTGGTAGGTGTTGGGTTAGGGTTAGGGCTAGGGATAGAGTTTAGGCTAGGATTAGGGTTAGGGTTACAGTTAGTGAGAGGGTTAGGGCTAAGGCTAGTGTTAGGGTGAGATTTAGGTTTAGGGATATGGTTTTTTGTTAGGGTTAGGGTTATGGTTAGCGTTAGGATTAGGGTTAGGGCTAGGGTTAGGTCGAGGGTTAGGGTTAGGGTTAGGGTTAGGGTTAGGGTTAAGGTTAGAGTTAGGGTTAGCGTTAGGGTTTGGGTTAGGGTTAGGGTTAGTGTTCGGGCTAGGGCTAGGGTTACTGCTAGGGCTACGGTTAGAGCTAGGGTTAGGGCTAGGGTTAGGGCTTGGGTTAGGGTTAGTTTTAGGGCTAGGGCTAGGGCTAGGGCAAGGGTTAGGGCAAGGGCTATGGTTAGGGTTAGGGTTAGGGTTAGGGTTAGGGTGAGGGTTAGGGCTAGGGCTAGGGCTAGGGCTAGGGCAAGGGTTAGGGCAAGGGTTAGGGCAAGGGCTATGATTAGGGTTAGAGATCGGGTTAGGGTTACGGTTGGGGTTAGGGTGAGGGTCAGGACTAGGGTTAGGGTGAGGGTTAGGGTTAGTGTTAGGGCCAGGGTTAGCATTAGGGTCAGGGCTACGGTTAGGTTTATGGGAAGGGGTCGGGGTAGGATTAGGGTAGGGTTAGGGTTATGGCTATGGTTAGGGTTAGGGCTCGGATAAGGGTTAGGGTTAAGGCTAGGGCTAGTGTTAGTGTTAGGGCTATGGCTAGGGCTTGGGCTAGGGCAAGGGTTAGGTTTAGGGTTAGGGTTAGGTATAGGGTGAGGGCTAGGGTTAGGGTGAGGGTTCTGGTTAGTGTTAGGGCTAGGGTTAGCATTAGGGTTAGGTCTACGGTTATCGTTAGGGTTTGTGTTAGGGTTAGTGGTAGGCTTTGAGTTAGGGTAAGGTCTAGGGTTAGGGCTAGGGCTAGGGTCAGGGTTAGGGCTAGGTTTAGAACTAGAGCTAGGGCTAGGGTTAGGGTTAGGGTTCAGTTTTAGTTTAGGGTTACAGTTTGGTTTAGGGGTAGGGGTAGGGGTAGGGTTAGGTCTAGGCCTAGGGTTTGGGTTAAGGCTATAGTTAGGTTTAGGGTTAGGGTTAGGGTTAGCGCTAGGGTTAGGCTTAGGGTTAGGGTTAGGGCTAGGGTTAGGTTTAGGGCTCGGGTTAGGGTTAGGGTTACGGTTCTGGTTCTGGTTAGGGTTTGGGTTAGCGTTAGGGTTAGTGGTAGGTGTTGGGTTAGGGTTAGGGCTAGGGATAGAGTTTAGGCTAGGATTAGGGTTAGGGTTACAGTTAGTGAGAGGGTTAGGGCTAAGGCTAGTGTTAGGGTGAGAGTTAGGTTTAGGGATATGGTTTTTTGTTAGGGTTAGGGTTATGGTTAGCGTTAGGATTAGGGTTAGGGCTAGGGTTAGGTCGAGGGTTAGGGTTAGGGTTAGGGTTAGGGTTAGGGTTAAGGTTAGAGTTAGGGTTAGGGTTAGGGTTAGGGTTTGGGTTAGGGTTAGTGTTCAGGCTAGGGCTAGGGTTACTGCTAGGGCTACGGTAAGGGCTAGGGGTAGGGCTAGGGGTAGGGCTTGGGTTAGGGTTAGGGTTAGGGCTAGGGCTAGGGCTAGGGCAAGGGTTAGGGAAGGGCTATGGTTAGGGTTAGGGTTAGGGTTAGGGTTAGGGTGAGGGTGAGGGTGAGGGTTAGGGCTCGGGCTAGGGCTAGGGCTAGGGCAAGGGTTAGGGCAAGGGCTATGGTTAGGGTTAGAGATCGGGTTAGGGTTACGGTTGGGGTTAGGGTGAGGGTCAGGACTATTGTTAGGGTGAGGGTTAGGGTTAGTGTTAGGGCCAGGGTTAGCATTAGGGTCAGGGCTACGGTTAGGGTTATGGGAAGGGGTAGGGGTAGGATTAGGGTAGGGTTAGGGTTACGGCTATGGTTAGGGTTAGGGCTCGGACAAGGGTTAGGGCTAAGGCTAGGGCTAGTGTTAGGGTTAGGGCTATGGCTAGGGCTTGGGCTAGGGCAAGGGTTAGGGTTAGGGTTAGGGTTAGGTATAGGGTGAGGGCTAGGGTTAGGGTGAGGGTTTGTATTAGGGTTAGTGGTAGGCTTTGGGTTAGGGTAAGGTCTAGGGTTAGGGCTAGGGCTAGGGTAAGGTTTAGGGCTAGGTTTAGAACTAGAGCTAGGGCTAGGGTTAGGGTTAGGGTTCAGTTTCAGTTTAGGGTTACAGTTTGGTTTAGGGGTAGGGGTAGGGGTAGGGTTAGGTCTAGGCCTAGGGTTAGGGTTAAGGCTATAGTTAGGTTTAGGGTTAGGGTTAGGGTTAGAGCTAGGGTTAGGCTTAGGGTTAGGGTTAGGGCTAGGGTTAGGGCTAGGGTTAGGTTTAGGGCTCGGGTTAGGTTTAGGGTTACGGTTCTGGTTCTGGTTAGGGTTTGGGTTAGCGTTACGGTTAGTGGTAGGTGTTGGGTTAGGGTTAGGGCTAGGGATAGAGTTTAGGCTAGGATTAGGGTTAGGTTACAGTTAGTGAGAGGGTTAGGGCTAAGGCTAGTGTGAGGGTGAGATTTAGGTTTAGGGATACGGTTTTTTGTTAGGGTTAGGGTTATGGTTAGCGTTAGGATTAGGGTTAGGGCTAGGGTTAGGTCGAGGGTTAGGGTTAGGGTTAAGGTTAGGGTTAGGGTTAAGGTTAGAGTTAGGGTTAGGGTTAGGGTTTGTGTTAGGGTTAGGGTTAGTGTTCGGGCTAGGGCTAGGGTTACTGCTAGGGCTACAGTTAGGGCTAAGGTTAGGGCTAGGGTTAGGGCTAGGGTTAGGGCTTGGGTTAGGGTTAGGGCTAGGGCTAGGGCTAGGGCAAGGGTTAGGCAAGGGCTATGGTTAGGTTTAGGGTTAGGGTTAGGGTTAGGGTTAGGGTTAGGGTTAGGGTTAGGGTTAGGGAGAGGGTTAGGGCTAGGGCTAGGGCAAGGGTTAGGGCAAGGGCTATGCTTAGGGTTAGAGTTAGGGTTAGGGTTAGGGTTAGGGTTGGGGTTAGGGTGAGGGTCAGGGCTAGGGTTAGGGTGAGGGTTAGGGTTAGTGTTAGGGCCAGGGTTAGCATTAGGGTCAGGGCTACGGTTAGGGTTAGGGGTAGGGGTAGGGGTAGGATTAGGGTAGGGTTAGGGTTACGGCTATGGTTAGGGTTAGGGTTAGGGTTAGGGTTAGAGTTAGGGCAAGGGTTAGGGCTAGACTTCAGGTTAGGTTTAGGGTAGGGTTAGGGCTAGGGCTAGGGTTAGGGTTAGGGTTAGGGTTAGGTTTAGGGCGAGGGCTAGGGCTAGGGTTTGTGTTAGGGTTAGGGCTAGGGCTAGGGCTAGGGCTAGGGTTAGTGTTAGGGTTAGTGTTAGGGTTAGGTTTAGGTGTAGGGTTAGGGTTAGACTTAGGGGCAGGTTTAGGGGTAGGGCTAGGGTTAGTTGTAGTGTTAGAGCTAGGGCTAGGGCTTGGGATAGGGATAGGGATAGGGATAGGGATAGGGATAGGGATAGGGATAGGGATAGGGTTAGTTTTAGTGTTAGTGTTAGTGTTAGGGCTAGGGCTAGGGTTAGGGTTAGGGTTAGGGTTAGGGTTAGGGTTAGGGTTAGGGCTAGGGTTAGGTTTAGGGCTAGGGCTAGGGTTAGGGTTAGGGTTTGGGCTAGGATTAGGGCTAGGGTTAGGGCTAGGGCTAGGGCTAGGTAACGGTTAGGGCTAGGGTTAGAGCTAGAGCTAGGACTAGGGTTAGGGTTCAGGTTCAGGTTCAGTTTAGGGTTACAGTTTGGGTTAGGGGCAGGGGTAGGGGTAGGGGTATGGTTACGGCTAGGCCTAGGGTTAGGGTTAGGGCTAGGGTTAGGTTTAGGGTTAGCGTTAGAGTTAGGATTAGCGCTAGGGTTAGGGTTATGGTTAGGGTTAGGGCTAGGTTCAGGTTTAGGGCTCGGGTCAGTGTTATGTTTAGGGTTACGGTTCTGGTTAGGGTTTGGGTTAGGGTTAGGGTTAGTGGTAGGGGTTGGGTTAGGGCTAGGGTTAGGGTTTGGGCTAGGATTAGGGTTAGGGTTACAGTTAGTGAGAGGGTTAGGGCTAAGACGAGGGTTAGGGTGAGATTTAGGTTTAGGGATATGTTTTTTTGTTAGGGTTAGGGTTATGGTTAGCGTTAGGATTAGGGTTAGGGCTAGGGTTAGGTCGAGGGTTAGGGTTAGGGTTAGGGTTAGGGTTATGGTTAGGTTTAGGGTTAAGGTTAGAGTTAGGGTTAGGGTTAGGGTTTGGGTTAGGGTTAGGGTTAGTGTTCGGGCTAGGGCTAGGGCTAGGGTTACTGCTAGGGCTACGGTTAGGCCTAGGGTTAGGGCTAGGGTTAGGGCTTGGGTTAGGTTTAGGGTTAGGGCTAGGGCTAGGGCTAGGGCAAGGGTTAGGGCAAGGGCTATGGTTAGGGTTAGGGTTAGGGTTAGGGTTAGGGTTAGGGTTAGGGTTAGGGTGAGGGCTAGGGCTAGGGCTAGGGCTAGGGCTAGGGCTAGGGCTATGGTTAGGGTTAGGGTTAGGGTTAGGGTGAGGGTTAGGGTTAGGGTGAGGGTTAGGGCTAGGGCTAGGGCTAGGGCTAGGGCTAGGGCAAGGGTTAGGGCAAGGGCTATGGTTAGGGTTAGAGTTCGGGTTAGGGTTACGGTTGGGGTTAGGGTGAGGGTCAGGACTAGGGTTAGGGTGAGGGTTAGTGTTAGTGTTAGGGCCAGGGTTAGCATTAGGGTCAGGGCTACTGTTAGGGTTACGGGTAGGGGTAGGGGTAGGATTAGGGTAGGGTTAGGGCTAAGGCTAGGGCTAGTGTTAGGGTTAGAGGTATGGCTAGGGCTTCGGCTAGGGCAAGGGTTAGGGTTAGGGTTAGGGTTAGGTATAGGGTGAGGGCTAGGGTTAGGGTGAGGGTTCTGGTTAGTGTTAGGGCTAGGGTAAGCATTAGGGTTAGGGCTACGGTTATGGTTAGGGTTTGTATTAGGGTTAGTGGTAGGCTTTGGGTTAGGGTAAGGTCTAGGGTTAGGGCTAGGGTTAGGGTTAATGTTAGGGCTAGGGCTAGGGTTAGGTTTGGGGTTACGGTTAGGGTTACGGTTAGGGTTAGGGTTAGGGTTAGAGTTAGGGCTAGGGTTGGGGCTAGGGCTAGGGCAAGGGTTAGGGCAAGGGTTAGGGCAAGGGCTATGATTAGGGTTAGAGATCGGGTTAGGGTTACGGTTGGGGTTAGGGTGAGGGTCAGGACTAGGGTTAGGGTGAGGGTTAGGGTTAGTGTTAGGGCCAGGGTTAGCATTAGGGTCAGGGCTACGGTTAGGTTTATGGGAAGGGGTCGGGGTAGGATTAGGGTAGGGTTAGGGTTATGGCTATGGTTAGGGTTAGGGCTCGGATAAGGGTTAGGGTTAAGGCTAGGGCTAGTGTTAGTGTTAGGGCTATGGCTAGGGCTTGGGCTAGGGCAAGGGTTAGGTTTAGGGTTAGGGTTAGGTATAGGGTGAGGGCTAGGGTTAGGGTGAGGGTTCTGGTTAGTGTTAGGGCTAGGGTTAGCATTAGGGTTAGGTCTACGGTTATCGTTAGGGTTTGTGTTAGGGTTAGTGGTAGGCTTTGAGTTAGGGTAAGGTCTAGGGTTAGGGCTAGGGCTAGGGTCAGGGTTAGGGCTAGGTTTAGAACTAGAGCTAGGGCTAGGGTTAGGGTTAGGGTTCAGTTTTAGTTTAGGGTTACAGTTTGGTTTAGGGGTAGGGGTAGGGGTAGGGTTAGGTCTAGGCCTAGGGTTTGGGTTAAGGCTATAGTTAGGTTTAGGGTTAGGGTTAGGGTTAGCGCTAGGGTTAGGCTTAGGGTTAGGGTTAGGGCTAGGGTTAGGTTTAGGGCTCGGGTTAGGGTTAGGGTTACGGTTCTGGTTCTGGTTAGGGTTTGGGTTAGCGTTAGGGTTAGTGGTAGGTGTTGGGTTAGGGTTAGGGCTAGGGATAGAGTTTAGGCTAGGATTAGGGTTAGGGTTACAGTTAGTGAGAGGGTTAGGGCTAAGGCTAGTGTTAGGGTGAGAGTTAGGTTTAGGGATATGGTTTTTTGTTAGGGTTAGGGTTATGGTTAGCGTTAGGATTAGGGTTAGGGCTAGGGTTAGGTCGAGGGTTAGGGTTAGGGTTAGGGTTAGGGTTAGGGTTAGGGTTAAGGTTAGAGTTAGGGTTAGGGTTAGGGTTAGGGTTTGGGTTAGGGTTAGGGTTTGGGTTAGGGTTAGTGTTCAGGCTAGGGCTAGGGTTACTGCTAGGGCTACGGTAAGGGCTAGGGGTAGGGCTAGGGGTAGGGCTTGGGTTAGGGTTAGGGTTAGGGCTAGGGCTAGGGCTAGGGCAAGGGTTAGGGAAGGGCTATGGTTAGGGTTAGGGTTAGGGTTAGGGTTAGGGTGAGGGTGAGGGTGAGGGTTAGGGCTCGGGCTAGGGCTAGGGCTAGGGCAAGGGTTAGGGCAAGGGCTATGGTTAGGGTTAGAGATCGGGTTAGGTGTAGGGGTAGGGATAGGTTTAGGGATAGGGTCTGGGCTAGGGTTAGGTTTAGGGTTAAGGCTAGGGCTAGGGCTAGGTATAGGGCTAGGGCTAGGGCTAGGGCTAGGGCTAGGGTTAGGGTTAGGGTTAGGGCTATGGTTCGGGTTAGGGCTAGAGTTCGGGTTAGGGTTAGGGTGGGGTTAGGGCTACGGCTAGGGTTAGGGCTTGGGTTATGTTTAGGGTTAGGGTTAGGGTTAGGGTTAGGGCTAGGGCTAGTGTTAGGGCTAGGGCTAGGGCTAGGGTAACGGTTAGGACATGCGTTAGAGCTAGAGTTAGGGCTAGCGTTAGGGTTCAGGTTCAGTTTAGGGTTACAGTTTGAGTTAGGGGTAGGGCTAGGGTAGGGCTAGGGCTAGGGTTAGGGCTAGGCCTAGGGTTAGAATTAGGGCTAAGGTTAGGTTTAGGGTTAGGGTTAGCGTTAGGGTTAGCGCTAGGGTTACGTTTAGGGTTAGGGATAGGGTTAGGTTTAGGGCTCGGGTTATGGTTAGGGTTACGGTTAGGGTTTGGGTTAGGGTTAGGGTTAGTGGTAGGGGTTGGGTTAGGGTTAGGGCTAGGGCTAGGGTTAGGGTTAGGGTTAGGGCTATGGTTCGGGTTAGGGCTAGAGTTCGGGTTAGGGTTAGGGTGGGGTTAGGGCTACGGCTAGGGTTAGGGCTTGGGTTATGTTTAGGGTTAGGGTTAGGGTTAGGGTTAGGGCTAGGGCTAGTGTTAGGGCTAGGGCTAGGGCTAGGGTAACGGTTAGGACATGCGTTAGAGCTAGAGTTAGGGCTAGCGTTAGGGTTCAGGTTCAGTTTAGGGTTACAGTTTGAGTTAGGGGTAGGGCTAGGGTAGGGCTAGGGCTAGGGTTAGGGCTAGGCCTAGGGTTAGAATTAGGGCTAAGGTTAGGTTTAGGGTTAGGGTTAGCGTTAGGGTTAGCGCTAGGGTTACGTTTAGGGTTAGGGATAGGGTTAGGTTTAGGGCTCGGGTTATGGTTAGGGTTACGGTTAGGGTTAGGGTTTGGGTTAGGGTTAGGGTTAGTGGTAGGGGTTGGGTTAGGGTTAGGGCTAGGGTCAGGGTTGGGGCTAGGGTTAGGGTTAGGGTTATTGTAAGTGAGAGGGTTAGGGCTAAGCCTAGGGTTATGCTTAGGGTTAGGGATACTGTTTGGGTTAGGGTTAGGGTTAGGGTAAGGGTTAGGGTTAGGGTTAGGGCTAGGGTGATGTTTAGGGTTAGGGTTAGGGTTAGGGTTAGCTCTAGGGTTAGGGTTATCGTTAGGGTGACGCTTTGGGCTAGGGTTAGGGTTAGGCTTAGGCTTAGGCTAAGGCTTAGGGTTCGGGCTAGGGCTAGGGTTAGGGCTAGGGCTAGGGCTAGGGTGAGGGTTCTGGTTAGTGTTAGGGCTAGGGTTAGCATTAAGGTTAGGGCTACGGTTATGGTTAGGATTTGTGTTAGGGTTAGTGGTAGGCTTTGAGTTAGGGTAAGGTCTAGGGTTAGGGCTAGGGCTAGGGTAAGGGTTAGGGATAGGGGTAGAACTAGAGCTAGGGGTAAGGTTAGGGTTAGGGTTCAGTTTTAGTTTAGGGTTACAGTTTGGTTTATGGGTAGGGGTAGGGGTAGGGTTAGGTGTAGGCCTAGGGTTAGGGTTAAGGCTAAAGTTAGGTTTAGGGTTAGGGTTAGGGTTAGCGCTAGGGTTAGGCTTAGGGTTAGGGTTAGGGCTAGGGTTAGGTTTAGGGCTCGGGTTAGGGTTAGGGTTACGGTTCTGGTTAGGGTTTGGGTTAGCGTTAGGGTTAGTGGTAGGTGTTGGGTTAGGGTTAGGGCTAGGGATAGAGTTTAGGCTAGGATTAGGGTTAGGGTTACAGTTAGTGAGAGGGTTAGGGCTAAGGCTAGTGTTAGGGTGAGATTTAGGTTTAGGGATATGGTTTTTTGTTAGGGTTAGGGTTATGGTTAGCGTTAGGATTAGGGTTAGGGCTAGGGTTAGGTCGAGGGTTAGGGTTAGGGTTAGGGTTAGGGTTAGGGTTAAGGTTAGAGTTAGGGTTAGCGTTAGGGTTTGGGTTAGGGTTAGGGTTAGTGTTCGGGCTAGGGCTAGGGTTACTGCTAGGGCTACGGTTAGAGCTAGGGTTAGGGCTAGGGTTAGGGCTTGGGTTAGGGTTAGTTTTAGGGCTAGGGCTAGGGCTAGGGCAAGGGTTAGGGCAAGGGCTATGGTTAGGGTTAGGGTTAGGGTTAGGGTTAGGGTGAGGGTTAGGGCTAGGGCTAGGGCTAGGGCTAGGGCTAGGGCAAGGGTTAGGGCAAGGGCTATGATTAGGGTTAGAGATCGGGTTAGGGTTACGGTTGGGGTTAGGGTGAGGGTCAGGACTAGGGTTAGGGTGAGGGTTAGGGTTAGTGTTAGGGCCAGGGTTAGCATTAGGGTCAGGGCTACGGTTAGGTTTATGGGAAGGGGTCGGGGTAGGATTAGGGTAGGGTTAGGGTTATGGCTATGGTTAGGGTTAGGGCTCGGATAAGGGTTAGGGTTAAGGCTAGGGCTAGTGTTAGTGTTAGGGCTATGGCTAGGGCTTGGGCTAGGGCAAGGGTTAGGTTTAGGGTTAGGGTTAGGTATAGGGTGAGGGCTAGGGTTAGGGTGAGGGTTCTGGTTAGTGTTAGGGCTAGGGTTAGCATTAGGGTTAGGTCTACGGTTATCGTTAGGGTTTGTGTTAGGGTTAGTGGTAGGCTTTGAGTTAGGGTAAGGTCTAGGGTTAGGGCTAGGGCTAGGGTCAGGGTTAGGGCTAGGTTTAGAACTAGAGCTAGGGCTAGGGTTAGGGTTAGGGTTCAGTTTTAGTTTAGGGTTACAGTTTGGTTTAGGGGTAGGGGTAGGGGTAGGGTTAGGTCTAGGCCTAGGGTTTGGGTTAAGGCTATAGTTAGGTTTAGGGTTAGGGTTAGGGTTAGCGCTAGGGTTAGGCTTAGGGTTAGGGTTAGGGCTAGGGTTAGGTTTAGGGCTCGGGTTAGGGTTAGGGTTACGGTTCTGGTTCTGGTTAGGGTTTGGGTTAGCGTTAGGGTTAGTGGTAGGTGTTGGGTTAGGGTTAGGGCTAGGGATAGAGTTTAGGCTAGGATTAGGGTTAGGGTTACAGTTAGTGAGAGGGTTAGGGCTAAGGCTAGTGTTAGGGTGAGAGTTAGGTTTAGGGATATGGTTTTTTGTTAGGGTTAGGGTTATGGTTAGCGTTAGGATTAGGGTTAGGGCTAGGGTTAGGTCGAGGGTTAGGGTTAGGGTTAGGGTTAGGGTTAGGGTTAGGGTTAAGGTTAGAGTTAGGGTTAGGGTTAGGGTTAGGGTTTGGGTTAGGGTTAGTGTTCAGGCTAGGGCTAGGGTTACTGCTAGGGCTACGGTAAGGGCTAGGGGTAGGGCTAGGGGTAGGGCTTGGGTTAGGGTTAGGGTTAGGGCTAGGGCTAGGGCTAGGGCACGGGTTAGGGAAGGGCTATGGTTAGGGTTAGGGTTAGGGTTAGGGTTAGGGTGAGGGTGAGGGTGAGGGTTAGGGCTCGGGCTAGGGCTAGGGCTAGGGTTAGGGTTAGGGTTAGGGTGAGGGTGAGGGTTAGGGCTCGGGCTAGGGCTAGGGCTAGGGCAAGGGTTAGGGCAAGGGCTATGGTTAGGGTTAGAGATCGGGTTAGGGTTACGGTTGGGGTTAGGGTGAGGGTCAGGACTAGGGTTAGGGTGAGGGTTAGGGTTAGTGTTAGGGCCAGGGTTAGCATTAGGGTCAGGGCTACGGTTAGGGTTATGGGAAGGGGTAGGGGTAGGATTAGGGTAGGGTTAGGGTTACGGCTATGGTTAGGGTTAGGGCTCGGACAAGGGTTAGGGCTAAGGCTAGGGCTAGTGTTAGGGTTAGGGCTATGGCTAGGGCTTGGGCTAGGGCAAGGGTTAGGGTTAGGGTTAGGGTTAGGTATAGGGTGAGGGCTAGGGTTAGGGTGAGGGTTTGTATTAGGGTTAGTGGTAGGCTTTGGGTTAGGGTAAGGTCTAGGGTTAGGGCTAGGGCTAGGGTAAGGTTTAGGGCTAGGTTTAGAACTAGAGCTAGGGCTAGGGTTAGGGTTAGGGTTCAGTTTCAGTTTAGGGTTACAGTTTGGTTTAGGGGTAGGGGTAGGGGTAGGGTTAGGTCTAGGCCTAGGGTTAGGGTTAAGGCTATAGTTAGGTTTAGGGTTAGGGTTAGGGTTAGAGCTAGGGTTAGGCTTAGGGTTAGGGTTAGGGCTAGGGTTAGGGCTAGGGTTAGGTTTAGGGCTCGGGTTAGGTTTAGGGTTACGGTTCTGGTTCTGGTTAGGGTTTGGGTTAGCGTTACGGTTAGTGGTAGGTGTTGGGTTAGGGTTAGGGCTAGGGATAGAGTTTAGGCTAGGATTAGGGTTAGGTTACAGTTAGTGAGAGCTAGGGTTAGTGTTAGGTTTAGGGCTAGGGTTCGGGTTAGGGCTAGAGTTAGGGTTAGGGTGGGGTTAGGGATACGGCTAGGGTTTGGGCTTGGGTTAGGGTTAGGGTTAGGGTTAGGGCTAGGGATAGGACTAGGGATAGGGATAGGGATAGGGATAGGGATAGGGCAAGGGTTAGGTCAAGGGCTATTGTTACGGTTAGGGTTAGGGTCAGTGTGAGGGCTATGGTTAGGATGAGGGTGAGGGTGAGGGTTACGGCTAGGGTTAGCATTAGGGTTAGGGCTGGCGTTAGCGTTAGCATTAGAGTTAGGTTTAGGTTTAGGGTTAGGGTTAGGGCTAGGGCTAGGGCTACGGTTAGGGCTTGCGTCATGTCTAGGGTTAGGGTTCGGTGAGGTTTAGGGTTAGGAGTAGAGTTAGGGTTAGGGTGAGGGCTAGGTTTAGGGTGAGGGTTAGTTTTAGGGTTAGGGTTAGGGCTAGGGTTATCATTAGGGTTAGGGTTAGGTTTATGATTATGGTTAGGGTTTTGGTTAGGTTTAGTGGTAGGCTTTGGGTTAGGGTTAGGGCTAGGGTTTGGGTTAGGGTTAAGGTTAGAGTTAGGGTTAGGGTTAGGGTTTGGGTTAGGGTTAGGGTTAAGGTTAGAGTTAGGGTTAGGGTTAGGGTTTGTGTTAGGGTTAGGGTCAGTGTTCGGGCTAGGGCTAGGGTTACTGCTAGGGCTACAGTTAGGGCTAAGGTTAGGGCTAGGGTTAGGGCTAGGGTTAGGGCTTGGGTTAGGGTTAGGGCTAGGGCTAGGGCTAGGGCTAGAGCTAGGGCAAGGGTTAGGCAAGGGCTATGGTTAGGTTTAGGGTTAGGGTTAGGGTTAGGGTTAGGGTTAGGGTGAGGGTTACGGCTAGGGCTAGGGCTAGGGCAAGGGTTAGGGTAAGGGCTATGCTTAGAGTTAGAGTTAGGGTTAGGGTTAGGGTTGGGGTTAGGGTGAGGGTCAGGGCTAGGGTTAGGGTGAGGGTTAGGGTTACGGTTCTGGTTCTGGTTAGGGTTTGGGTTAGCGTTAGGGTAAGTGGTAGGTGTTGGGTTAGGGTTAGGGCTAGGGATAGAGTTTAGGCTAGGATTAGGGTTAGGGTTACAGTTAGTGAGAGGGTTAGGGCTAAGGCTAGTGTTAGGGTGAGAGTTAGGTTTAGGGATATGGTTTTTTGTTAGGGTTAGGGTTATGTTTAGCGTTAGGATTAGGGTTAGGGCTAGGGTTAGGGTTAGGGTTAGGGTTAGGGTTAAGGTTAGAGTTAGGGTTAGGGTTAGGGTTAGGGTTTGGGTTAGGGTTAGTGTTCGGGCTAGGGCTAGGGTTACTGCTAGGGCTACGGTTAGGGCTAGGGTTAGGTCTAGGGGTAGGGCTTGGGTTAGGGTTAGGGTTAGGGCTAGGGCTAGGGCTAGAGCTAGGGCAAGGGTTAGGGCAAGGGCTAAGGTTAGGGTTAGAGTTCGGGTTAGGGTTACGGTTGGGGTTAGGGTGAGGGTCAGGACTAGGGTTAGGGTGAGGGTTAGGGTTAGTGTTAGGGCCAGGGTTAGCATTAGGGTCAGGGCTACGGTTAGGGTTAGGGGAGGGGTAGGGGTAGGATTAGGGTAGGGTTAGGGTTACGGCTATGGTTAGGGTTAGGGCTCGGACAAGGGTTAGGTCTAAGGCTAGGGCTAGTGTTAGGGTTAGGGCTATGGCTAGGGCTTGGGCTAGGGCAAGGGTTAGGGTTAGGGTTAGGGTTAGGTATAGGGTGAGGGCTAGGGTTAGGGTGAGGGTTCTGGTTAGTGTTAGGGCTAGGGTGAGCATTAGGGCTAGGGCTACGGTTATGGTTAGGGTTTGTATTAGGGTTAGTGGTAGGCTTTGGGTTAGGGTAAGGTCTAGGGTTAGGGCTAGGGTTAGGGTTAATGTTAGGGCTAGCGCTAGGGTTAGGTTTGGGGTTACGGTTAGGGTTACGGTTAGGGTTAGGGTTAGGGTTAGGGTTAGAGTTAGGGCTAGGGTTGGGGTAGAGGTCAGGGTTAGGGTTAGGGTTAGGGTTAGGTTTACGGTTGTGGTTGCGGTTGGTGTTGTGTTGTGGTTGGGGTTGGGGTTAGGGTTTGAGTTCGGGTTCGGTTCGGGTTAGGGTTAGGGTTTGGGGTAGGTTTATGGTTTGGGTTAGGGTTAGGGTTGGGGTTGGGGTTAGGTTTAGGGCTAGGGCTAGGGCTAGGGTTAAAGCTAGGGCTAGGGCTAGGGTTAGGGTTAGCGTTAGGGTTAGCGCTAGGGCTAGGGTTAGGGTTAGGGTTAGGGTTAGTGCTAGGGTTAGGTTTAGGGGTAGGGATAGGTTTAGGGATAGGGTCTGGGCTAGGGTTAGGTTTAGGGTTAAGGCTCGGGCTAGGGCTAGGGCTAGGGCTAGGGCTAGGGCTAGGGTTAGTGTTAGGGTTAGGGCTAGGGTTCGGGTTAGGGCTAGAGTTCGGGTTAGGGTTAGGGTGGGGTTAGGGCTACGGCTAGGGTTTGGGCTTGGGTTAGGGTTAGGGTTAGGGTTAGGGTTAGGGATAGGACTAGGGATAGGGATAGGGATAGGGATAGGACTAGGGATTGGGATAGGGATAGGGCAAGGGTTAGGTCAAGGGCTATTGTTACGGTTAGGTTTAGGATCAGTGTGAGGGCTATGGTTAGGGTGAGGGTGAGGGTTACGGCTAGGGTTAGCATTAGGGTTAGGGCTGGCATTAGCGTTAGCATTAGAGTTAGGTTTAGGTTTAGGGGGAGGGTTAGGGTTAGGTTTAGGGCTAGGGCTAGGGCTACGGTTAGGGCTTGCGTCATGGCTAGGGTTAGGGTTCGGTGAGGTTTAGTGTTCGGAGTAGAGTTAGGGTTAGGGTGAGGGCTAGGTTTAGGGTGAGGGTTAGTTTTAGGGTTAGGGTTGGGCTAGGGTTATCATTAGGGTTAGGGCTAGGGTTAGGGTTAGGTTTATGATTATGGTTAGGGTTTTGGTTAGGTTTAGTGGTAGGCTTTGGGTTAGGGTTAGGGCTAGGGTTTGGGTTAGGGTTTGGGTTAGGGTTAGGGCTAGGGTGAGGTTTAGGGTTAGGGTTAGGGTTAGGGTTAGGTCTAGGGTTAGGGTTATCTTTAGGGTGACGCTTTGGGCTAGGGTTAGGGTTAGGGTTAGGGTTAGGGTTAGGGTTAGGGTTCGGGCTAGGGCTAGGGTTAGGGCTAGGGCTAGGGCTACGGATAGGGCTAGGGTTAGGGCTAGGGTTAGGGCTTAGGTTAGGGTTAGGGTTAGGGTTATGGTTCGGGTTAGGTATAGGGTGAGGGCTAGGGTTAGGGTGAGGGTTCTGGTTAGTGTTAGGTCTAGGGTTAGCATTAGGGTTAGGGCTACGGTTATGGTTAGGGTTTGTGTTAGGGTTAGTGGTAGGCTTTGAGTTAGGGTAAGGTCTAGGGTTAGGGCTAGGGCTAGGGTCAGGGTTAGGGCTAGGGTTAGAACTAGAGCTAGGGCTAGGGTTAGGGTTAGGGTTCAGTTTTAGTTTAGGGTTACAGTTTGGTTTAGGGGTAGGGGTAGGGGTAGGGTTAGGTCTAGGCCTAGGGTTAGGGTTAAGGCTATAGTTAGGTTTAGGGTTAAGGTTAGGGTTAGCGCTAGGGTTAGGCTTAGGGTTAGGGTTAGGGCTAGGGTTAGGTTTAGGGCTCAGGTTAGGGTTAGGGTTACGGTTCTGGTTCTGGTTAGGGTTTGGGTTAGCGTTACGGTTAGTGGTAGGTGTTGGGTTAGGGTTAGGGATAGGGATAGCGTTTAGGCTAGGATTAGGGTTAGGGTTACAGTTAGTGAGAGGGTTAGGGCTAAGGCTAGTGTTAGGGTGAGATTTAGGTTTAGGGATATGGTTTTTTGTTAGGGTTAGGGTTATGGTTAGCGTTAGGATTAGGGTTAGGGCTAGGGTTAGGTCGTGGGTTAGGGTTAGGGTTAGGGTTAAGGTTAGAGTTAGGGTTAGGGTTAGGGTTTGTGTTAGGGTTAGGGTCAGTGTTCGGGCTAGGGCTAGGGTTACTGCTAGGGCTACAGTTAGGGCTAAGGTTAGGGCTAGGGTTAGGGCTAGGGTTAGGGCTTGGGTTAGGGTTAGGGCTAGGGCTAGGGCTAGGGCTAGAGCTAGGGCAAGGGTTAGGCAAGGGCTATGGTTAGGGTTAGGGTTAGGGTTAGGGTTAGGGTGAGGGTGAGGGTGAGGGTTACGGCTAGGGCTAGGGCTAGGGCAAGGGTTAGGGTAAGGGCTATGCTTAGAGTTAGAGTTAGGGTTAGGGTTAGGGTTGGGGTTAGGGTGAGGGTCAGGGCTAGGGTTAGGGTTAGGGTTAGTGTTAGGGCCAGGGTTAGCATTAGGGTCAGGGCTACGGTTAGGGTTAGGGGTACGGGTACGGGTAGGGGTAGGATTAGGGTAGTGTTAGGGTTACGGCTATGGTTAGGGTTAGGGTTAGGGTTAGGGTTAGGGTTAGGGTGAGGGTGAGGGTTAGGGCTCGGGCTAGGGCTAGGGCTAGGGCAAGGGTTAGGGCAAGGGCTATGGTTAGGGTTAGAGATCGGGTTAGGGTTACGGTTGGGGTTAGGGTGAGGGTCAGGACTAGGGTTAGGGTGAGGGTTAGGGTTAGTGTTAGGGCCAGGGTTAGCATTAGGGTCAGGGCTACGGTTAGGGTTATGGGAAGGGGTAGGGGTAGGATTAGGGTAGGGTTAGGGTTACGGCTATGGTTAGGGTTAGGGCTCGGACAAGGGTTAGGGCTAAGGCTAGGGCTAGTGTTAGGGTTAGGGCTATGGCTAGGGCTTGGGCTAGGGCAAGGGTTAGGGTTAGGGTTAGGGTTAGGTATAGGGTGAGGGCTAGGGTTAGGGTGAGGGTTTGTATTAGGGTTAGTGTTAGGCTTTGGGTTAGGGTAAGGTCTAGGGTTAGGGCTAGGGCTAGGGTAAGGTTTAGGGCTAGGTTTAGAACTAGAGCTAGGGCTAGGGTTAGGGTTAGGGTTCAGTTTCAGTTTAGGGTTACAGTTTGGTTTAGGGGTAGGGGTAGGGGTAGGGGTAGGTCTAGGCCTAGGGTTAGGGTTAAGGCTATAGTTAGGTTTAGGGTTAGGGTTAGCGCTAGGGTTAGGCTTAGGGTTAGGGTTAGGGCTAGGGTTAGGGCTAGGGTTAGGTTTAGGGCTCGGGTTAGGTTTAGGGTTACGGTTCTGGTTCTGGTTAGGGTTTGGGTTAGCGTTACGGTTAGTGGTAGGTGTTGGGTTAGGGTTAGGGCTAGGGATAGAGTTTAGGCTAGGATTAGGGTTAGGTTACAGTTAGTGAGAGCTAGGGTTAGTGTTAGGTTTAGGGCTAGGGTTCGGGTTAGGGCTAGAGTTAGGGTTAGGGTGGGGTTAGGGATACGGCTAGGGTTTGGGCTTGGGTTAGGGTTAGGGTTAGGGTTAGGGCTAGGGATAGGACTAGGGATAGGGATAGGGATAGGGATAGGGATAGGGCAAGGGTTAGGTCAAGGGCTATTGTTACGGTTAGGGTTAGGGTCAGTGTGAGGGCTATGGTTAGGATGAGGGTGAGGGTGAGGGTTACGGCTAGGGTTAGCATTAGGGTTAGGGCTGGCGTTAGCGTTAGCATTAGAGTTAGGTTTAGGTTTAGGGTTAGGGTTAGGGTTAGGGTTAGGGCTAGGGCTAGGGCTACGGTTAGGGCTTGCGTCATGTCTAGGGTTAGGGTTCGGTGAGGTTTAGGGTTAGGAGTAGAGTTAGGGTTAGGGTGAGGGCTAGGTATAGGGTGAGGGTTAGTTTTAGGGTTAGGGTTAGGGCTAGGGTTATCATTAGGGTTAGGGTTAGGTTTATGATTATGGTTAGGGTGTTGGTTAGGTTTAGTGGTAGGCTTTGGGTTAGGGTTAGGGCTAGGGTTTGGGTTAGGGTTAAGGTTAGAGTTAGGGTTAGGGTTAGGGTTTGGGTTAGGGTTAGGGTTAAGGTTAGAGTTAGGGTTAGGGTTAGGGTTTGTGTTAGGGTTAGGGTCAGTGTTCGGGCTAGGGCTAGGGTTACTGCTAGGGCTACAGTTAGGGCTAAGGTTAGGGCTAGGGTTAGGGCTAGGGTTAGGGCTTGGGTTAGGGTTAGGGCTAGGGCTAGGGCTAGGGCTAGAGCTAGGGCAAGGGTTAGGCAAGGGCTATGGTTAGGTTTAGGGTTAGGGTTAGGGTTAGGGTTAGGGTGAGGGTTACGGCTAGGGCTAGGGCTAGGGCAAGGGTTAGGGTAAGGGCTATGCTTATAGTTAGAGTTAGGGTTAGGGTTAGGGTTGGGGTTAGGGTGAGGGTCAGGGCTAGGGTTAGGGTGAGGGTTAGGGTTACGGTTCTGGTTCTGGTTAGGGTTTGGGTTAGCGTTAGGGTAAGTGGTAGGTGTTGGGTTAGGGTTAGGGCTAGGGATAGAGTTTAGGCTAGGATTAGGGTTAGGGTTACAGTTAGTGAGAGGGTTAGGGCTAAGGCTAGTGTTAGGGTGAGAGTTAGGTTTAGGGATATGGTTTTTTGTTAGGGTTAGGGTTATGTTTAGCGTTAGGATTAGGGTTAGGGCTAGGGTTAGGGTTAGGGTTAGGGTTAGGGTTAAGGTTAGAGTTAGGGTTAGGGTTAGGGTTAGGGTTTGGGTTAGGGTTAGTGTTCGGGCTAGGGCTAGGGTTACTGTAGGGCTACGGTTAGGGCTAGGGTTAGGTCTAGGGGTAGGGCTTGGGTTAGGGTTAGGGTTAGGGCTAGGGCTAGGGCTAGAGCTAGGGCAAGGGTTAGGGCAAGGGCTAAGGTTAGGGTTAGAGTTCGGGTTAGGGTTACGGTTGGGGTTAGGGTGAGGGTCAGGACTAGGGTTAGGGTGAGGGTTAGGGTTAGTGTTAGGGCCAGGGTTAGCATTAGGGTCAGGGCTACGGTTAGGGTTAGGGGAGGGGTAGGGGTAGGATTAGGGTAGGGTTAGGGTTACGGCTATGGTGAGGGTTAGGGCTCGGACAAGGGTTAGGTCTAAGGCTAGGGCTAGTGTTAGGGTTAGGGCTATGGCTAGGGCTTGGGCTAGGGCAAGGGTTAGGGTTAGGGTTAGGGTTAGGTATAGGGTGAGGGCTAGGGTTAGGGTGAGGGTTCTGGTTAGTGTTAGGGCTAGGGTGAGCATTAGGGCTAGGGCTACGGTTATGGTTAGGGTTTGTATTAGGGTTAGTGGTAGGCTTTGGGTTAGGGTAAGGTCTAGGGTTAGGGCTAGGGTTAGGTTTGGGGTTACGGTTAGGGTTACGGTTAGGGTTAGGGTTAGGGTTAGAGTTAGGGCTAGGGTTGGGGTAGAGGTCAGGGTTAGGGTTAGGGTTAGGGTTAGGTTTACGGTTGTGGTTGCGGTTGGTGTTGTGTTGTGGTTGGGGTTGGGGTTAGGGTTTGAGTTCGGGTTCGGTTCGGGTTAGGGTTAGGGTTTGGGGTAGGTTTATGGTTTGGGTTAGGGTTAGGGTTGGGGTTGGGGTTAGGTTTAGGGCTAGGGCTAGGGCTAGGGTTAAAGCTAGGGCTAGGGCTAGGGTTAGGGTTAGCGTTAGGGTTAGCGCTAGGGCTAGGGTTAGGGTTAGGGTTAGTGCTAGGGTTAGGTTTAGGGGTAGGGATAGGTTTAGGGATAGGGTCTGGGCTAGGGTTAGGTTTAGGGTTAAGGCTCGGGCTAGGGCTAGGGCTAGGGCTAGGGCTAGGGTTAGTGTTAGGGTTAGGGCTAGGGTTCGGGTTAGGGCTAGAGTTCGGGTTAGGGTTAGGGTGGGGTTAGGGCTACGGCTAGGGTTTGGGCTTGGGTTAGGGTTAGGGTTAGGGTTAGGGTTAGGGATAGGACTAGGGATAGGGATAGGGATAGGGATAGGGATAGGGATAGGACTAGGGATTGGGATAGGGATAGGGCAAGGGTTAGGTCAAGGGCTATTGTTACGGTTAGGTTTAGGATCAGTGTGAGGGCTATGGTTAGGGTGACGGTGAGGGTTACGGCTAGGGTTAGCATTAGGGTTAGGGCTGGCGTTAGCGTTAGCATTAGAGTTAGGTTTAGGTTTAGGGGGAGGGTTAGGGTTAGGTTTAGGGCTAGGGCTAGGGCTACGGTTAGGGCTTGCGTCATGGCTAGGGTTAGGGTTCGGTGAGGTTTAGTGTTCGGAGTAGAGTTAGGGTTAGGGTGAGGGCTAGGTTTAGGGTGAGGGTTAGTTTTAGGGTTAGGGTTGGGCTAGGGTTATCATTAGGGTTAGGGCTAGGGTTAGGGTTAGGTTTATGATTATGGTTAGGGTTTTGGTTAGGTTTAGTGGTAGGCTTTGGGTTAGGGTTAGGGCTAGGGTTTGGGTTAGGGTTTGGGTTAGGGTTAGGGCTAGGGTGAGGTTTAGGGTTAGGGTTAGGGTTAGGGTTAGGTCTAGGGTTAGGGTTATCTTTAGGGTGACGCTTTGGGCTAGGGTTAGGGTTAGGGTTAGGGTTAGGGTTAGGGTTCGGGCTAGGGCTAGGGTTAGGGCTAGGGCTAGGGCTACGGATAGGGCTAGGGTTAGGGCTAGGGTTAGGGCTTAGGTTAGGGTTAGGGTTAGGGTTATGGTTCGGGTTAGGTATAGGGTGAGGGCTAGGGTTAGGGTGAGGGTTCTGGTTAGTGTTAGGTCTAGGGTTAGCATTAGGGTTAGGGCTACGGTTATGGTTAGGGTTTGTGTTAGGGTTAGTGGTAGGCTTTGAGTTAGGGTAAGGTCTAGGGTTAGGGCTAGGGCTAGGGTCAGGGTTAGGGCTAGGGTTAGAACTAGAGCTAGGGCTAGGGTTAGGGTTAGGGTTCAGTTTTAGTTTAGGGTTACAGTTTGGTTTAGGGGTAGGGGTAGGGGTAGGGTTAGGTCTAGGCCTAGGGTTAGGGTTAAGGCTATAGTTAGGTTTAGGGTTAAGGTTAGGGTTAGCGCTAGGGTTAGGCTTAGGGTTAGGGTTAGGGCTAGGGTTAGGTTTAGGGCTCAGGTTAGGGTTAGGGTTACGGTTCTGGTTCTGGTTAGGGTTTGGGTTAGCGTTACGGTTAGTGGTAGGTGTTGGGTTAGGGTTAGGGATAGGGATAGCGTTTAGGCTAGGATTAGGGTTAGGGTTACAGTTAGTGAGAGGGTTAGGGCTAAGGCTAGTGTTAGGGTGAGATTTAGGTTTAGGGATATGGTTTTTTGTTAGGGTTAGGGTTATGGTTAGCGTTAGGATTAGGGTTAGGGCTAGGGTTAGGTCGTGGGTTAGGGTTAGGGTTAGGGTTAGGGTTAAGGTTAGAGTTAGGGTTAGGGTTAGGGTTTGGGTTAGGGTTAGGGTTAAGGTTAGAGTTAGGGTTAGGGTTAGGGTTTGTGTTAGGGTTAGGGTCAGTGTTCGGGCTAGGGCTAGGGTTACTGCTAGGGCTACAGTTAGGGCTAAGGTTAGGGCTAGGGTTAGGGCTAGGGTTAGGGCTTGGGTTAGGGTTAGGGCTAGGGCTAGGGCTAGGGCTAGAGCTAGGGCAAGGGTTAGGCAAGGGCTATGGTTAGGGTTAGGGTTAGGGTTAGGGTGAGGGTGAGGGTTACGGCTAGGGCTAGGGCTAGGGCAAGGGTTAGGGTAAGGGCTATGCTTAGAGTTAGAGTTAGGGTTAGGGTTAGGGTTGGGGTTAGGGTGAGGGTCAGGGCTAGGGTTAGGGTGAGGGTTAGGGTTAGTGTTAGGGCCAGGGTTAGCATTAGGGTCAGGGCTACGGTTAGGGTTAGGGGTAGGGGTACGGGTAGGGGTAGGATTAGGGTAGTGTTAGGGTTACGGCTATGGTTAGGGTTAGGGTTAGGGTTAGGGTTAGGGTTAGAGTTAGGGCAAGGGTTAGGGCTAGAGTTCAGGTTAGGTTTAGGGTAGGGTTAGGGCTAGGGCTAGGGTTAGGGTTAGGGTTAGGGTTAGGGTTAGGTTTAGGGTTAGGTTTAGGGCGAGGGCTAGGGCTAGGGCTAGGGTTTGTGTTAGGGTTAGGGCTAGGGCTAGGGCTAGGGCTAGGGTTAGTGTTAGGGTTAGGGTTAGGGTTAGGGTTAGGTTTAGGTGTAGGGTTAGGGTTAGGCTTAGGGGCAGGTTTAGGGGTAGGGCTAGGGTTAGTTGTAGTGTTAGAGCTAGGGCTAGGGCTTGGGATAGGGATAGGAATAGGGATAGGGATAGGGATAGGGATAGGGATAGGGATAGGGTTAGTGTTAGTGTTAGGGCTAGGGCTAGGGTTAGGGTGAGGGTTAGGGTTAGGGTTAGGGTTAGGGTTAGGGTTAGGGTTAGGGCTAGGGTTAGTGTTAGGGTTAGGGCTAGGGTTAGGGTTAGGTTTCGGGGTAGGATTAGGGCTAGGGTTAGGGCTAGGGCTAGGGCTAGGGTAACGGTTAGGGCTAGGGTTAGAGCTAGAGCTAGGGCTAGGGTTAGGGTTCAGGTTCAGGTTCAGTTTAGGGTTACAGTTTGGGTTAGGGGCAGGGGTAGGGGTAGGTGTATGGTTACGGCTAGGCCTAGGGTTAGGGCTAGGGCTAGGGTTAGGTTTAGGGTTAGCGTTAGAGTTAGGATTAGCGCTAGGGTTAGGGTTATGGTTAGGGTTAGGGTTAGGTTCAGGTTTAGGGCTCGGGTTAGTGTTAGGTTTAGGGTTACGGTTCTGGTTAGGGTTTGGGTTAGGGTTAGGGTTAGTGGTAGGGGTTGGGTTAGGGCTAGGGTTAGGGTTTGGGCTAGGATTAGGGTTAGGGTTACAGTTAGTGAGAGGGTTAGGGCTAAGGCTAGGGTTAGGGTGAGATTTAGGTTTAGGGATATGGTTTTTGTTAGGGTTAGGGTTATGGTAAGCGTTAGGATTAGGGTTAGGGCTAGGGTTAGGTCGAGGGTTAGGGTTAGGGTTAGGGTTAGGGTTAGGGTTAGGGTTAGGGTTAGGGTTAGGGTTAGGGTTGGGGTTAAGGTTAGAGTTAGGGTTAGGGTTAGGGTTTGGGTTAGGGTTAGGGTTAGTGTTCCGGCTATGGCTAGGGTTACTGCTAGGGCTACGGTTAGGCCTAGGGTTAGGGCTAGGGTTAGGGCTTGGGTTAGGGTTAGGGCTAGGGCTAGGGCTAGGGCTAGGGCAAGGGTTAGGGTTAGGGTTAGGGCTGGGGCTAGGGCTACGGTTAGGGCTAGGCTTAGGGCTAGGGTTAGGGCTTGGTGAGGGTTAGGGTTAGGGTTGGGGTTAGGGTGAGGCCTAGGTTTAGGGTGAGGGTTAGTTTTAGGGTTAGGGTTAGGGCTAGGGTTATCATTAGGATTAGGGCTAGGGTTAGGGTTAGGTTTATGATTATGATTATGGTTAGGGTTTTGGTTAGGTTTAGTGGTAGGCTTTGGGTTAGGGTTAGGGCTAGGGTTTGGGTTAGGGTTTGGGTTAGGGTTAGGGTGAGGATTAAGGCTATGGCTAGGGTTAGGGTTAATGTTAGGGCTAGGGCTAGGGTTAGGTTTGGGGTTACGTTTAGGGTTAGGGTTAGGGCTAGAGTTAGGGCTAGGGTTGTGGTTGAGGTTAGGGTTAGGGTTAGTGTTAGGCTTAGGGTTACGGTTGTGGTTGCGGTTGGTGTTGTGGTTGGGGTTGGGGTTAGGGTTTGAGTTCGGGTTCGGTTCGGGTTAGGGTTAGGGTTAGGGTTAGGGTTGGGGTTGGGGTTAGGTTTAGGGCTAGGGCTAGGGTTAGGGCTAGGGCTAGGGTTAAAGCTAGGGCTAGGGCTAGGGTTAGGGTTAGCGTTAGGGTTAGCGCTAGGGCTAGGGTTAGGGTTAGGGGTAGGGTTAGGGTTAGGGTTAGTGCTAGGGCTAGGGTTAGGGGTAGGGGTAGGGGTAGGGGTAGGGTTAGGGTTAGGGTTAGGTCTAGGGTGAGGTTTAGGGTTAGGGTTAGGGTTAGGGTTAGGTCTAGGGTTAGGGTTATCGTTAGGGTGATGCTTTGGGCTAGGGTTAGGGTTAGGGTTAGGGTTAGGGTTAGGGTTAGGGTTCGGGTTCGGGTTCGGGCTAGGGCTAGGGTTAGGGCTAGGGCTAGGGCTGCGGATAGGGCTACGGTTAGGGCTAGGGTTAGGTCTTAGGTTAGGGTTAGGGTTAGGGTTAGGTTTATGGTTTGGGTTAGGTATAGGGTGAGGGCTAGGGTTAGGGTGAGGGTTCTGGTTAGTGTTTGTGTTAGGGTTAGTGGTTGGCTTTTTGTTAGGGTAAGGTCTAGGGTTAGGGCTAGGGCTAGTGTCAGGGTTAGGGCTAGGTTTAGAACTAGAGCTAGGGCTAGGGTTAGGGTTAGGGTTCAGTTTTAGTTTAGGGTTACAGTTTGGTTTAGGGGTAGGGGTAGGGGTAGGGGTAGGTCTAGGCCTAGGGTTTGGGTTAAGGCTATAGTTAGGTTTAGGGTTATTGTTAGGGTTAGCGCTAGGGTTAGGCTTAGGGTTAGGGTTAGGGCTAGGGTTAAGTTTAGGGCTCGGGTTAGGGTTAGGGTTACGGTTCTGGTTCTGGTTAGGGTTTGGGTTAGCGTTAGGGTTAGGGTTAGTGGTAGGTGTTGGGTCAGGGTTAGGGCTAGGGATAGAGTTTAGGCTAGGATTAGGGTTAGGGTTACAGTTAGTGAGAGGGTTAGGGCTAAGGCCAGTGTTAGGGTGAGATTTAGGTTTAGGGATATGTTTTTTTGTTAGGGTTAGGGTTATGGTTAGCGTTAGGATTAGGGTTAGGGCTAGGGTTAGGTCGAGGGCTATTGTTACAGTTAGGGTTAGGGTCAGTGTGAGGGCTATGGTTAGGGTGAGGGTGAGGATGAGGGTTACGGCTAGGGTTAGCATTAGGGTTAGGGCTGGCGTTAGCGTTAGAGTTAGGTTTAGGTTTATGGTTAGGGTTAGGGTTAGGGTTACGGTTAGGGTTAGGGTTAGGGTTAGGGCTAGGTTTAGAACTAGAGCTAGGGCTAGGGTTAGGGTTAGGGTTCAGTTTCAGTTTAGGGTTACAGTTTGGTTTAGGGGTAGGCATAGGGGTAGGGTTAGGTCTAGGCCTAGGGTTAGGGTTAAGGCTATAGTTAGGTTTAGGGTTAGGGTTAGGGTTAGCGCTAGGGTTAGGCTTAGGGTTAGGGTTAGGGCTAGGGTTAGGTTTAGGGCTCGGGTTAGGTTTTGGGTTACGGTTCTGGTTCTGGTTAGGGTTTGGGTTAGCGTTACGGTTAGTGGTAGGTGTTGGGTTAGGGTTAGGGCTAGGGATAGAGTTTAGGCTATGATTAGGGTTAGGTTACAGTTAGTGAGAGGGTTAGGGCTAAGGCTAGTGTTAGGGTTAGGCTTAGGTTTAGGGATATGGTTTGGGTTAGGCTTAGGGTTAGGGCTAGGGTTAGGGTTAGGGTTAGGGTTAGGGTTAGGTCTAGGGTTAGGGTTAGTGTTATGGTTAGGGTTAGGGTTAGGGTTAGGGTTAGGGTTAGGGTTAGGGTTAGTGTTAGGGTTAGGGTTCGGGCTAGGGCTAGGGTTAGGGCTAGGGCTATGGTTACGACTAGGGTTAGGGCTAGGGTTAGGGCTACGGCAAGGGTTACGGCAAGGGCTATGGTTAGGGTTATGGTTAGGGTTAGGGTTAGGGTCAGGGTTAGGGTGAGGGCTAGGGTTAGGGTGAGGGTTAGGGTTAGTGTTAGGGCTAGGGTTAGCATTAGGGTTAGGGCTACGGTTAGGGTCAGGGTTAGGGCTATGGTTATGGTTAGGGTTTGGGTTAGGGTTTGTGGTAGGCTTTGGGTTAGGGTTAGGTCTAGGGTTAGGGTTTGGGCTAAGGTTAGGGTTAGGGTTATGGCTAGGGTTAGGGTTTGGGTTAGGTTTAGGATTTGGGTTAGAGTTAGGGTTAGGGCTAGGGTTAGGTTTAGGGTTAGGGTTAGGGTTAGGGCTGGGGTTGGGGTTGAGGTTAGGGTGAGGGTTACGGTTGGGGTTGTGGTTGGTGTCGTGTTGTGGTTGGGGTTGGGGTTAGGGTTTGAGTTTGGGTTCGGGTTCCGGATAGGGTTAGAATTAGTGTTAGGGTTAGGGTTAGGGCTAGGGCTAGGGTTAGGGTTAGGGCTAGGGCTAGGGCTACGGATAGGGCTAGGGTTAGGGCTAGGGTTAGGGCTTAGGTTAGGGTTAGGGTTAGGGTTAGGGTTAGGGTTCGGGTTAGGTATAGGTTGAGGGCTAGGGTTAGGGTGAGGGTTCTGGTTAGTGTTAGGGCTAGGGTTAGCATTAGGGTTAGGGCTACGGTTATGGTTAGGGTTTGTGTTAGGGTTAGTGGTAGGCTTTGAGTTAGGGTAAGGTCTAGGGTTAGGGCTAGGGCTAGGGTCAGGGTTAGGGCTAGGTTTAGAACTAGAGCTAGGGCTAGGGTTAGGGTTAGGGTTCAGTTTTAGTTTAGGGTTACAGTTTGGTTTAGGGGTAGGGGTAGGGGTAGGGTTAGGTCTAGGCCTAGGGTTTGGGTTAAGGCTATAGTTAGGTTTAGGGTTAGGGTTAGGGTTAGCGCTAGGGTTAGGCTTAGGGTTAGGGTTAGGGCTAGGGTTAGGTTTAGGGCTCGGGTTAGGGTTAGGGTTACGGTTCTGGTTCTGGTTAGGGTTTGGGTTAGCGTTAGGGTTAGGGTTAGTGGTAGGTGTTGGGTTAGGGTTAGTGCTAGGTATAGAGTTTAGGCTAGGATTAGGGTTAGGGTTACAGTTAGTGAGAGGGTTAGGGCTAAGGCTAGTGTTAGGGTGAGATTTAGGTTTAGGGATATGTTTTTTTGTTAGGGTTAGGGTTATGGTTAGCGTTAGGATTAGGGTTAGGGCTAGGGTTAGGTCGAGGGTTAGGGTTAGGGTTAGGGTTAGGGTTAGGGTTAGGGTTAGGGTTAAGGTTAGAGTTAGGGTTAGGGTTAGGGTTTGGGTTAGGGTTAGTGTTCGGGCTAGGGCTAGGGTTACTGCTAGGGCTACAGTTAGGGCTAGGGTTAGGGCTAGGGGTAGGGCTTGGGTTAGGGTTAGGGTTAGGGCTAGGGCTAGGGCTAGGGCAAGGGTTAGGGCAAGGGCTATGGTTAGGGTTAGGGTTAGGGTTAGGGTGAGGGTGAGGGTGAGGGTTAGGGCTAGGGCTAGGGCTCGGGCTAGGGCTAGGGCAAGGGTTAGGGCAAGGGCTATGGTTAGGGTTAGAGTTCGGACAAGGGTTAGGTCTAAGGCTAGGGCTAGTGTTAGGGTTAGGGCTATGGCTAGGTCTTGGGCTAGGGCAAGGGTTAGGGTTAAGGTTAGGTATAGGGTGAGGGCTAGGGTTAGGGTGAGGGTTCTGGTTAGTGTTAGGGCTAGGGTAAGCATTAGGGTTAGGGCAACGGTTATGGTTAGGGTTTGTATTAGTGTTAGTGGTAGGCTTTGGGTTAGGGTAAGGTCTAGGGTTAGGGCTAGGGTTAGGGTTAATGTTAGGGCTAGGGCTAGCGTTAGGTTTGGGGTTACGGTTAGGGTTACGGTTAGGGTTAGGGTTAGGGTTAGAGTTAGGGCTAGGGTTGGGGTAGAGGTTAGGGTTAGGGTTAGGGTTAGGATTAGGTTTACGGTTGTGGTTGCGGTTGGTGTTGTGTTGTGGTTGGGGTTGGGGTTAGGGTTTGAGTTCGGGTTCGGTTCGGGTTAGGGTTAGGGTTAGGGTTTGGGGTAGGTTTATGGTTTGGGTTAGGGTTAGGGTTGGGGTTGGGGTTAGGTTTAGGGCTAGGGCTAGGGTTAAAGCTAGGGCTAGGGCTAGGGTTAGGGTTAGCGTTAGGGTTAGCGCTAGGACTAGGGTTAGGGTTAGGGTTAGGGCTAGGGCTAGGGTTAGGTTTAGGGGTAGGGATAGGTTTAGGGATAGGGTCTGGGCTAGGGTTAGGTTTAGGGTTAAGGCACGGGCTAGGGATAGGGATAGGGATAGGGATAGGGCTAGGGCTAGGGCTAGGGCTAGGGCTAGGGCTAGGGCTAGGGTTAGTGTTAGGGTTAGGGCTAGGGTTCGGGTTAGGGCTAGAGTTCGGGTTAGGGTTAGGGTGGGGTTAGGGCTACGGCTAGGGTTTGGGCTTGGGTTAGGGTTAGGGCTAGGGATAGGACTAGGGATAGGGATAGGGATAGGGATAGGGATAGGACTAGGGCTAGGGATAGGGCTAGGGCTAGGGCAAGGGTTAGGTCAAGGGCTATTGTTACGGTTAAGTTTAGGGTCAGTGTGAGGGCTATGGTTAGGGTGAGGGTGAGGGTTACGGCTAGGGTTAGCATTAGGGTTAGGGCTGGCGTTAGCGTTAGCATTAGAGTTGGGTTTAGGTTTAGGGTTAGGGTTAGGGTTAGGGCTAGGGCTAGGCCTACGGTTAGGGCTTGCGTTATGGCTAGGGTTAGGGTTTGGTGAGGTTTAGGGTTAGGAGTAGAGTTAGGGTTAGGGTGAGGGCTAGGTTTAGGGTGAGGGTTAGTTTTAGGGTTAGGGTTAGGGCTAGGGTTATCATTAGGGTTAGGGCTAGGGTTAGGGTTAGGTTTATGATTATGGTTAGGGTTTTGGTTAGGTTTAGTGGTAGGCTTTGGGTTAGGGTTAGGGCTAGGGTTTGGGTTAGGGTTTGGGTTAGGGTTAGGGTTAGGATTAGGGCTAGGGCTAGTGTTAGGACTAGGGCTAGGGTAACGGTTAGGACATGCGTTAGAGCTAGAGTTAGGGCTAGCGTTAGGGTTCAGGTTCAGTTTAGGGTTACAGTTTGAGTTAGGGGTAGGGGTAGGGTAGGGCTAGGGCTAGGGTTAGGGCTAGGCCTAGGGTTACAATTAGGGCTAAGGTTAGGTTTAGGGTTAGGGTTAGCGCTAGGGTTAGCGCTAGGGTTACGTTTAGGGTTAGGGATAGGGTTAGGTGTAGGGGTAGGGATAGGTTTAGGGATAGGGTCTGGGCTAGGGTTAGGTTTAGGGTTAAGGCTAGGGCTAGGTATAGGGCTAGGGCTAGGGCTAGGGCTAGGGCTAGGGTTAGGGTTAGGGTTAGGGCTATGGTTCGGGTTAGGGCTAGAGTTCGGGTTAGGGTTAGGGTGGGGTTAGGGCTACGGCTAGGGTTAGGGCTTGGGTTATGTTTAGGGTTAGGGTTAGGGTTAGGGTTAGGGCTAGGGCTAGTGTTAGGGCTAGGGCTAGGGCTAGGGTAACGGTTAGGACATGCGTTAGAGCTAGAGTTAGGGCTAGCGTTAGGGTTCAGGTTCAGTTTAGGGTTACAGTTTGAGTTAGGGGTAGGGCTAGGGTAGGGCTAGGGCTAGGGTTAGGGCTAGGCCTAGGGTTAGAATTAGGGCTAAGGTTAGGTTTAGGGTTAGGGTTAGCGTTAGGGTTAGCGCTAGGGTTACGTTTAGGGTTAGGGATAGGGTTAGGTTTAGGGCTCGGGTTATGGTTAGGGTTACGGTTAGGGTTAGGGTTTGGGTTAGGGTTAGGGTTAGTGGTAGGGGTTGGGTTAGGGTTAGGGCTAGGGTCAGGGTTGGGGCTAGGGTTAGGGTTAGGGTTATTGTAAGTGAGAGGGTTAGGGCTAAGCCTAGGGTTATGCTTAGGGTTAGGGATACTGTTTGGGTTAGGGTTAGGGTTAGGGTAAGGGTTAGGGTTAGGGTTAGGGTTAGGGCTAGGGTGATGTTTAGGGTTAGGGTTAGGGTTAGGGTTAGCTCTAGGGTTAGGGTTATCGTTAGGGTGACGCTTTGGGCTAGGGTTAGGGTTAGGGTTAGGCTTAGGCTAAGGCTTAGGGTTCGGGCTAGGGCTAGGGTTAGGGCTAGGGCTAGGGCTAGGGTGAGGGTTCTGGTTAGTGTTAGGGCTAGGGTTAGCATTAAGGTTAGGGCTACGGTTATGGTTAGGATTTGTGTTAGGGTTAGTGGTAGGCTTTGAGTTAGGGTAAGGTCTAGGGTTAGGGCTAGGGCTAGGGTAAGGGTTAGGGATAGGGGTAGAACTAGAGCTAGGGGTAAGGTTAGGGTTAGGGTTCAGTTTTAGTTTAGGGTTACAGTTTGGTTTATGGGTAGGGGTAGGGGTAGGGTTAGGTGTAGGCCTAGGGTTAGGGTTAAGGCTAAAGTTAGGTTTAGGGTTAGGGTTAGGGTTAGCGCTAGGGTTAGGCTTAGGGTTAGGGTTAGGGCTAGGGTTAGGTTTAGGGCTCGGGTTAGGGTTAGGGTTACGGTTCTGGTTAGGGTTTGGGTTAGCGTTAGGGTTAGTGGTAGGTGTTGGGTTAGGGTTAGGGCTAGGGATAGAGTTTAGGCTAGGATTAGGGTTAGGGTTACAGTTAGTGAGAGGGTTAGGGCTAAGGCTAGTGTTAGGGTGAGATTTAGGTTTAGGGATATGGTTTTTTGTTAGGGTTAGGGTTATGGTTTGCGTTAGGATTAGGGTTAGGGCTAGGGTTAGGTCGAGGGTTAGGGTTAGGGTTAGGGTTAGGGTTAGGGTTAAGGTTAGAGTTAGGGTTAGCGTTAGGGTTTGGGTTAGGGTTAGGGTTAGTGTTCGGGCTAGGGCTAGGGTTACTGCTAGGGCTACGGTTAGAGCTAGGGTTAGGGCTAGGGTTAGGGCTTGGGTTAGGGTTAGTTTTAGGGCTAGGGCTAGGGATAGGGCAAGGGTTAGGGCAAGGGCTATGGTTAGGGTTAGGGTTAGGGTTAGGGTGAGGGTTAGGGCTAGGGCTAGGGCTAGGGCTAGGGCAAGGGTTAGGGCAAGGGTTAGGGCAAGGGCTATGATTAGGGTTAGAGATCGGGTTAGGGTTACGGTTGGGGTTAGGGTGAGGGTCAGGACTAGGGTTAGGGTGAGGGTTAGGGTTAGTGTTAGGGCCAGGGTTAGCATTAGGGTCAGGGCTACGGTTAGGTTTATGGGAAGGGGTCGGGGTAGGATTAGGGTAGGGTTAGGGTTATGGCTATGGTTAGGGTTAGGGCTCGGATAAGGGTTAGGGTTAAGGCTAGGGCTAGTGTTAGTGTTAGGGCTATGGCTAGGGCTTGGGCTAGGGCAAGGGTTAGGTTTAGGGTTAGGGTTAGGTATAGGGTGAGGGCTAGGGTTAGGGTGAGGGTTCTGGTTAGTGTTAGGGCTAGGGTTAGCATTAGGGTTAGGTCTACGGTTATCGTTAGGGTTTGTGTTAGGGTTAGTGGTAGGCTTTGAGTTAGGGTAAGGTCTAGGGTTAGGGCTAGGGCTAGGGTCAGGGTTAGGGCTAGGTTTAGAACTAGAGCTAGGGCTAGGGTTAGGGTTAGGGTTCAGTTTCAGTTTAGGGTTACAGTTTGGTTTAGGGGTAGGGGTAGGGGTAGGGTTAGGTCTAGGCCTAGGGTTTGGGTTAAGGCTATAGTTAGGTTTAGGGTTAGGGTTAGGGTTAGCGCTAGGGTTAGGCTTAGGGTTAGGGTTAGGGCTAGGGTAAGGTTTAGGGCTCGGGTTAGGGTTAGGGTTACGGTTCTGGTTCTGGTTAGGGTTTGGGTTAGCGTTAGGGTTAGGGTTAGTGGTAGGTGTTGGGTTAGGGTTAGTGCTAGGTATAGAGTTTAGGCTAGGATTAGGGTTAGGGTTACAGTTAGTGAGAGGGTTAGGGCTAAGGCTAGTGTTAGGGTGAGATTTAGGTTTAGGGATATGTTTTTTTGTTAGGGTTAGGGTTATGGTTAGCGTTAGGATTAGGGTTAGGGCTAGGGTTAGGTCGAGGGTTAGGGTTAGGGTTAGGGTTAGGGTTAGGGTTAGGGTTAGGGTTAAGGTTAGAGTTAGGGTTAGGGTTAGGGTTTGGGTTAGGGTTAGTGTTCGGGCTAGGGCTAGGGTTACTGCTAGGGCTACAGTTAGGGCTAGGGTTAGGGCTAGGGGTAGGGCTTGGGTTAGGGTTAGGGTTAGGGCTAGGGCTAGGGCTAGGGCAAGGGTTAGGGCAAGGGCTATGGTTAGGGTTAGGGTTAGGGTTAGGGTGAGGGTGAGGGTGAGGGTTAGGGCTAGGGCTAGGGCTCGGGCTAGGGCTAGGGCAAGGGTTAGGGCAAGGGCTATGGTTAGGGTTAGAGTTCGGACAAGGGTTAGGTCTAAGGCTAGGGCTAGTGTTAGGGTTAGGGCTATGGCTAGGTCTTGGGCTAGGGCAAGGGTTAGGGTTAAGGTTAGGTATAGGGTGAGGGCTAGGGTTAGGGTGAGGGTTCTGGTTAGTGTTAGGGCTAGGGTAAGCATTAGGGTTAGGGCAACGGTTATGGTTAGGGTTTGTATTAGTGTTAGTGGTAGGCTTTGGGTTAGGGTAAGGTCTAGGGTTAGGGCTAGGGTTAGGGTTAATGTTAGGGCTAGGGCTAGCGTTAGGTTTGGGGTTACGGTTAGGGTTACGGTTAGGGTTAGGGTTAGGGTTAGAGTTAGGGCTAGGGTTGGGGTAGAGGTTAGGGTTAGGGTTAGGGTTAGGATTAGGTTTACGGTTGTGGTTGCGGTTGGTGTTGTGTTGTGGTTGGGGTTGGGGTTAGGGTTTGAGTTCGGGTTCGGTTCGGGTTAGGGTTAGGGTTAGGGTTTGGGGTAGGTTTATGGTTTGGGTTAGGGTTAGGGTTGGGGTTGGGGTTAGGTTTAGGGCTAGGGCTAGGGTTAAAGCTAGGGCTAGGGCTAGGGTTAGGGTTAGCGTTAGGGTTAGCGCTAGGACTAGGGTTAGGGTTAGGGTTAGGGCTAGGGCTAGGGTTAGGTTTAGGGGTAGGGATAGGTTTAGGGATAGGGTCTGGGCTAGGGTTAGGTTTAGGGTTAAGGCACGGGCTAGGGATAGGGATAGGGATAGGGCTAGGGCTAGGGCTAGGGCTAGGGCTAGGGCTAGGGCTAGGGTTAGTGTTAGGGTTAGGGCTAGGGTTCGGGTTAGGGCTAGAGTTCGGGTTAGGGTTAGGGTGGGGTTAGGGCTACGGCTAGGGTTTGGGCTTGGGTTAGGGTTAGGGCTAGGGATAGGACTAGGGATAGGGATAGGGATAGGGATAGGACTAGGGCTAGGGATAGGGCTAGGGCTAGGGCAAGGGTTAGGTCAAGGGCTATTGTTACGGTTAAGTTTAGGGTCAGTGTGAGGGCTATGGTTAGGGTGAGGGTGAGGGTTACGGCTAGGGTTAGCATTAGGGTTAGGGCTGGCGTTAGCGTTAGCATTAGAGTTGGGTTTAGGTTTAGGGTTAGGGTTAGGGTTAGGGTTAGGGCTAGGGCTAGGCCTACGGTTAGGGCTTGCGTTATGGCTAGGGTTAGGGTTTGGTGAGGTTTAGGGTTAGGAGTAGAGTTAGGGTTAGGGTGAGGGCTAGGTTTAGGGTGAGGGTTAGTTTTAGGGTTAGGGTTAGGGCTAGGGTTATCATTAGGGTTAGGGCTAGGGTTAGGGTTAGGTTTATGATTATGGTTAGGGTTTTGGTTAGGTTTAGTGGTAGGCTTTGGGTTAGGGTTAGGGCTAGGGTTTGGGTTAGGGTTTGGGTTAGGGTTAGGGTTAGGATTAGGGCTAGGGCTAGTGTTAGGACTAGGGCTAGGGTAACGGTTAGGACATGCGTTAGAGCTAGAGTTAGGGCTAGCGTTAGGGTTCAGGTTCAGTTTAGGGTTACAGTTTGAGTTAGGGGTAGGGGTAGGGTAGGGCTAGGGCTAGGGTTAGGGCTAGGCCTAGGGTTACAATTAGGGCTAAGGTTAGGTTTAGGGTTAGGGTTAGCGCTAGGGTTAGCGCTAGGGTTACGTTTAGGGTTAGGGATAGGGTTAGGTGTAGGGGTAGGGATAGGTTTAGGGATAGGGTCTGGGCTAGGGTTAGGTTTAGGGTTAAGGCTCGGGCTAGGGCTAGGTATAGGGCTAGGGCTAGGGCTAGGGCTAGGGCTAGGGTTAGGGTTAGGGTTAGGGCTATGGTTCGGGTTAGGGCTAGAGTTCGGGTTAGGGTTAGGGTGGGGTTAGGGCTACGGCTAGGGTTAGGGCTTGGGTTATGTTTAGGGTTAGGGTTAGGGTTAGGGTTAGGGCTAGGGCTAGTGTTAGGGCTAGGGCTAGGGCTAGGGTAACGGTTAGGACATGCGTTAGAGCTAGAGTTAGGGCTAGCGTTAGGGTTCAGGTTCAGTTTAGGGTTACAGTTTGAGTTAGGGGTAGGGCTAGGGTAGGGCTAGGGCTAGGGTTAGGGCTAGGCCTAGGGTTAGAATTAGGGCTAAGGTTAGGTTTAGGGTTAGGGTTAGCGTTAGAGTTAGCGCTAGGGTTACGTTTAGGGTTAGGGATAGGGTTAGGTTTAGGGCTCGGGTTATGGTTAGGGTTACGGTTAGGGTTAGGGTTTGGGTTAGGGTTAGGGTTAGTGGTAGGGGTTGGGTTAGGGTTAGGGCTAGGGTCAGGGTTGGGGCTAGGGTTAGGGTTAGGGTTATTGTAAGTGAGAGGGTTAGGGCTAAGCCTAGGGTTATGCTTAGGGTTAGGGATACTGTTTGGGTTAGGGTTAGGGTTAGGGTAAGGGTTAGGGTTAGGGTTAGGGCTAGGGTGATGTTTAGGGTTAGGGTTAGGGTTAGGGTTAGCTCTAGGGTTAGGGTTATCGTTAGGGTGACGCTTTGGGCTAGGGTTAGGGTTAGGGTTAGGCTTAGGCTAAGGCTTAGGGTTCGGGCTAGGGCTAGGGTTAGGGCTAGGGCTAGGGCTAGGGTGAGGGTTCTGGTTAGTGTTAGGGCTAGGGTTAGCATTAAGGTTAGGGCTACGGTTATGGTTAGGATTTGTGTTAGGGTTAGTGGTAGGCTTTGAGTTAGGGTAAGGTCTAGGGTTAGGGCTAGGGCTAGGGTAAGGGTTAGGGATAGGGGTAGAACTAGAGCTAGGGGTAAGGTTAGGGTTAGGGTTCAGTTTTAGTTTAGGGTTACAGTTTGGTTTATGGGTAGGGGTAGGGGTAGGGTTAGGTGTAGGCCTAGGGTTAGGGTTAAGGCTAAAGTTAGGTTTAGGGTTAGGGTTAGCGCTAGGGTTAGGCTTAGGGTTAGGGTTAGGGCTAGGGTTAGGTTTAGGGCTCGGGTTAGGTTTAGGGTTACGGTTCTGGTTAGGGTTTGGGTTAGCGTTAGGGTTAGTGGTAGGTGTTGGGTTAGGGTTAGGGCTAGGGATAGAGTTTAGGCTAGGATTAGGGTTAGGGTTACAGTTAGTGAGAGGGTTAGGGCTAAGGCTAGTGTTAGGGTGAGATTTAGGTTTAGGGATATGGTTTTTTGTTAGGGTTAGGGTTATGGTTAGCGTTAGGATTAGGGTTAGGGCTAGGGTTAGGTCGAGGGTTAGGGTTAGGGTTAGGGTTAGGGTTAGGGTTAAGGTTAGAGTTAGGGTTAGCGTTAGGGTTTGGGTTAGGGTTAGGGTTAGTGTTCGGGCTAGGGCTAGGGTTACTGCTAGGGCTACGGTTAGAGCTAGGGTTAGGGCTAGGGTTAGGGCTTGGGTTAGGGTTAGTTTTAGGGCTAGGGCTAGGGCTAGGGCAAGGGTTAGGGCAAGGGCTATGGTTAGGGTTAGGGTTAGGGTTAGGGTTAGGGTGAGGGTTAGGGCTAGGGCTAGGGCTAGGGCTAGGGCTAGGGCAAGGGTTAGGGCAAGGGTTAGGGCAAGGGCTATGATTAGGGTTAGAGATCGGGTTAGGGTTACGGTTGGGGTTAGGGTGAGGGTCAGGACTAGGGTTAGGGTGAGGGTTAGGGTTAGTGTTAGGGCCAGGGTTAGCATTAGGGTCAGGGCTACGGTTAGGTTTATGGGAAGGGGTCGGGGTAGGATTAGGGTAGGGTTAGGGTTATGGCTATGGTTAGGGTTAGGGCTCGGATAAGGGTTAGGGTTAAGGCTAGGGCTAGTGTTAGTGTTAGGGCTATGGCTAGGGCTTGGGCTAGGGCAAGGGTTAGGTTTAGGGTTAGGGTTAGGTATAGGGTGAGGGCTAGGGTTAGGGTGAGGGTTCTGGTTAGTGTTAGGGCTAGGGTTAGCATTAGGGTTAGGTCTACGGTTATCGTTAGGGTTTGTGTTAGGGTTAGTGGTAGGCTTTGAGTTAGGGTAAGGTCTAGGGTTAGGGCTAGGGCTAGGGTCAGGGTTAGGGCTAGGTTTAGAACTAGAGCTAGGGCTAGGGTTAGGGTTAGGGTTCAGTTTTAGTTTAGGGTTACAGTTTGGTTTAGGGGTAGGGGTAGGGGTAGGGTTAGGTCTAGGCCTAGGGTTTGGGTTAAGGCTATAGTTAGGTTTAGGGTTAGGGTTAGGGTTAGCGCTAGGGTTAGGCTTAGGGTTAGGGTTAGGGCTAGGGTTAGGTTTAGGGCTCGGGTTAGGGTTAGGGTTACGGTTCTGGTTCTGGTTAGGGTTTGGGTTAGCGTTAGGGTTAGTGGTAGGTGTTGGGTTAGGGTTAGGGCTAGGGATAGAGTTTAGGCTAGGATTAGGGTTAGGGTTACAGTTAGTGAGAGGGTTAGGGCTAAGGCTAGTGTTAGGGTGAGAGTTAGGTTTAGGGATATGGTTTTTTGTTAGGGTTAGGGTTATGGTTAGCGTTAGGATTAGGGTTAGGGCTAGGGTTAGGTCGAGGGTTAGGGTTAGGGTTAGGGTTAGGGTTAGGGTTAAGGTTAGAGTTAGGGTTAGGGTTAGGGTTAGGGTTTGGGTTAGGGTTAGTGTTCAGGCTAGGGCTAGGGTTACTGCTAGGGCTACGGTAAGGGCTAGGGGTAGGGCTAGGGGTAGGGCTTGGGTTAGGGTTAGGGTTAGGGCTAGGGCTAGGGCTAGGGCAAGGGTTAGGGAAGGGCTATGGTTAGGGTTAGGGTTAGGGTTAGGGTTAGGGTGAGGGTGAGGGTGAGGGTTAGGGCTCGGGCTAGGGCTAGGGCTAGGGCAAGGGTTAGGGCAAGGGCTATGGTTAGGGTTAGAGATCGGGTTAGGGTTACGGTTGGGGTTAGGGTGAGGGTCAGGACTATTGTTAGGGTGAGGGTTAGGGTTAGTGTTAGGGCCAGGGTTAGCATTAGGGTCAGGGCTACGGTTAGGGTTATGGGAAGGGGTAGGGGTAGGATTAGGGTAGGGTTAGGGTTACGGCTATGGTTAGGGTTAGGGCTCGGACAAGGGTTAGGGCTAAGGCTAGGGCTAGTGTTAGGGTTAGGGCTATGGCTAGGGCTTGGGCTAGGGCAAGGGTTAGGGTTAGGGTTAGGGTTAGGTATAGGGTGAGGGCTAGGGTTAGGGTGAGGGTTTGTATTAGGGTTAGTGGTAGGCTTTGGGTTAGGGTAAGGTCTAGGGTTAGGGCTAGGGCTAGGGTAAGGTTTAGGGCTAGGTTTAGAACTAGAGCTAGGGCTAGGGTTAGGGTTAGGGTTCAGTTTCAGTTTAGGGTTACAGTTTGGTTTAGGGGTAGGGGTAGGGGTAGGGTTAGGTCTAGGCCTAGGGTTAGGGTTAAGGCTATAGTTAGGTTTAGGGTTAGGGTTAGGGTTAGAGCTAGGGTTAGGCTTAGGGTTAGGGTTAGGGCTAGGGTTAGGGCTAGGGTTAGGTTTAGGGCTCGGGTTAGGTTTAGGGTTACGGTTCTGGTTCTGGTTAGGGTTTGGGTTAGCGTTACGGTTAGTGGTAGGTGTTGGGTTAGGGTTAGGGCTAGGGATAGAGTTTAGGCTAGGATTAGGGTTAGGTTACAGTTAGTGAGAGGGTTAGGGCTAAGGCTAGTGTGAGGGTGAGATTTAGGTTTAGGGATACGGTTTTTTGTTAGGGTTAGGGTTATGGTTAGCGTTAGGATTAGGGTTAGGGCTAGGGTTAGGTCGAGGGTTAGGGTTAGGGTTAAGGTTAGGGTTAGGGTTAAGGTTAGAGTTAGGGTTAGGGTTAGGGTTTGTGTTAGGGTTAGGGTTAGTGTTCGGGCTAGGGCTAGGGTTACTGCTAGGGCTACAGTTAGGGCTAAGGTTAGGGCTAGGGTTAGGGCTAGGGTTAGGGCTTGGGTTAGGGCTAGGGCTAGGGCTAGGGCAAGGGTTAGGCAAGGGCTATGGTTAGGTTTAGGGTTAGGGTTAGGGTTAGGGTTAGGGTTAGGGTTAGGGTTAGGGAGAGGGTTAGGGCTAGGGCTAGGGCAAGGGTTAGGGCAAGGGCTATGCTTAGGGTTAGAGTTAGGGTTAGGGTTAGGGTTAGGGTTGGGGTTAGGGTGAGGGTCAGGGCTAGGGTTAGGGTGAGGGTTAGGGTTAGTGTTAGGGCCAGGGTTAGCATTAGGGTCAGGGCTACGGTTAGGGTTAGGGGTAGGGGTAGGGGTAGGATTAGGGTAGGGTTAGGGTTACGGCTATGGTTAGGGTTAGGGTTAGGGTTAGGGTTAGAGTTAGGGCAAGGGTTAGGGCTAGACTTCAGGTTAGGTTTAGGGTAGGGTTAGGGCTAGGGCTAGGGTTAGGGTTAGGGTTAGGGTTAGGTTTAGGGCGAGGGCTAGGGCTAGGGTTTGTGTTAGGGTTAGGGCTAGGGCTAGGGCTAGGGCTAGGGTTAGTGTTAGGGTTAGTGTTAGGGTTAGGTTTAGGTGTAGGGTTAGGGTTAGACTTAGGGGCAGGTTTAGGGGTAGGGCTAGGGTTAGTTGTAGTGTTAGAGCTAGGGCTAGGGCTTGGGATAGGGATAGGGATAGGGATAGGGATAGGGATAGGGATAGGGATAGGGATAGGGTTAGTTTTAGTGTTAGTGTTAGTGTTAGTGTTAGGGCTAGGGCTAGGGTTAGGGTTAGGGTTAGGGTTAGGGTTAGGGTTAGGGTTAGGGCTAGGGTTAGGTTTAGGGCTAGGGCTAGGGTTAGGGTTAGGGTTTGGGCTAGGATTAGGGCTAGGGTTAGGGCTAGGGCTAGGGCTAGGTAACGGTTAGGGCTAGGGTTAGAGCTAGAGCTAGGACTAGGGTTAGGGTTCAGGTTCAGGTTCAGTTTAGGGTTACAGTTTGGGTTAGGGGCAGGGGTAGGGGTAGGGGTATGGTTACGGCTAGGCCTAGGGTTAGGGTTAGGGCTAGGGTTAGGTTTAGGGTTAGCGTTAGAGTTAGGATTAGCGCTAGGGTTAGGGTTATGGTTAGGGTTAGGGCTAGGTTCAGGTTTAGGGCTCGGGTCAGTGTTATGTTTAGGGTTACGGTTCTGGTTAGGGTTTGGGTTAGGGTTAGGGTTAGTGGTAGGGGTTGGGTTAGGGCTAGGGTTAGGGTTTGGGCTAGGATTAGGGTTAGGGTTACAGTTAGTGAGAGGGTTAGGGCTAAGACGAGGGTTAGGGTGAGATTTAGGTTTAGGGATATGTTTTTTTGTTAGGGTTAGGGTTATGGTTAGCGTTAGGATTAGGGTTAGGGCTAGGGTTAGGTCGAGGGTTAGGGTTAGGGTTAGGGTTAGGGTTATGGTTAGGTTTAGGGTTAAGGTTAGAGTTAGGGTTAGGGTTAGGGTTTGGGTTAGGGTTAGGGTTAGTGTTCGGGCTAGGGCTAGGGCTAGGGTTACTGCTAGGGCTACGGTTAGGCCTAGGGTTAGGGCTAGGGTTAGGGCTTGGGTTAGGTTTAGGGTTAGGGCTAGGGCTAGGGCAAGGGCTAGGGTTAGGGTTAGGGTTAGGGTTAGGGTTAGGGTTAGGGTGAGGGCTAGGGCTAGGGCTAGGGCTAGGGCTAGGGCTAGGGCAAGGGTTAGGGCAAGGGCTATGGTTAGGGTTAGAGTTCGGGTTAGGGTTACGGTTGGGGTTAGGGTGAGGGTCAGGACTAGGGTTAGGGTGAGGGTTAGTGTTAGTGTTAGGGCCAGGGTTAGCATTAGGGTCAGGGCTACTGTTAGGGTTACGGGTAGGGGTAGGGGTAGGATTAGGGTAGGGTTAGGGCTAAGGCTAGGGCTAGTGTTAGGGTTAGAGGTATGGCTAGGGCTTCGGCTAGGGCAAGGGTTAGGGTTAGGGTTAGGGTTAGGGTTAGGTATAGGGTGAGGGCTAGGGTTAGGGTGAGGGTTCTGGTTAGTGTTAGGGCTAGGGTAAGCATTAGGGTTAGGGCTACGGTTATGGTTAGGGTTTGTATTAGGGTTAGTGGTAGGCTTTGGGTTAGGGTAAGGTCTAGGGTTAGGGCTAGGGTTAGGGTTAATGTTAGGGCTAGGGCTAGGGTTATGTTTGGGTTTACGGTTAGGGTTACGGTTAGGGTTAGGGTTAGGGTTAGGGTTAGAGTTAGGGCTAGGGTTGGGGCTAGGGCTAGGGCAAGGGTTAGGGCAAGGGTTAGGGCAAGGGCTATGATTAGGGTTAGAGATCGGGTTAGGGTTACGGTTGGGGTTAGGGTGAGGGTCAGGACTAGGGTTAGGGTGAGGGTTAGGGTTAGTGTTAGGGCCAGGGTTAGCATTAGGGTCAGGGCTACGGTTAGGTTTATGGGAAGGGGTCGGGGTAGGATTAGGGTAGGGTTAGGGTTATGGCTAGGGTTAGGGTTAGGGCTCGGATAAGGGTTAGGGTTAAGGCTAGGGCTAGTGTTAGTGTTAGGGCTATGGCTAGGGCTTGGGCTAGGGCAAGGGTTAGGTTTAGGGTTAGGGTTAGGTATAGGGTGAGGGCTAGGGTTAGGGTGAGGGTTCTGGTTAGTGTTAGGGCTAGGGTTAGCATTAGGGTTAGGTCTACGGTTATCGTTAGGGTTTGTGTTAGGGTTAGTGGTAGGCTTTGAGTTAGGGTAAGGTCTAGGGTTAGGGCTAGGGCTAGGGTCAGGGTTAGGGCTAGGTTTAGAACTAGAGCTAGGGCTAGGGTTAGGGTTAGGGTTCAGTTTTAGTTTAGGGTTACAGTTTGGTTTAGGGGTAGGGGTAGGGGTAGGGTTAGGTCTAGGCCTAGGGTTTGGGTTAAGGCTATAGTTAGGTTTAGGGTTAGGGTTAGGGTTAGCGCTAGGGTTAGGCTTAGGGTTAGGGTTAGGGCTAGGGTTAGGTTTAGGGCTCGGGTTAGGGTTAGGGTTACGGTTCTGGTTCTGGTTAGGGTTTGGGTTAGCGTTAGGGTTAGTGGTAGGTGTTGGGTTAGGGTTAGGGCTAGGGATAGAGTTTAGGCTAGGATTAGGGTTAGGGTTACAGTTAGTGAGAGGGTTAGGGCTAAGGCTAGTGTTATGGTGAGAGTTAGGTTTAGGGATATGGTTTTTTGTTAGGGTTAGGGTTATGGTTAGCGTTAGGATTAGGGTTAGGGCTAGGGTTAGGTCGAGGGTTAGGGTTAGGGTTAGGGTTAGGGTTAGGGTTAGGGTTAGGGTTAAGGTTAGAGTTAGGGTTAGGGTTAGGGTTAGGGTTTGGGTTAGGGTTAGTGTTCAGGCTAGGGCTAGGGTTACTGCTAGGGCTACGGTAAGGGCTAGGGGTAGGGCTAGGGGTAGGGCTTGGGTTAGGGTTAGGGTTAGGGCTAGGGCTAGGGCTAGGGCAAGGGTTAGGGAAGGGCTATGGTTAGGGTTAGGGTTAGGGTTAGGGTGAGGGTGAGGGTGAAGGTTAGGGCTCGGGCTAGGGCTAGGGCTAGGGCAAGGGTTAGGGCAAGGGCTATGGTTAGGGTTAGAGATCGGGTTAGGGTTACGGTTGGGGTTAGGGTGAGGGTCAGGACTATTGTTAGGGTGAGGGTTAGGGTTAGTGTTAGGGCCAGGGTTAGCATTAGGGTCAGGGCTACGGTTAGGGTTATGGGAAGGGGTAGGGGTAGGATTAGGGTAGGGTTAGGGTTACGGCTATGGTTAGGGTTAGGGCTCGGACAAGGGTTAGGGCTAAGGCTAGGGCTAGTGTTAGGGTTAGGGCTATGGCTAGGGCTTGGGCTAGGGCAAGGGTTAGGGTTAGGGTTAGGGTTAGGTATAGGGTGAGGGCTAGGGTTAGGGTGAGGGTTTGTATTAGGGTTAGTGGTAGGCTTTGGGTTAGGGTAAGGTCTAGGGTTAGGGCTAGGGCTAGGGTAAGGTTTAGGGCTAGGTTTAGAACTAGAGCTAGGGCTAGGGTTAGGGTTAGGGTTCAGTTTCAGTTTAGGGTTACAGTTTGGTTTAGGGGTAGGGGTAGGGGTAGGGTTAGGTCTAGGCCTAGGGTTAGGGTTAAGGCTATAGTTAGGTTTAGGGTTAGGGTTAGGGTTAGAGCTAGGGTTAGGCTTAGGGTTAGGGTTAGGGCTAGGGTTAGGGCTAGGGTTAGGTTTAGGGCTCGGGTTAGGTTTAGGGTTACGGTTCTGGTTCTGGTTAGGGTTTGGGTTAGCGTTACGGTTAGTGGTAGGTGTTGGGTTAGGGTTAGGGCTAGGGATAGAGTTTAGGCTAGGATTAGGGTTAGGTTACAGTTAGTGAGAGGGTTAGGGCTAAGGCTAGTGTGAGGGTGAGATTTAGGTTTAGGGATACGGTTTTTTGTTAGGGTTAGGGTTATGGTTAGCGTTAGGATTAGGGTTAGGGCTAGGGTTAGGTCGAGGGTTAGGGTTAGGGTTAAGGTTAGGGTTAGGGTTAAGGTTAGAGTTAGGGTTAGGGTTAGGGTTTGTGTTAGGGTTAGGGTTAGTGTTCGGGCTAGGGCTAGGGTTACTGCTAGGGCTACAGTTAGGGCTAAGGTTAGGGCTAGGGTTAGGGCTAGGGTTAGGGCTTGGGTTAGGGTTAGGGCTAGGGCTAGGGCTAGGGCAAGGGTTAGGCAAGGGCTATGGTTAGGTTTAGGGTTAGGGTTAGGGTTAGGGTTAGGGTTAGGGTTAGGGAGAGGGTTAGGGCTAGGGCTAGGGCAAGGGTTAGGGCAAGGGCTATGCTTAGGGTTAGAGTTAGGGTTAGGGTTAGGGTTAGGGTTGGGGTTAGGGTGAGGGTCAGGGCTAGGGTTAGGGTGAGGGTTAGGGTTAGTGTTAGGGCCAGGGTTAGCATTAGGGTCAGGGCTACGGTTAGGGTTAGGGGTAGGGGTAGGGGTAGGATTAGGGTAGGGTTAGGGTTACGGCTATGGTTAGGGTTAGGGTTAGGGTTAGGGTTAGGGTTAGGGTTAGGTTTAGGGCGAGGGCTAGGGCTAGGGTTTGTGTTAGGGTTAGGGCTAGGGCTAGGGCTAGGGCTAGGGTTAGTGTTAGGGTTAGTGTTAGGGTTAGGTTTAGGTGTAGGGTTAGGGTTAGACTTAGGGGCAGGTTTAGGGGTAGGGCTAGGGTTAGTTGTAGTGTTAGAGCTAGGGCTAGGGCTTGGGATAGGGATAGGGATAGGGATAGGGATAGGGATAGGGATAGGGATAGGGTTAGTTTTAGTGTTAGTGTTAGTGTTAGGGCTAGGGCTAGGGTTAGGGTTAGGGTTAGGGTTAGGGTTAGGGTTAGGGCTAGGGTTAGGTTTAGGGCTAGGGCTAGGGTTAGGGTTAGGGTTTGGGCTAGGATTAGGGCTAGGGTTAGGGCTAGGGCTAGGGCTAGGTAACGGTTAGGGCTAGGGTTAGAGCTAGAGCTAGGACTAGGGTTAGGGTTCAGGTTCAGGTTCAGTTTAGGGTTACAGTTTGGGTTAGGGGCAGGGGTAGGGGTAGGGGTATGGTTACGGCTAGGCCTAGGGTTAGGGTTAGGGCTAGGGTTAGGTTTAGGGTTAGCGTTAGAGTTAGGATTAGCGCTAGGGTTAGGGTTATGGTTAGGGTTAGGGCTAGGTTCAGGTTTAGGGCTCGGGTCAGTGTTATGTTTAGGGTTACGGTTCTGGTTAGGGTTTGGGTTAGGGTTAGGGTTAGTGGTAGGGGTTGGGTTAGGGCTAGGGTTAGGGTTTGGGCTAGGATTAGGGTTAGGGTTACAGTTAGTGAGAGGGTTAGGGCTAAGACGAGGGTTAGGGTGAGATTTAGGTTTAGGGATATGTTTTTTTGTTAGGGTTAGGGTTATGGTTAGCGTTAGGATTAGGGTTAGGGCTAGGGTTAGGTCGAGGGTTAGGGTTAGGGTTAGGGTTAGGGTTATGGTTAGGTTTAGGGTTAAGGTTAGAGTTAGGGTTAGGGTTAGGGTTTGGGTTAGGGTTAGGGTTAGTGTTCGGGCTAGGGCTAGGGCTAGGGTTACTGCTAGGGCTACGGTTAGGCCTAGGGTTAGGGCTAGGGTTAGGGCTTGGGTTAGGTTTAGGGTTAGGGCTAGGGCTAGGGCTAGGGCAAGGGTTAGGGCAAGGGCTATGGTTAGGGTTAGGGTTAGGGTTAGGGTTAGGGTTAGGGTGAGGGCTAGGGCTAGGGCTAGGGCTAGGGCTAGGGCTAGGGCTAGGGCAAGGGTTAGGGCAAGGGCTATGGTTAGGGTTAGAGTTCGGGTTAGGGTTACGGTTGGGGTTAGGGTGAGGGTCAGGACTAGGGTTAGGGTGAGGGTTAGTGTTAGTGTTAGGGCCAGGGTTAGCATTAGGGTCAGGGCTACTGTTAGGGTTACGGGTAGGGGTAGGGGTAGGATTAGGGTAGGGTTAGGGCTAAGGCTAGGGCTAGTGTTAGGGTTAGAGGTATGGCTAGGGCTTCGGCTAGGGCAAGGGTTAGGGTTAGGGTTAGGGTTAGGGTTAGGTATAGGGTGAGGGCTAGGGTTAGGGTGAGGGTTCTGGTTAGTGTTAGGGCTAGGGTAAGCATTAGGGTTAGGGCTACGGTTATGGTTAGGGTTTGTATTAGGGTTAGTGGTAGGCTTTGGGTTAGGGTAAGGTCTAGGGTTAGGGCTAGGGTTAGGGTTAATGTTAGGGCTAGGGCTAGGGTTAGGTTTGGGGTTACGGTTAGGGTTACGGTTAGGGTTAGGGTTAGGGTTAGGGTTAGAGTTAGGGCTAGGGTTGGGGTTGGGGTTAGGGTTTGAGTTCGGGTTCGGTTCGGGTTAGGGTTAGGGTTTGGGGTAGATTTATGGTTTGGGTTAGGGTTAGGGTTGCGGTTGGGGTTAGGTTTAGGGCTAGGGCTAGGGCTCGGGCTAAGGTTAAAGCTAGGGCTAGGGCTAGGGTTAGGGTTAGGGTTAGCGTTAGGGTTAGCACTAGGGCTAGGGTTAGGGGTAGGGGTAGGGTTAGGATTAGGGTTAGCGCGAGGGCTGGGGTTAGGGTTAGGGTTAGGGGTAGGGTTAGGGTTAGGGTTAGGGTTAGGGCTAGGGTTAGGTTTAGGGCTAGCGATAGGTTTAGGGATAGGGTCTGGGCTAGGGTTAGATTTAGGGTTAAGGCTCAGGATAGGGCTAGGGATAGGGCTAGGGCTAGGTCTAAGGCTAGGGTTAGGGTTAGGGCTAGGGTTCGGGTTAGGGCTAGAGTTCGGGTTAGGGTTAGGGTGGGGTTAGGGCTACGGCTAGGGTTAGGGCTTGGGTTTGGGTTAGGGTTAGGGTTAGGGTTAGGGCTAGGGCTAGGGCTAGGGCTAGGACTAGGGATAGGGATAGGGATAGGGATAGGGATAGGACTAGGGATAGGGCTAGGGCTAGGGCTAGGGCAAGGGTTAGGTCAAGGGCTATTGTTACGGTTAGGGTTAGGGTCAGTGTGAGGGCTATGGTTAGGGTGAGGGTGACGGTGAGGGTTACGGCTAGGGTTAGCATTAGGGTTAGGGCTGGCGTTAGCGTTAGAGTTAGGTTTAGGTTAAGGGTTAGGGTTAGGGTTAGGGTTAGGGTTAGGGTTAGGGCTAGGGCTAGGGCTACGGTTAGGGCTAGCGTTATGGCTAGGTTTAGGGTTCGGTGAGGTTTACGGTTAGGAGTAGAGTTAGGGTTAGGGTGAGGGCTAGGTTTAGGGTGAGGGTTAGTTTTAGGGTTTGGGTTAGGGCTAGGGTTAGGGTTAGGTTTATGATTATGGTTAGGGTTTTGGTTAGGTTTAGTGGTAGGCTTTGGGTTAGGGTTAGGACTAGGGTTTGGGTTAGGGTTTGGGTTAGGGTTAGGGTTAGGATTAGGGCTAGGGCTAGTCTTAGGGCTAGGGCTAGGGCTAGGGTAACGGTTAGGACATGCGTTAGAGCTAGAGTTAGGGCTAGCGTTAGGGTTCAGGTTCAGTTTAGGGTTACAGTTTGAGTTAGGGGTAGGGGTAGGGTAGGGCTAGGGCTAGGGTTAGGGCTAGGCCTAGGGTTAGAATTAGGGCTAAGGTTAGGTTTAGGGTTAGGGTTAGCGTTAGGGTTAGCGCTAGGGTTACGTTTAGGGTTAGGGATAGGGTTAGGTTTAGGGCTCGGGTTAGGGTTAGGGTTACGGTTATGGTTAGGGTTAGGGTTAGGGTTAGTGGTAGGGGTTGGGTTAGGGTTAGGGCTAGGGTCAGGGTTGGGGCTAGGGTTAGGGTTAGGGTTATTGTAAGTGAGAGGGTTAGGGCTAAGCCTAGGGTTATGCTTAGGGTTAGGGATACTGTTTGGGTTAGGGTTAGGGTTAGGGTAAGGGTTTGGGTTAGGGTTAGGGCTAGGGTGAGGTTTAGGGTTAGGGTTAGGGTTAGGGTTAGTTCTAGGGTTAGGGTTATCGTTAGGGTGACGCTTTGGTCTAGGGTTAGGGTTAAGGTTAGGGTTAGGGTTCGGGCTAGGGCTAGGGTTAGGGCTAGGGCTAGGGCTACGGATAGGGCTAGGATAAGGTCTAGGGTTAGGGCTAGGGCTAGGGTAAGGGTTAGGGCTAGGGTTAGAACTAGAGCTAGGGCTAGGGTTAGGGTTAGGGTTCAGTTTTAGTTTAGGGTTACAGTTTGGTTTAGGGATAGGGGTAGGGGTAGGGTTAGGTCTAGGCCTAGGGTTAGGGTTAAGGCTATAGTTAGGTTTAGGGTTAAGGTTAGGGTTAGCGCTAGGGTTAGGCTTAGGGTTAGGGTTAGGGCTAGGGTTAGGTTTAGGGCTCAGGTTAGGGTTAGGGTTACGGTTCTGGTTCTGGTTAGGGTTTGGGTTAGCGTTAGGGTTAGTGGTAGGTGTTGGGTTAGGGTTAGGGATAGGGATAGCGTTTAGGCTAGGATTAGGGTTAGGGTTACAGTTAGTGAGAGGGTTAGGGCTAAGGCTAGTGTTAGGGTGAGATTTAGGTTTAGGGATATGGTTTTTTGTTAGGGTTAGGGTTATGGTTAGCGTTAGGATTAGGGTTAGGGCTAGGGTTAGGTCGTGGGTTAGGGTTAGGGTTAGGGTTAGGGTTAGGGTTAGGGTTAGGGTTAGGGTTAGGGTTAAGGTTAGAGTTAGGGTTAGGGTTAGGGTTTGGGTTAGGGTTAGGGTTAAGGTTAGAGTTAGGGTTAGGGTTAGGGTTTGTGTTAGTGTTAGGGTCAGTGTTCGGGCTAGGGCTAGGGTTACTGCTAGGGCTACAGTTAGGGCTAAGGTTAGGGCTAGGGTTAGGGCTAGGGTTAGGGCTTGGGTTAGGGTTAGGGCTAGGGCTAGGGCTAGGGCTAGAGCTAGGGCAAGGGTTAGGCAAGGGCTATGGTTAGGGTTAGGGTTAGGGTTAGGGTTAGGGTGAGGGTTACGGCTAGGGCTAGGGCTAGGGCAAGGGTTAGGGTAAGGGCTATGCTTAGAGTTAGAGTTAGGGTTAGGGTTAGGGTTGGGGTTAGGGTGAGGGTCAGGGCTAGGGTTAGGGTGAGGGTTAGGGTTACGGTTCTGGTTCTGGTTAGGGTTTGGGTTAGCGTTAGGGTAAGTGGTAGGTGTTGGGTTAGGGTTAGGGCTAGGGATAGAGTTTAGGCTAGGATTAGGGTTAGGGTTACAGTTAGTGAGAGGGTTAGGGCTAAGGCTAGTGTTAGGGTGAGAGTTAGGTTTAGGGATATGGTTTTTTGTTAGGGTTAGGGTTATGTTTAGCGTTAGGATTAGGGTTAGGGCTAGGGTTAGGGTTAGGGTTAGGGTTAGGGTTAAGGTTAGAGTTAGGGTTAGGGTTAGGGTTAGGGTTAGGGTTAGGGTTAGTGTTCGGGCTAGGGCTAGGGTTACTGCTAGGGCTACAGTTAGGGCTAGGGTTAGGTCTAGGGGTAGGGCTTGGGTTAGGGTTAGGGTTAGGGCTAGGGCTAGGGCTAGGGCTAGGGCAAGGGTTAGGGCAAGGGCTATGGTTAGGGTTAGGGTTAGGGTTAGGGTGAGGGTGAGGGTTAGGGCTAGGGCTAGGGCTAGGGCTAGGGCTAGGGCTAGGGCAAGGGTTAGGGCAAGGGCTATGGTTAGGGTTAGAGTTCGGGTTAGGGTTACGGTTGGGGTTAGGGTGAGGGTCAGGACTAGGGTTAGGGTGAGGGTTAGGGTTAGTGTTAGGGCCAGGGTTAGCATTAGGGTCAGGGCTACGGTTAGGGTTAGGGGAGGGGTAGGGGTAGGATTAGGGTAGGGTTAGGGTTACGGCTATGGTTAGGGTTAGGGCTCGGACAAGGGTTAGGTCTAAGGCTAGGGCTAGTGTTAGGGTTAGGGCTATGGCTAGGGCTTGGGCTAGGGCAAGGGTTAGGGTTAGGGTTAGGGTTAGGGTTAGGGTTAGGTATAGGGTGAGGGCTAGGGTTAGGGTGAGGGTTCTGGTTAGTGTTAGGGCTAGGGTGAGCATTAGGGCTAGGGCTACGGTTATGGTTAGGGTTTGTATTAGGGTTAGTGGTAGGCTTTGGGTTAGGGTAAGGTCTAGGGTTAGGGCTAGGGTTAGGGTTAATGTTAGGGCTAGGGCTAGGGTTAGGTTTGGGGTTACGGTTAGGGTTACGGTTAGGGTTAGGGTTAGGGTTAGGGTTAGAGTTAGGGCTAGGGTTGGGGTAGAGGTTAGGGTTAGGGTTAGGGTTAGGTTTACGGTTGTGGTTGCGGTTGGTGTTGTGTTGTGGTTGGGGTTGGGGTTAGGGTTTGAGTTCGGGTTCGGTTCGGGTTAGGGTTAGGGTTTGGGGTAGGTTTATGGTTTGGGTTAGGGTTAGGGTTGGGGTTGGGGTTAGGTTTAGGGCTAGGGCTAGGGCTAGGGTTAAAGCTAGGGCTAGGGCTAGGGTTAGGGTTAGCGTTAGGGTTAGTGCTAGGGCTAGGGTTAGGGTTAGGTTTAGTGCTAGGGTTAGGTTTAGGGGTAGGGATAGGTTTAGGGATAGGGTCTGGGCTAGGGTTAGGTTTAGGGTTAAGGCTCGGGCTAGGGCTAGGGCTAGGGCTAGGGCTAGGGTTAGTGTTAGGGTTAGGGCTAGGGTTCGGGTTAGGGCTAGAGTTCGGGTTAGGGTTAGGGTGGGGTTAGGGCTACGGCTAGGGTTTGGGCTTGGGTTAGGGTTAGGGTTAGGGTTAGGGTTAGGGTTAGGGTTAGGGATAGGACTAGGGATAGGGATAGGGATAGGGATAGGGATAGGGATAGGACTAGGGATTGGGATAGGGATAGGGCAAGGGTTAGGTCAAGGGCTATTGTTACGGTTAGGTTTAGGGTCAGTGTGAGGGCTATGGTTAGGGTGAGGGTGAGGGTTACGGCTAGGGTTAGCATTAGGGTTAGGGCTGGCGTTAGCGTTAGCATTAGAGTTAGGTTTAGGTTTAGGGGGAGGGTTAGGGTTAGGTTTAGGGCTAGGGCTAGGGCTACGGTTAGGGCTTGCGTCATGGCTAGGGTTAGGGTTCGGTGAGGTTTAGTGTTCGGAGTAGAGTTAGGGTTAGGGTGAGGGCTAGCTTTAGGGAGAGGGTTAGTTTTAGGGTTAGGGTTGGGCTAGGGTTATCATTAGGGTTAGGGCTAGGGTTAGGGTTAGGTTTATGATTATGGTTAGGGTTTTGGTTAGGTTTAGTGGTAGGCTTTGGGTTAGGGTTAGGGCTAGGGTTTGGGTTAGGGTTTGGGTTAGGGTTAGGGCTAGGGTGAGGTTTAGGGTTAGGGTTAGGGTTAGGGTTAGGTCTAGGGTTAGGGTTATCGTTAGGGTGACGCTTTGGGCTAGGGTTAGGGTTAGGGTTAGGGTTAGGGTTAGGGTTAGGGTTCGGGCTAGGGCTAGGGTTAGGGCTAGGGCTAGGGCTACGGATAGGGCTAGGATAAGGTCTAGGGTTAGGGCTAGGGCTAGGGTAAGGGTTAGGGCTAGGGTTAGGTCGAGGGTTAGGGTTAGGGTTAGGGTTAGGGTTAGGGTTAAGGTTAGAGTTAGGGTTAGGGTTAGGGTTAGGGTTTGGGTTAGGGTTAGTGTTCAGGCTAGGGCTAGGGTTACTGCTAGGGCTACGGTAAGGGCTAGGGTTAGGGCTAGGGGTAGGGCTTGGGTTAGGGTTAGGGTTAGGGCTAGGGCTAGGGCAAGGGTTAGGGAAGGGCTATGGTTAGGGTTAGGGTTAGGGTTAGGGTTAGGGTTAGGGTTAGGGTGAGGGTGAGGGTTAGGGCTCGGGCTAGGGCTAGGGCTAGGGCAAGGGTTAGGGCAAGGGCTATGGTTAGGGTTAGAGATCGGGTTAGGGTTACGGTTGGGGTTAGGGTGAGGGTCAGGACTAGGGTTAGGGTGAGGGTTAGGGTTAGTGTTAGGGCCAGGGTTAGCATTAGGGTCAGGGCTACGGTTAGGGTTATGGGAAGGGGTAGGGGTAGGATTAGGGTAGGGTTAGGGTTACGGCTATGGTTAGGGTTAGGGCTCGGACAAGGGTTAGGGCTAAGGCTAGGGCTAGTGTTAGGGTTAGGGCTATGGCTAGGGCTTGGGCTAGGGCAAGGGTTAGGGTTAGGGTTAGGGTTAGGTATAGGGTGAGGGCTAGGGTTAGGGTGAGGGTTTGTATTAGGGTTAGTGGTAGGCTTTGGGTTAGGGTAAGGTCTAGGGTTAGGGCTAGGGCTAGGGTAAGGTTTAGGGCTAGGTTTAGAACTAGAGCTAGGGCTAGGGTTAGGGTTAGGGTTCAGTTTCAGTTTAGGGTTACAGTTTGGTTTAGGGGTAGGGGTAGGGGTAGGGGTAGGTCTAGGCCTAGGGTTAGGGTTAAGGCTATAGTTAGGTTTAGGGTTAGGGTTAGGGTTAGCGCTAGGGTTAGGCTTAGGGTTAGGGTTAGGGCTAGGGTTAGGGCTAGGGTTAGGTTTAGGGCTCGGGTTAGGTTTAGGGTTACGGTTCTGGTTCTGGTTAGGGTTTGGGTTAGCGTTACGGTTAGTGGTAGGTGTTGGGTTAGGGTTAGGGCTAGGGATAGAGTTTAGGCTAGGATTAGGGTTAGGTTACAGTTAGTGAGAGCTAGGGTTAGTGTTAGGTTTAGGGCTAGGGTTCGGGTTAGGGCTAGAGTTAGGGTTAGGGTGGGGTTAGGGATACGGCTAGGGTTTGGGCTTGGGTTAGGGTTAGGGTTAGGGTTAGGGCTAGGGATAGGACTAGGGATAGGGATAGGGATAGGGATAGGGATAGGGCAAGGGTTAGGTCAAGGGCTATTGTTACGGTTAGGGTTAGGGTCAGTGTGAGGGCTATGGTTAGGATGAGGGTGAGGGTGAGGGTTACGGCTAGGGTTAGCATTAGGGTTAGGGCTGGCGTTAGCGTTAGCATTAGAGTTAGGTTTAGGTTTAGGGTTAGGGTTAGGGTTAGGGCTAGGGCTAGGGCTACAGTTAGGGCTTGCGTCATGTCTAGGGTTAGGGTTCGGTGAGTTTTAGGGTTAGGAGTAGAGTTAGGGTTAGGGTGAGGGCTAGGTTTAGGGTGAGGGTTAGTTTTAGGGTTAGGGTTAGGGCTAGGGTTATCATTAGGGTTAGGGTTAGGTTTATGATTATGGTTAGGGTTTTGGTTAGGTTTAGTGGTAGGCTTTGGGTTAGGGTTAGGGCTAGGGTTTGGGTTAGGGTTAAGGTTAGAGTTAGGGTTAGGGTTAGGGTTTGGGTTAGGGTTAGGGTTAAGGTTAGAGTTAGGGTTAGGGTTAGGGTTTGTGTTAGGGTTAGGGTCAGTGTTCGGGCTAGGGCTAGGGTTACTGCTAGGACTACAGTTAGGGCTAAGGTTAGGGCTAGGGTTAGGGCTAGGGTTAGGGCTTGGGTTAGGGTTAGGGCTAGGGCTAGGGCTAGGGCTAGAGCTAGGGCAAGGGTTAGGCAAGGGCTATGGTTAGGTTTAGGGTTAGGGTTAGGGTTAGGGTTAGGGTTAGGGTTAGGGTTAGGGTGAGGGTTACGGCTAGGGCTAGGGCTAGGGCAAGGGTTAGGGTAAGGGCTATGCTTAGAGTTAGAGTTAGGGTTAGGGTTAGGGTTGGGGTTAGGGTGAGGGTCAGGGCTAGGGTTAGGGTGAGGGTTAGGGTTACGGTTCTGGTTCTGGTTAGGGTTTGGGTTAGCGTTAGGGTAAGTGGTAGGTGTTGGGTTAGGGTTAGGGCTAGGGATAGAGTTTAGGCTAGGATTAGGGTTAGGGTTACAGTTAGTGAGAGGGTTAGGGCTAAGGCTAGTGTTAGGGTGAGAGTTAGGTTTAGGGATATGGTTTTTTGTTAGGGTTAGGGTTATGTTTAGCGTTAGGATTAGGGTTAGGGCTAGGGTTAGGGTTAGGGTTAGGGTTAGGGTTAGGGTTAAGGTTAGAGTTAGGGTTAGGGTTAGGGTTAGGGTTTGGGTTAGGGTTAGTGTTCGGGTAGGGCTAGGGTTACTGCTAGGGCTACGGTTAGGGCTAGGGTTAGGTCTAGGGGTAGGGCTTGGGTTAGGGTTAGGGTTAGGGCTAGGGCTAGGGCTAGAGCTAGGGCAAGGGTTAGGGCAAGGGCTAAGGTTAGGGTTAGAGTTCGGGTTAGGGTTACGGTTGGGGTTAGGGTGAGGGTCAGGACTAGGGTTAGGGTGAGGGTTAGGGTTAGTGTTAGGGCCAGGGTTAGCATTAGGGTCAGGGCTACGGTTAGGGTTAGGGGAGGGGTAGGGGTAGGATTAGGGTAGGGTTAGGGTTACGGCTATGGTTAGGGTTAGGGCTCGGACAAGGGTTAGGTCGAAGGCTAGGGCTAGTGTTAGGGTTAGGGCTATGGCTAGGGCTTGGGCTAGGGCAAGGGTTAGGGTTAGGGTTAGGGTTAGGTATAGGGTGAGGGCTAGGGTTAGGGTGAGGGTTCTGGTTAGTGTTAGGGCTAGGGTGAGCATTAGGGCTAGGGCTACGGTTATGGTTAGGGTTTGTATTAGGGTTAGTGGTAGGCTTTGGGTTAGGGTAAGGTCTAGGGTTAGGGCTAGGGTTAGGGTTAATGTTAGGGCTAGCGCTAGGGTTAGGTTTGGGGTTACGGTTAGGGTTACGGTTAGGGTTAGGGTTAGGGTTAGGGTTAGAGTTAGGGCTAGGGTTGGGGTAGAGGTCAGGGTTAGGGTTAGGGTTAGGGTTAGGTTTACGGTTGTGGTTGCGGTTGGTGTTGTGTTGTGGTTGGGGTTGGGGTTAGGGTTTGAGTTCGGGTTCGGTTCGGGTTAGGGTTAGGGTTTGGGGTAGGTTTATGGTTTGGGTTAGGGTTAGGGTTGGGGTTGGGGTTAGGTTTAGGGCTAGGGCTAGGGCTAGGGTTAAAGCTAGGGCTAGGGCTAGGGTTAGGGTTAGCGTTAGGGTTAGCGCTAGGGCTAGGGTTAGGGTTAGGGTTAGTGCTAGGGTTAGGTTTAGGGGTAGGGATAGGTTTAGGGATAGGGTCTGGGCTAGGGTTAGGTTTAGGGTTAAGGCTCGGGCTAGGGCTAGGGCTAGGGCTAGGGCTAGGGTTAGTGTTAGGGTTAGGGCTAGGGTTCGGGTTAGGGCTAGAGTTCGGGTTAGGGTTAGGGTGGGGTTAGGGCTACGGCTAGGGTTTGGGCTTGGGTTAGGGTTAGGGTTAGGGTTAGGGTTAGGGATAGGACTAGGGATAGGGATAGGGATAGGGATAGGGATAGGACTAGGGATTGGGATAGGGATAGGGCAAGGGTTAGGTCAAGGGCTATTGTTACGGTTAGGTTTAGGATCAGTGTGAGGGCTATGGTTAGGGTGAGGGTGAGGGTTACGGCTAGGGTTAGCATTAGGGTTAGGGCTGGCGTTAGCGTTAGCATTAGAGTTAGGTTTAGGTTTAGGGGGAGGGTTAGGGTTAGGTTTAGGGCTAGGGCTAGGGCTACGGTTAGGGCTTGCGTCATGGCTAGGGTTAGGGTTCGGTGAGGTTTAGTGTTCGGAGTAGAGTTAGGGTTAGGGTGAGGGCTAGGTTTAGGGTGAGGGTTAGTTTTAGGGTTAGGGTTGGGCTAGGGTTATCATTAGGGTTAGGGCTAGGGTTAGGGTTAGGTTTATGATTATGGTTAGGGTTTTGGTTAGGTTTAGTGGTAGGCTTTGGGTTAGGGTTAGGGCTAGGGTTTGGGTTAGGGTTTGGGTTAGGGTTAGGGCTAGGGTGAGGTTTAGGGTTAGGGTTAGGGTTAGGGTTAGGTCTAGGGTTAGGGTTATCTTTAGGGTGACGCTTTGGGCTAGGGTTAGGGTTAGGGTTAGGGTTAGGGTTAGGGTTAGGGTTCGGGCTAGGGCTAGGGTTAGGGCTAGGGCTAGGGCTACGGATAGGGCTAGGGTTAGGGCTAGGGTTAGGGCTTAGGTTAGGGTTAGGGTTAGGGTTATGGTTCGGGTTAGGTATAGGGTGAGGGCTAGGGTTAGGGTGAGGGTTCTGGTTAGTGTTAGGTCTAGGGTTAGCATTAGGGTTAGGGCTACGGTTATGGTTAGGGTTTGTGTTAGGGTTAGTGGTAGGCTTTGAGTTAGGGTAAGGTCTAGGGTTAGGGCTAGGGCTAGGGTCAGGGTTAGGGCTAGGGTTAGAACTAGAGCTAGGGCTAGGGTTAGGGTTAGGGTTCAGTTTTAGTTTAGGGTTACAGTTTGGTTTAGGGGTAGGGGTAGGGGTAGGGTTAGGTCTAGGCCTAGGGTTAGGGTTAAGGCTATAGTTAGGTTTAGGGTTAAGGTTAGGGTTAGCGCTAGGGTTAGGCTTAGGGTTAGGGTTAGGGCTAGGGTTAGGTTTAGGGCTCAGGTTAGGGTTAGGGTTACGGTTCTGGTTCTGGTTAGGGTTTGGGTTAGCGTTACGGTTAGTGGTAGGTGTTGGGTTAGGGTTAGGGATAGGGATAGCGTTTAGGCTAGGATTAGAGTTAGGGTTACAGTTAGTGAGAGGGTTAGGGCTAAGGCTAGTGTTAGGGTGAGATTTAGGTTTAGGGATATGGTTTTTTGTTAGGGTTAGGGTTATGGTTAGCGTTAGGATTAGGGTTAGGGCTAGGGTTAGGTCGTGGGTTAGGGTTAGGGTTAGGGTTAAGGTTAGAGTTAGGGTTAGGGTTAGGGTTTGGGTTAGGGTTAGGGTTAAGGTTAGAGTTAGGGTTAGGGTTAGGGTTTGTGTTAGGGTTAGGGTCAGTGTTCGGGCTAGGGCTAGGGTTACTGCTAGGGCTACAGTTAGGGCTAAGGTTAGGGCTAGGGTTAGGGCTAGGGTTAGGGCTTGGGTTAGGGTTAGGGCTAGGGCTAGGGCTAGGGCTAGAGCTAGGGCAAGGGTTAGGCAAGGGCTATGGTTAGGGTTAGGGTTAGGGTTAGGGTTAGGGTTAGGGTTAGGGTGAGGGTGAGGGTTACGGCTAGGGCTAGGGCTAGGGCAAGGGTTAGGGTAAGGGCTATGCTTAGAGTTAGAGTTAGGGTTAGGGTTAGGGTTGGGGTTAGGGTGAGGGTCAGGGCTAGGGTTAGGGTGAGGGTTAGGGTTAGTGTTAGGGCCAGGGTTAGCATTAGGGTCAGGGCTACGGTTAGGGTTAGGGGTAGGGGTACGGGTAGGGGTAGGATTAGGGTAGTGTTAGGGTTACGGCTATGGTTAGGGTTAGGGTTAGGGTTAGGGTTAGGGTTAGGGTTAGGGTTAGGGTGAGGGTGAGGGTTAGGGCTCGGGCTAGGGCTAGGGCTAGGGCAAGGGTTAGGGCAAGGGCTATGGTTAGGGTTAGAGATCGGGTTAGGGTTACGGTTGGGGTTAGGGTGAGGGTCAGGACTAGGGTTAGGGTGAGGGTTAGGGTTAGTGTTAGGGCCAGGGTTAGCATTAGGGTCAGGGCTACGGTTAGGGTTATGGGAAGGGGTAGGGGTAGGATTAGGGTAGGGTTAGGGTTACGGCTATGGTTAGGGTTAGGGCTCGGACAAGGGTTAGGGCTAAGGCTAGGGCTAGTGTTAGGGTTAGGGCTATGGCTAGGGCTTGGGCTAGGGCAAGGGTTAGGGTTAGGGTTAGGGTTAGGTATAGGGTGAGGGCTAGGGTTAGGGTGAGGGTTTGTATTAGGGTTAGTGGTAGGCTTTGGGTTAGGGTAAGGTCTAGGGTTAGGGCTAGGGCTAGGGTAAGGTTTAGGGCTAGGTTTAGAACTAGAGCTAGGGCTAGGGTTAGGGTTAGGGTTCAGTTTCAGTTTAGGGTTACAGTTTGGTTTAGGGGTAGGGGTAGGGGTAGGGGTAGGGGTAGGTCTAGGCCTAGGGTTAGGGTTAAGGCTATAGTTAGGTTTAGGGTTAGGGTTAGCGCTAGGGTTAGGCTTAGGGTTAGGGTTAGGGCTAGGGTTAGGGCTAGGGTTAGGTTTAGGGCTCGGGTTAGGTTTAGGGTTACGGTTCTGGTTCTGGTTAGGGTTTGGGTTAGCGTTACGGTTAGTGGTAGGTGTTGGGTTAGGGTTAGGGCTAGGGATAGAGTTTAGGCTAGGATTAGGGTTAGGTTACAGTTAGTGAGAGCTAGGGTTAGTGTTAGGTTTAGGGCTAGGGTTCGGGTTAGGGCTAGAGTTAGGGTTAGGGTGGGGTTAGGGATACGGCTAGGGTTTGGGCTTGGGTTAGGGTTAGGGTTAGGGTTAGGGCTAGGGATAGGACTAGGGATAGGGATAGGGATAGGGATAGGGATAGGGCAAGGGTTAGGTCAAGGGCTATTGTTACGGTTAGGGTTAGGGTCAGTGTGAGGGCTATGGTTAGGATGAGGGTGAGGGTGAGGGTTACGGCTAGGGTTAGCATTAGGGTTAGGGCTGGCGTTAGCGTTAGCATTAGAGTTAGGTTTAGGTTTAGGGTTAGGGTTAGGGTTAGGGTTAGGGCTAGGGCTAGGGCTACGGTTAGGGCTTGCGTCATGTCTAGGGTTAGGGTTCGGTGAGGTTTAGGGTTAGGAGTAGAGTTAGGGTTAGGGTGAGGGCTAGGTTTAGGGTGAGGGTTAGTTTTAGGGTTAGGGTTAGGGCTAGGGTTATCATTAGGGTTAGGGTTAGGTTTATGATTATGGTTAGGGTTTTGGTTAGGTTTAGTGGTAGGCTTTGGGTTAGGGTTAGGGCTAGGGTTTGGGTTAGGGTTAAGGTTAGAGTTAGGGTTAGGGTTAGGGTTTGGGTTAGGGTTAGGGTTAAGGTTAGAGTTAGGGTTAGGGTTAGGGTTTGTGTTAGGGTTAGGGTCAGTGTTCGGGCTAGGGCTAGGGTTACTGCTAGGGCTACAGTTAGGGCTAAGGTTAGGGCTAGGGTTAGGGCTAGGGTTAGGGCTTGGGTTAGGGTTAGGGCTAGGGCTAGGGCTAGGGCTAGAGCTAGGGCAAGGGTTAGGCAAGGGCTATGGTTAGGTTTAGGGTTAGGGTTAGGGTTAGGGTTAGGGTTAGGGTGAGGGTTACGGCTAGGGCTAGGGCTAGGGCAAGGGTTAGGGTAAGGGCTATGCTTAGAGTTAGAGTTAGGGTTAGGGTTAGGGTTGGGGTTAGGGTGAGGGTCAGGGCTAGGGTTAGGGTGAGGGTTAGGGTTACGGTTCTGGTTCTGGTTAGGGTTTGGGTTAGCGTTAGGGTAAGTGGTAGGTGTTGGGTTAGGGTTAGGGCTAGGGATAGAGTTTAGGCTAGGATTAGGGTTAGGGTTACAGTTAGTGAGAGGGTTAGGGCTAAGGCTAGTGTTAGGGTGAGAGTTAGGTTTAGGGATATGGTTTTTTGTTAGGGTTAGGGTTATGTTTAGCGTTAGGATTAGGGTTAGGGCTAGGGTTAGGGTTAGGGTTAGGGTTAGGGTTAGGGTTAGGGTTAGGGTTAAGGTTAGAGTTAGGGTTAGGGTTAGGGTTAGGGTTTGGGTTAGGGTTAGTGTTCGGGCTAGGGCTAGGGTTACTGCTAGGGCTACGGTTAGGGCTAGGGTTAGGTCTAGGGGTAGGGCTTGGGTTAGGGTTAGGGTTAGGGCTAGGGCTAGGGCTAGAGCTAGGGCAAGGGTTAGGGCAAGGGCTAAGGTTAGGGTTAGAGTTCGGGTTAGGGTTACGGTTGGGGTTAGGGTGAGGGTCAGGACTAGGGTTAGGGTGAGGGTTAGGGTTAGTGTTAGGGCCAGGGTTAGCATTAGGGTCAGGGCTACGGTTAGGGTTAGGGGAGGGGTAGGGGTAGGATTAGGGTAGGGTTAGGGTTACGGCTATGGTTAGGGTTAGGGCTCGGACAAGGGTTAGGTCGAAGGCTAGGGCTAGTGTTAGGGTTAGGGCTATGGCTAGGGCTTGGGCTAGGGCAAGGGTTAGGGTTAGGGTTAGGGTTAGGTATAGGGTGAGGGCTAGGGTTAGGGTGAGGGTTCTGGTTAGTGTTAGGGCTAGGGTGAGCATTAGGGCTAGGGCTACGGTTATGGTTAGGGTTTGTATTAGGGTTAGTGGTAGGCTTTGGGTTAGGGTATGGTCTAGGGTTAGGGCTAGGGTTAGGGTTAATGTTAGGGCTAGCGCTAGGGTTAGGTTTGGGGTTACGGTTAGGGTTACGGTTAGGGTTAGGGTTAGGGTTAGAGTTAGGGCTAGGGTTGGGGTAGAGGTCAGGGTTAGGGTTAGGGTTAGGGTTAGGTTTACGGTTGTGGTTGCGGTTGGTGTTGTGTTGTGTTTGGGGTTGGGGTTAGGGTTTGAGTTCGGGTTCGGTTCGGGTTAGGGTTAGGGTTTGGGGTAGGTTTATGGTTTGGGTTAGGGTTAGGGTTGGGGTTGGGGTTAGGTTTAGGGCTAGGGCTAGGGCTAGGGTTAAAGCTAGGGCTAGGGCTAGGGTTAGGGTTAGCGTTAGGGTTAGCGCTAGGGCTAGGGTTAGGGTTAGGGTTAGTGCTAGGGTTAGGTTTAGGGGTAGGGATAGGTTTAGGGATAGGGTCTGGGCTAGGGTTAGGTTTAGGGTTAAGGCTCGGGCTAGGGCTAGGGCTAGGGCTAGGGCTAGGGTTAGTGTTAGGGTTAGGGCTAGGGTTTGGGTTAGGGCTAGAGTTCGGGTTAGGGTTAGGGTGGGGTTAGGGCTACGGCTAGGGTTTGGGCTTGGGTTAGGGTTAGGGTTAGGGTTAGGGTTAGGGATAGGACTAGGGATAGGGATAGGGATAGGGATAGGGATAGGGATAGGACTAGGGATTGGGATAGGGATAGGGCAAGGGTTAGGTCAAGGGCTATTGTTACGGTTAGGTTTAGGATCAGTGTGAGGGCTATGGTTAGGGTGAGGGTGAGGGTTACGGCTAGGGTTAGCATTAGGGTTAGGGCTGGCGTTAGCGTTAGCATTAGAGTTAGGTTTAGGTTTAGGGGGAGGGTTAGGGTTAGGTTTAGGGCTAGGGCTAGGGCTACGGTTAGGGCTTGCGTCATGGCTAGGGTTAGGGTTCGGTGAGGTTTAGTGTTCGGAGTAGAGTTAGGGTTAGGGTGAGGGCTAGGTTTAGGGTGAGGGTTAGTTTTAGGGTTAGGGTTGGGCTAGGGTTATCATTAGGGTTAGGGCTAGGGTTAGGGTTAGGTTTATGATTATGGTTAGGGTTTTGGTTAGGTTTAGTGGTAGGCTTTGGGTTAGGGTTAGGGCTAGGGTTTGGGTTAGGGTTTGGGTTAGGGTTAGGGCTAGGGTGAGGTTTAGGGTTAGGGTTAGGGTTAGGGTTAGGTCTAGGGTTAGGGTTATCTTTAGGGTGACGCTTTGGGCTAGGGTTAGGGTTAGGGTTAGGGTTAGGGTTAGGGTTCGGGCTAGGGCTAGGGTTAGGGCTAGGGCTAGGGCTACGGATAGGGCTAGGGTTAGGGCTAGGGTTAGGGCTTGGGTTAGGGTTAGGGTTAGGGTTATGGTTCGGGTTAGGTATAGGGTGAGGGCTAGGGTTAGGGTGAGGGTTCTGGTTAGTGTTAGGTCTAGGGTTAGCATTAGGGTTAGGGCTACGGTTATGGTTAGGGTTTGTGTTAGGGTTAGTGGTAGGCTTTGAGTTAGGGTAAGGTCTAGGGTTAGGGCTAGGGCTAGGGTCAGGGTTAGGGCTAGGGTTAGAACTAGAGCTAGGGCTAGGGTTAGGGTTAGGGTTCAGTTTTAGTTTAGGGTTACAGTTTGGTTTAGGGGTAGGGGTAGGGGTAGGGTTAGGTCTAGGCCTAGGGTTAGGGTTAAGGCTATAGTTAGGTTTAGGGTTAAGGTTAGGGTTAGCGCTAGGGTTAGGCTTAGGGTTAGGGTTAGGGCTAGGGTTAGGTTTAGGGCTCAGGTTAGGGTTAGGGTTACGGTTCTGGTTCTGGTTAGGGTTTGGGTTAGCGTTACGGTTAGTGGTAGGTGTTGGGTTAGGGTTAGGGATAGGGATAGCGTTTAGGCTAGGATTAGAGTTAGGGTTACAGTTAGTGAGAGGGTTAGGGCTAAGGCTAGTGTTAGGGTGAGATTTAGGTTTAGGGATATGGTTTTTTGTTAGGGTTAGGGTTATGGTTAGCGTTAGGATTAGGGTTAGGGCTAGGGTTAGGTCGTGGGTTAGGGTTAGGGTTAGGGTTAAGGTTAGAGTTAGGGTTAGGGTTAGGGTTTGGGTTAGGGTTAGGGTTAAGGTTAGAGTTAGGGTTAGGGTTAGGGTTTGTGTTAGGGTTAGGGTCAGTGTTCGGGCTAGGGCTAGGGTTACTGCTAGGGCTACAGTTAGGGCTAAGGTTAGGGCTAGGGTTAGGGCTAGGGTTAGGGCTTGGGTTAGGGTTAGGGCTAGGGCTAGGGCTAGGGCTAGAGCTAGGGCAAGGGTTAGGCAAGGGCTATGGTTAGGGTTAGGGTTAGGGTTAGGGTTAGGGTGAGGGTGAGGGTTACGGCTAGGGCTAGGGCTAGGGCAAGGGTTAGGGTAAGGGCTATGCTTAGAGTTAGAGTTAGGGTTAGGGTTAGGGTTGGGGTTAGGGTGAGGGTCAGGGCTAGGGTTAGGGTGAGGGTTAGGGTTAGTGTTAGGGCCAGGGTTAGCATTAGGGTCAGGGCTACGGTTAGGGTTAGGGGTAGGGGTACGGGTAGGGGTAGGATTAGGGTAGTGTTAGGGTTACGGCTATGGTTAGGGTTAGGGTTAGGGTTAGGGTTAGGGTTAGGGTTAGGGTGAGGGTGAGGGTTAGGGCTCGGGCTAGGGCTAGGGCAAGGGTTAGGGCAAGGGCTATGGTTAGGGTTAGAGATCGGGTTAGGGTTACGGTTGGGGTTAGGGTGAGGGTCAGGACTAGGGTTAGGGTGAGGGTTAGGGTTAGTGTTAGGGCCAGGGTTAGCATTAGGGTCAGGGCTACGGTTAGGGTTATGGGAAGGGGTAGGGGTAGGATTAGGGTAGGGTTAGGGTTACGGCTATGGTTAGGGTTAGGGCTCGGACAAGGGTTAGGGCTAAGGCTAGGGCTAGTGTTAGGGTTAGGGCTATGGCTAGGGCTTGGGCTAGGGCAAGGGTTAGGGTTAGGGTTAGGGTTAGGTATAGGGTGAGGGCTAGGGTTAGGGTGAGGGTTTGTATTAGGGTTAGTGGTAGGCTTTGGGTTAGGGTAAGGTCTAGGGTTAGGGCTAGGGCTAGGGTAAGGTTTAGGGCTAGGTTTAGAACTAGAGCTAGGGCTAGGGTTAGGGTTAGGGTTCAGTTTCAGTTTAGGGTTACAGTTTGGTTTAGGGGTAGGGGTAGGGGTAGGGGTAGGTCTAGGCCTAGGGTTAGGGTTAAGGCTATAGTTAGGTTTAGGGTTAGGGTTAGCGCTAGGGTTAGGCTTAGGGTTAGGGTTAGGGCTAGGGTTATGGCTAGGGTTAGTTTTAGGGCTCGGGTTAGGTTTAGGGTTACGGTTCTGGTTCTGGTTAGGGTTTGGGTTAGCGTTACGGTTAGTGGTAGGTGTTGGGTTAGGGTTAGGGCTAGGGATAGAGTTTAGGCTAGGATTAGGGTTAGGTTACAGTTAGTGAGAGCTAGGGTTAGTGTTAGGTTTAGGGCTAGGGTTCGGGTTAGGGCTAGAGTTAGGGTTAGGGTGGGGTTAGGGATACGGCTAGGGTTTGGGCTTGGGTTAGGGTTAGGGTTAGGGTTAGGGCTAGGGATAGGACTAGGGATAGGGATAGGGATAGGGATAGGGCAAGGGTTAGGTCAAGGGCTATTGTTACGGTTAGGGTTAGGGTCAGTGTGAGGGCTATGGTTAGGATGAGGGTGAGGGTGAGGGTTACGGCTAGGGTTAGCATTAGGGTTAGGGCTGGCGTTAGCGTTAGCATTAGAGTTAGGTTTAGGTTTAGGGTTAGGGTTAGGGTTAGGGTTAGGGTTAGGGCTAGGGCTAGGGCTACGGTTAGGGCTTGCGTCATGTCTAGGGTTAGGGTTCGGTGAGGTTTAGGGTTAGGAGTAGAGTTAGGGTTAGGGTGAGGGCTAGGTTTAGGGTGAGGGTTAGTTTTAGGGTTAGGGTTAGGGCTAGGGTTATCATTAGGGTTAGGGTTAGGTTTATGATTATGGTTAGGGTTTTGGTTAGGTTTAGTGGTAGGCTTTGGGTTAGGGTTAGGGCTAGGGTTTGGGTTAGGGTTAAGGTTAGAGTTAGGGTTAGGGTTAGGGTTAGGGTTTGGGTTAGGGTTAGGGTTAAGGTTAGAGTTAGGGTTAGGGTTAGGGTTTGTGTTAGGGTTAGGGTCAGTGTTCGGGCTAGGGCTAGGGTTACTGCTAGGGCTACAGTTAGGGCTAAGGTTAGGGCTAGGGTTAGGGCTAGGGTTAGGGCTTGGGTTAGGGTTAGGGCTAGGGCTAGGGCTAGGGCTAGAGCTAGGGCAAGGGTTAGGCAAGGGCTATGGTTAGGTTTAGGGTTAGGGTTAGGGTTAGGGTTAGGGTTAGGGTGAGGGTTACGGCTAGGGCTAGGGCTAGGGCAAGGGTTAGGGTAAGGGCTATGCTTAGAGTTAGAGTTAGGGTTAGGGTTAGGGTTGGGGTTAGGGTGAGGGTCAGGGCTAGGGTTAGGGTGAGGGTTAGGGTTACGGTTCTGGTTCTGGTTAGGGTTTGGGTTAGCGTTAGGGTAAGTGGTAGGTGTTGGGTTAGGGTTAGGGCTAGGGATAGAGTTTAGGCTAGGATTAGGGTTAGGGTTACAGTTAGTGAGAGGATTAGGGCTAAGGCTAGTGTTAGGGTGAGAGTTAGGTTTAGGGATATGGTTTTTTGTTAGGGTTAGGGTTATGTTTAGCGTTAGGATTAGGGTTAGGGCTAGGGTTAGGGTTAGGGTTAGGGTTAGGGTTAAGGTTAGAGTTAGGGTTAGGGTTAGGGTTAGGGTTTGGGTTAGGGTTAGTGTTCGGGCTAGGGCTAGGGTTACTGCTAGGGCTACGGTTAGGGCTAGGGTTAGGTCTAGGGGTAGGGCTTGGGTTAGGGTTAGGGTTAGGGCTAGGGCTAGGGCTAGAGCTAGGGCAAGGGTTAGGGCAAGGGCTAAGGTTAGGGTTAGAGTTCGGGTTAGGGTTACGGTTGGGGTTAGGGTGAGGGTCAGGACTAGGGTTAGGGTGAGGGTTAGGGTTAGTGTTAGGGCCAGGGTTAGCATTAGGGTCAGGGCTACGGTTAGGGTTAGGGGAGGGGTAGGGGTAGGATTAGGGTAGGGTTAGGGTTACGGCTATGGTGAGGGTTAGGGCTCGGACAAGGGTTAGGTCTAAGGCTAGGGCTAGTGTTAGGGTTAGGGCTATGGCTAGGGCTTGGGCTAGGGCAAGGGTTAGGGTTAGGGTTAGGGTTAGGTATAGGGTGAGGGCTAGGGTTAGGGTGAGGGTTCTGGTTAGTGTTAGGGCTAGGGTGAGCATTAGGGCTAGGGCTACGGTTATGGTTAGGGTTTGTATTAGGGTTAGTGGTAGGCTTTGGGTTAGGGTAAGGTCTAGGGTTAGGGCTAGGGTTAGGGTTAATGTTAGGGCTAGCGCTAGGGTTAGGTTTGGGGTTACGGTTAGGGTTACGGTTAGGGTTAGGGTTAGGGTTAGGGTTAGAGTTAGGGCTAGGGTTGGGGTAGAGGTCAGGGTTAGGGTTAGGGTTAGGGTTAGGTTTACGGTTGTGGTTGCGGTTGGTGTTGTGTTGTGGTTGGGGTTGGGGTTAGGGTTTGAGTTCGGGTTCGGTTCGGGTTAGGGTTAGGGTTTGGGGTAGGTTTATGGTTTGGGTTAGGGTTAGGGTTGGGGTTGGGGTTAGGTTTAGGGCTAGGGCTAGGGCTAGGGTTAAAGCTAGGGCTAGGGCTAGGGTTAGGGTTAGCGTTAGGGTTAGCGCTAGGGCTAGGGTTAGGGTTAGGGTTAGTGCTAGGGTTAGGTTTAGGGGTAGGGATAGGTTTAGGGATAGGGTCTGGGCTAGGGTTAGGTTTAGGGTTAAGGCTCGGGCTAGGGCTAGGGCTAGGGCTAGGGCTAGGGCTAGGGTTAGTGTTAGGGTTAGGGCTAGGGTTCGGGTTAGGGCTAGAGTTCGGGTTAGGGTTAGGGTGGGGTTAGGGCTACGGCTAGGGTTTGGGCTTGGGTTAGGGTTAGGGTTAGGGTTAGGGTTAGGGTTAGGGATAGGACTAGGGATAGGGATAGGGATAGGGATAGGGATAGGGATAGGACTAGGGATTGGGATAGGGATAGGGATAGGGCAAGGGTTAGGTCAAGGGCTATTGTTACGGTTAGGTTTAGGATCAGTGTGAGGGCTATGGTTAGGGTGAGGGTGAGGGTTACGGCTAGGGTTAGCATTAGGGTTAGGGCTGGCGTTAGCGTTAGCATTAGAGTTAGGTTTAGGTTTAGGGGGAGGGTTAGGGTTAGGTTTAGGGCTAGGGCTAGGGCTACGGTTAGGGCTTGCGTCATGGCTAGGGTTAGGGTTCGGTGAGGTTTAGTGTTCGGAGTAGAGTTAGGGTTAGGGTGAGGGCTAGGTTTAGGGTGAGGGTTAGTTTTAGGGTTAGGGTTGGGCTAGGGTTATCATTAGGGTTAGGACTAGGGTTAGGGTTAGGTTTATGATTATGGTTAGGGTTTTGGTTAGGTTTAGTGGTAGGCTTTGGGTTAGGGTTAGGGCTAGGGTTTGGGTTAGGGTTAGGGCTAGGGTGAGGTTTAGGGTTAGGGTTAGGGTTAGGGTTAGGTCTAGGGTTAGGGTTATCTTTAGGGTGACGCTTTGGGCTAGGGTTAGGGTTAGGGTTAGGGTTAGGGTTAGGGTTCGGGCTAGGGCTAGGGTTAGGGCTAGGGCTAGGGCTACGGATAGGGCTAGGGTTAGGGCTAGGGTTAGGGCTTAGGTTAGGGTTAGGGTTAGGGTTATGGTTCGGGTTAGGTATAGGGTGAGGGCTAGGGTTAGGGTGAGGGTTCTGGTTAGTGTTAGGTCTAGGGTTAGCATTAGGGTTAGGGCTACGGTTATGGTTAGGGTTTGTGTTAGGGTTAGTGGTAGGCTTTGAGTTAGGGTAAGGTCTAGGGTTAGGGCTAGGGCTAGGGTCAGGGTTAGGGCTAGGGTTAGAACTAGAGCTAGGGCTAGGGTTAGGGTTAGGGTTCAGTTTTAGTTTAGGGTTACAGTTTGGTTTAGGGGTAGGGGTAGGGGTAGGGTTAGGTCTAGGCCTAGGGTTAGGGTTAAGGCTATAGTTAGGTTTAGGGTTAAGGTTAGGGTTAGCGCTAGGGTTAGGCTTAGGGTTAGGGTTAGGGCTAGAGTTAGGTTTAGGGCTCAGGTTAGGGTTAGGGTTACGGTTCTGGTTCTGGTTAGGGTTTGGGTTAGCGTTAGGGTTAGTGGTAGGTGTTGGGTTAGGGTTAGGGATAGGGATAGCGTTTAGGCTAGGATTAGGGTTAGGGTTACAGTTAGTGAGAGGGTTAGGGCTAAGGCTAGTGTTAGGGTGAGATTTAGGTTTAGGGATATGGTTTTTTGTTAGGGTTAGGGTTATGGTTAGCGTTAGGATTAGGGTTAGGGCTAGGGTTAGGTCGTGGGTTAGGGTTAGGGTTAGGGTTAAGGTTAGAGTTAGGGTTAGGGTTAGGGTTTGGGTTAGGGTTAGGGTTAAGGTTAGAGTTAGGGTTAGGGTTAGGGTTTGTGTTAGGGTTAGGGTCAGTGTTCGGGCTAGGGCTAGGGTTACTGCTAGGGCTACAGTTAGGACTAAGGTTAGGGCTAGGGTTAGGGCTAGGGTTAGGGCTTGGGTTAGGGTTAGGGCTAGGGCTAGGGCTAGGGCTAGAGCTAGGGCAAGGGTTAGGCAAGGGCTATGGTTAGGGTTAGGGTTAGGGTTAGGGTTAGGGTTAGGGTTAGGGTGAGGGTGAGGGTTACGGCTAGGGCTAGGGCTAGGGCAAGGGTTAGGGTAAGGGCTATGCTTAGAGTTAGAGTTAGGGTTAGGGTTAGGGTTGGGGTTAGGGTGAGGGTCAGGGCTAGGGTTAGGGTGAGGGTTAGGGTTAGTGTTAGGGCCAGGGTTAGCATTAGGGTCAGGGCTACGGTTAGGGTTAGGGGTAGGGGTACGGGTAGGGGTAGGATTAGGGTAGTGTTAGGGTTACGGCTATGGTTAGGGTTAGGGTTAGGGTTAGGGTTAGGGTTAGAGTTAGGGCAAGGGTTAGGGCTAGAGTTCAGGTTAGGTTTAGGGTAGGGTTAGGGCTAGGGCTAGGGCTAGGGCTAGGGTTAGGGTTAGGGTTAGGGTTAGGGTTAGGTTTAGGGTTAGGTTTAGGGCGAGGGCTAGGGCTAGGGCTAGGGTTTGTGTTAGGGTTAGGGCTAGGGCTAGGGCTAGGGCTAGGGTTAGTGTTAGGGTTAGGGTTAGGGTTAGGGTTAGGGTTAGGTTTAGGTGTAGGGTTAGGGTTAGGCTTAGGGGCAGGTTTAGGGGTAGGGCTAGGGTTAGTTGTAGTGTTAGAGCTAGGGCTAGGGCTTGGGATAGGGATAGGAATAGGGATAGGGATAGGGATAGGGATAGGGTTAGTGTTAGTGTTAGGGCTAGGGCTAGGGTTAGGGTGAGGGTTAGGGTTAGGGTTAGGGTTAGGGTTAGGGTTAGGGCTAGGGCTAGGGTTAGTGTTAGGGTTAGGGCTAGGGTTAGGGTTAGGGCTCGGGGTAGGATTAGGGCTAGGGTTAGGGCTAGGGCTAGGGCTAGGGTAACGGTTAGGGCTAGGGTCAGAGCTAGAGCTAGGGCTAGGGTTAGGGTTCAGGTTCAGGTTCAGTTTAGGGTTACAGTTTGGGTTAGGGGCAGGGGTAGGGGTAGGTGTATGGTTACGGCTAGGCCTAGGGTTAGGGCTAGGGCTAGGGTTAGGTTTAGGGTTAGCGTTAGAGTTAGGATTAGCGCTAGGGTTAGGGTTATGGTTAGGGTTAGGGTTAGGTTCAGGTTTAGGGCTCGGGTTAGTGTTAGGTTTAGGGTTACGGTTCTGGTTAGGGTTTGGGTTAGGGTTAGGGTTAGTGGTAGGGGTTGGGTTAGGGCTAGGGTTAGGGTTTGGGCTAGGATTAGGGTTAGGGTTACAGTTAGTGAGAGGGTTAGGGCTAAGGCTAGGGTTAGGGTGAGATTTAGGTTTAGGGATATGGTTTTTTGTTAGGGTTAGGGTTATGGTAAGCGTTAGGATTAGGGTTAGGGCTAGGGTTAGGTCGAGGGTTAGGGTTAGGGTTAGGGTTAGGGTTAGGGTTAGGGTTGGGGTTAAGGTTAGAGTTAGGGTTAGGGTTAGGGTTTGGGTTAGGGTTAGGGTTAGTGTTCGGGCTATGGCTAGGGTTACTGCTAGGGCTACGGTTAGGCCTAGGGTTAGGGCTAGGGTTAGGGCTTGGGTTAGGGTTAGGGCTAGGGCTAGGGCTAGGGCTAGGGCAAGGGTTAGGGTTAGGGTTAGGGCTGGGGCTAGGGCTACGGTTAGGGCTAGGCTTAGGGCTAGGGTTAGGGCTTGGTGAGGGTTAGGGTTAGGGTTGGGGTTAGGGTGAGGCCTAGGTTTAGGGTGAGGGTTAGTTTTAGGGTTAGGGTTAGGGCTAGGGTTATCATTAGGATTAGGGCTAGGGTTAGGGTTAGGTTTATGATTATGATTATGGTTAGGGTTTTGGTTAGGTTTAGTGGTAAGCTTTGGGTTAGGGTTAGGGCTAGGGTTTGGGTTAGGGTTTGGGTTAGGGTTAGGGTGAGGATTAAGGCTATGGCTAGGGTTAGGGTTAATGTTAGGGCTAGGGATAGGGTTAGGTTTGGGGTTACGGTTAGGGTTAGGGTTAGGGTTAGAGTTAGGGCTAGGGTTGTGGTTGAGGTTAGGGTTAGGGTTAGTGTTAGGCTTAGGGTTACGGTTGTGGTTGCGGTTGGTGTTGTGGTTGGGGTTGGGGTTAGGGTTTGAGTTCGGGTTCGGTTCGGGTTAGGGTTAGGGTTAGGGTTAGGGTTGGGGTTGGGGTTAGGTTTAGGGCTAGGGCTAGGGTTAGGGCTAGGGCTAGGGTTAAAGCTAGGGCTAGGGCTAGGGTTAGGGTTAGCGTTAGGGTTAGCGCTAGGGCTAGGGTTAGGGTTAGGGGTAGGGTTAGGGTTAGGGTTAGTGCTAGGGCTAGGGTTAGGTGTAGGGGTAGGGGTAGGGGTAGGGTTAGGGTTAGGGTTAGGGCTAGGGTGAGGTTTAGGGTTAGGGTTAGGGTTAGGGTTAGGTCTAGGGTTAGGGTTATCGTTAGGGTGATGCTTTGGGCTAGGGTTAGGGTTAGGGTTAGGGTTCGGGTTCGGGTTCGGGCTAGGGCTAGGGTTAGGGCTAGGGCTACGGATAGGGCTAGGGTTAGGGCTAGGGTTAGGTCTTAGGTTAGGGTTAGGGTTAGGGTTAGGTTTATGGTTCGGGTTAGGTATAGGGTGAGGGCTAGGGTTAGGGTGAGGGTTCTGGTTAGTGTTTGTGTTAGGGTTAGTGGTTGGCTTTTTGTTAGGGTAAGGTCTAGGGTTAGGGCTAGGGCTAGTGTCAGGGTTAGGGCTAGGTTTAGAACTAGAGCTAGGGCTAGGGTTAGGGTTAGGGTTCAGTTTTAGTTTAGGGTTACAGTTTGGTTTAGGGGTAGGGGTAGGGGTAGGGGTAGGTCTAGGCCTAGGGTTTGGGTTAAGGCTATAGTTAGGTTTAGGGTTATTGTTAGGGTTAGCGCTAGGGTTAGGCTTAGGGTTAGGGTTAGGGCTAGGGTTAAGTTTAGGGCTCGGGTTAGGGTTAGGGTTACGGTTCTGGTTCTGGTTAGGGTTTGGGTTAGCGTTAGGGTTAGGGTTAGTGGTAGGTGTTGGGTCAGGGTTAGGGCTAGGGATAGAGTTTAGGCTAGGATTAGGGTTAGGGTTACAGTTAGTGAGAGGGTTAGGGCTAAGGCCAGTGTTAGGGTGAGATTTAGGTTTAGGGATATGTTTTTTTGTTAGGGTTAGGGTTATGGTTAGCGTTAGGATTAGGGTTAGGGCTAGGGTTAGGTCGAGGGCTATTGTTACAGTTAGGGTTAGGGTCAGTGTGAGGGCTATGGTTAGGGTGAGGGTGAGGATGAGGGTTACGGCTAGGGTTAGCATTAGGGTTAGGGCTGGCGTTAGCGTTAGAGTTAGGTTTAGGTTTATGGTTAGGGTTAGGGTTAGGGTTAGGGTTAGGGCTAGGGCTAGAGCTACGGTTAGGGCTAGCGTTATGGCTAGGGTTAGGGTTCGGTGAGGTTTAGGGTTAGGAGTAGAGTTAGGGTTAGGGTGAGGGCTAGGTTTAGGGTGAGGGTTAGTTTTAGGGTTTGGGTTAGGGCTAGGGTTATCATTAGGGTTAGGGCTAGGGTTAGGGTTAGGTTTATGATTATGGTTAGGGTTTTGGTTAGGTTTAGTGGTAGGCTTTGGGTTAGGGTTAGGGCTAGGGTTTGGGTTAGGGTTTGGGTTAGGGTTAGGGTTAGGATTAGGGCTAGGTTAATGGTTAGGACATGCGTTAGAGCTAGATTTAGGGCTAGCGTTAGGGTTCAGGTTCAGTTTAGGGTTACAGTTTGAGTTAGGGGTAGGGGTAGGGTAGGGCTAGGGCTAGGGTTAGGGCTAGGCCTAGGGTTAGAATTAGGGCTAAGGTTAGGTTTAGGCTTAGGCTTAGCGTTAGGGTTAGCACTAGGGTTACGTTTAGGGTTAGGGATAGGGTTAAGTTTGGGGCTCGGGTTAGGGTTAGGGTTATGGTTATGGTTAGGGTTAGGGTTAGGGTTAGTGGTAGGGGTTGGGTTAGGGTTAGGGCTAGGGTCAGGGTTGGGGCTAGGGTTAGGGTTAGGGTTATTGTAAGTGAGAGGGTTAGGGCTAAGCCTAGGGTTATGCTTAGGGTTAGGGATACTGTTTGGGTTAGGGTTAGGGTTAGGGTAAGGGTTTGGGTTAGGGTTAGGGCTAGGGTGAGGTTTAGGGTTAGGGTTAGGGTTAGGGTTAGGTCTAGGGTTAGGGTTAGGGTTAGGGTTAGGGTTAGGGTTAGGGTTCGGGTTAGGGTTAGGGTTAGGGCTAGGGCTAGGGCTACGGATAGGGCTAGGATAAGGTCTAGGGTTAGGGCTAGGGCTAGGGAAAGGGTTAGGGCTAGGGTTAGAACTAGAGCTAGGGCTAGGATTAGGGTTAGGGTTACAGTTAGTGAGAGGGTTAGGGCTAAGGCTAGTGTTAGGGTGAGATTTAGGTTTAGGAATATGGTTTTTTGTTAGGGTTAGGGTTATGGTTAGCGTTATGATTAGGGTTAGGGCTAGGGTTAGGTCGAGGGTTAGGGTTAGGGTTAGGGTTAGGGTTAGGGTTAGGGTTAGGGTTAAGGTTAGGGTTAGGGTTAGGGTTAGGGTTAGGGATAGGACTAGGGACAGGGATAGGGATAGGGATAGGGATAGGGCTAGGACTAGGGATAGGGATAGGGATAGGGATAGGGCAAGGGTTAGGTCAAGGGCTATTGTTACGGTTAGGTTTAGGGTCAGTGTGAGGGCTATGGTTAGGGTGAGGGTGAGGGTGAGGGTTACGGCTAGGGTTAGCATTAGGGTTAGGGCTGGCGTTAGCGTTAGCATTAGAGTTAGGTTTAGGTTTAGGGTTAGGGTTAGGGTTAGGGTTAGGGCTAGGGCTAGGGCTACGGTTAGGGCTTGCGTCATGGCTAGGGTTAGGGTTCGGTGAGGTTTAGTGTTCGGAGTAGAGTTAGGGTTAGGGTGAGGGCTAGGTTTAGGGTGAGGGTTAGTTTTAGGGTTAGGGTTGAGCTAGGGTTATCATTAGGGTTAGGGCTAGGGTTAGGGTTAGGTTTATGATTATGGTTAGGGTTTTGGTTAGGTTTAGTGGTAGGCTTTGGGTTAGGGTTAGGGCTAGGGTTTGGGTTAGGGTTTGGGTTAGGGTTAGGGCTAGGGTGAGGTTTAGGGTTAGGGTTAGGGTTAGGGTTAGGTCTAGGGTTAGGGTTATCGTTAGGGTGACGCTTTGGGCTAGGGTTAGGGTTAGGTTTAGGGTTAGGGTTAGGGTTAGGGTTAGGGTTCGGGCTAGGGCTAGGGCTAGGGCTACGGATAGGGCTAGGGTTAGGGCTAGGGTTAGGGCTTAGGTTAGGGTTAGGGTTAGGGTTCGGGTTAGGTATAGGGTGAGGGCTAGGGTTAGGGTGAGGGTTCTGGTTAGTGTTAGGGCTAGGGTTAGCATTAGGGTTAGGGCTACGGTTATGGTTAGGGTTTGTGTTAGGGTTAGTGGTAGGCTTTGAGTTAGGGTAAGGTCTAGGGTTAGGGCTAGGGCTAGGGTAAGGGTTAGGGCTAGGGTTAGAACTAGAGCTAGGGCTAGGGTTAGGGTTAGGGTTCAGTTTTAGTTTAGGGTTACAGTTTGGTTTAGGGGTAGGGGTAGGGGTAGGGTTAGGTCTAGGCCTAGGGTTAGGGTTAAGGCTATAGTTAGGTTTAGGGTTAAGGTTAGGGTTAGCGCTAGGGTTAGGCTTAGGGTTAGGGTTAGGGCTAGGGTTAGGTTTAGGGCTCAGGTTAGGGTTAGGGTTACGGTTCTGGTTCTGGTTAGGGTTTTGGTTAGCGTTAGGGTTAGTGGTAGGTGTTGGGTTAGGGTTAGGGCTAGGGATAGCGTTTAGGCTAGGATTAGGGTTAGGGTTACAGTTAGTGAGAGGGTTGGGGCTAAGGCTAGTGTTAGGGTGAGATTTAGGTTTAGGGATATGGTTTTTTGTTAGGGTTAGGGTTATGGTTAGCGTTAGGATTAGGGTTAGGGCTAGGGTTAGGGTTAGGTCGAGGGTTAGGGTTAGGGTTAGGGTTAGGGTTAGGGTTAAGGTTAGAGTTAGGGTTAGGGTTAGGGTTAGGGTTAGGGTTAGGGTTTGGGTTAGGGTTAGGGTTAAGGTTAGAGTTAGGGTTAGGGTTAAGGTTTGTGTTAGGGTTAGGGTTAGTGTTCGGGCTAGGGCTAGGGTTACTGCTAGGGCTACAGTTAGGGCTAAGGTTAGGGCTAGGGTTAGGGCTAGGGTTAGGGCTTGGGTTAGGGTTAGGGCTAGGGCTAGGGCGAGGGCAAGGGTTAGGCAAGGGCTATGGTTAGGGTTAGGGTTAGGGTTAGGGTTAGGGTTAGGGTGAGGGTGAGGGTTAGGGCTAGGGCTAGGGCTAGGGCTAGGGCAAGGGTTAGGGCAAGGGCTATGGTTAGGGTTAGAGTTCGGGTTAGGGTTACGGTTGGGGTTAGGGTGAGGGTCAGGACTAGGGTTAGGGTGAGGGTTAGGGTTAGTGTTAGGGCCAGGGTTAGCATTAGGGTCAGGGCTACGGTTAGGGTTAGGGGAGGTGTAGGGGTAGGATTAGGGTAGGGTTAGGGTTACGGCTATGGTTAGGGTTAGGGCTCGGACAAAGGTTAGGTCTAAGGCTAGGATTAGTGTTAGGGTTAGGGCTATGGCTAGGGCTTGGGCTAGGGCAAGGGTTAGGGTTAGGGTTAGGGTTAGGGTTAGGTATAGGGTGAGGGCTAGGGTTAGGGTGAGGGTTCTGGTTAGTGTTAGGGCTAGGGTGAGCATTAGGGTTAGGGCTACGGTTATGGTTAGGGTTTGTATTAGGGTTAGTGGTAGGCTTTGGGTTAGGGTAAGGTCTAGGGTTAGGGCTAGGGTTAGGGTTAATGTTAGGGCTAGGGCTAGGGTTAGGTTTGGGGTTACGGTTAGGGTTACGGTTAGGGTTAGGGTTAGGGTTAGGGTTAGAGTTAGGGCTAGGGTTGGGGTAGAGGTTAGGATTAGGGTTAGGGTTAGGGTTAGGTTTACGGTTGTGGTTGCGGTTGGTGTTGTGTTGTGGTTGGGGTTGGGGTTAGGGTTTGAGTTTGGGTTCGGTTCGGCTTAGGGTTAGGGTTTGGGGTAGGTTTCTGGTTTGGGTTAGGGTTAGGGTTGGGGTTGGGGTTAGGTTTAGGGCTAGGGCTAGGGCTAGGGTTAAAGCTAGGGCTAGGGCTAGGGTTAGGGTTAGGGTTAGCGTTAGGGTTAGCGCTAGGGCTAGGGTTAGGGTTAGGGTTAGGGTTAGGGCTAGGGTTAGGTTTAGGGTTAAGGCTCGGGCTAGGGCTAGGGATAGGGATAGGGCTAGGTCTAGGGCTAGGGCTAGGGTTAGTGTTAGGTTTAGGGCTAGGGTTCGGGTTAGGGCTAGAGTTAGGGTTAGGGCGGGGTTAGGGATACGGCTAGGGTTTGGGCTTGGGTTAGGGTTAGGGTTAGGGTTAGGGCTAGGGATAGGACTAGGGATAGGGATAGGGATAGGGATAGGGCAAGGGTTAGGTCAAGGGCTATTGTTACGGTTAGGGTTAGGGTCAGTGTGAGGGCTATGGTTAGGGTGAGGGTGAGGGTTACGGCTAGGGTTAGCATTAGGGTTAGGGCTGGCGTTAGCGTTAGCATTAGAGTTAGGTTTAGGTTTAGGTTTAGGGTTAGGGTTAGGGTTAGGGCTAGGGCTAGGGCTACGGTTAGGGCTTGCGTCATGTCTAGGGTTAGGGTTCGGTGAGGTTTAGGGTTAGGAGTAGAGTTAGGGTTAGGGTGAGGGCTAGGTTTAGGGTGAGGGTTAGTTTTAGGGTTAGGGTTAGGGCTAGGGTTATCATTAGGGTTAGGGCTAGGGTTAGGGTTAGGTTTATGATTATGGTTAGGGTTTTGGTTAGGTTTAGTGGTAGGCTTTGGGTTAGGGTTAGGGCTAGGGTTTGGGTTAGGGTTAAGGTTAGAGTTAGGGTTAGGGTTAGGGTTTGGGTTAGGGTTAGGGTTAAGGTTAGAGTTAGGGTTAGGGTTAGGGTTTGTGTTAGGGTTAGGGTCAGTGTTCGGGCTAGGGCTAGGGTTACTGCTAGGGCTACAGTTAGGGCTAAGGTTAGGGCTAGGGTTAGGGCTAGGGTTAGGGCTTGGGTTAGGGTTAGGGCTAGGGCTAGGGCTAGAGCTAGGGCAAGGGTTAGGCAAGGGCTATGGTTAGGGTTAGGGTTAGGGTTAGGGTTAGGGTTAGGGTTGTGGTTAGGGTTAGGGTTAGGGATAGGGTTAGGGTCAGGGTCAGGGTTAGGGTTAGGGTTCGGGTTAGGTTTAGGGTCGGGGTTATGGTTGGGGTTAGGGTTAGGGTTAGGGTTGGGGTTAGGGTTGGGGTTAGGGTTAGGGTTGGGGTTAGGGTCGGGGTTAGGGTTCGGGTTGGGGTAGTGGTTAGGGTTAGTGTTAGGGTTAGGGTTGGGTTAAGTTTAGTGTTAGGGTTGGGGTTAGGGTTGGTGTTAGGGTTAGGGTTAGGGTTAGGGTAGTGGTTAGGTTTAGGGTTAGGGTTAGGGTTAGGTAGGGGTTAGGGTTAGGGTTAGGGTTAGAGTTAGGGATGTGGTTAGGGTTAAGTTTAGGGGCAGGGTTAGGGTTAGGTTAGTGTTAGGGATTGGGTAGTCGTCAGGTTTAGGGTTAGGGTTAGGTTTGGCGATAGGGTTAGGGTTAGGGTTAGGGTTGTGGTCAGGGTCAGGGTTAGGGTTCGGGTTAGGTTTAGGGTCGGGGTTAGGGTTGGGGTTAGGGTTCGGGTTGGGGTTAGGGTTAGGGTTAGTGTTAGTGTTAGTGTGAGGTTTAGGGTTGTGGTTAGGGTTAGTGTTAGGGTTAGGGTTGGATTTAGGGTTATGGTCTCGGTTAGGGATAGGGTTGGGGTTAGGGTTAGGTTTAGGGTTAGGTTTG
>NC_139475.1:16052500-16147500 GCF_057233095.1 Heloderma suspectum
GTTAGGGTTAGGGTTGTGGTTAGGGTTAGTGTTAGGGTTAGGGTTGGATTAAGGGTTAGGGTATGGGTTAGGGTTAGGGTTAGGGTTGGATTTAGGGTTAGGGTCTGGGTTAGGGTTAGGGTTGAGTTAGGGTTAGGGTTAGGGTTAGGGTTAGGGTTAAGCTTGGGGTTAGGGTTAGGGTTAGGGTTGTGGTTAGGGTTAGGGTTAGGGTTAGGGATAGGGTTAGGGTCAGGGTCAGGGTCAGGGTTAGGGTTAGGGTTAGGGTCGGGGTTAGGGTTCGGGTTGGGGTAGAAGTTAGGGTTAGGGTAAGGGTTAGGGTTAGGTTTGGGGTTAGGGTTAGGGTTAGGGTTAGGGTTGGATTTAGGGTTAGGGTCTGGGTTAGGGTAAGGGTTAGGGTTGAGTTAGGGTTAGGGTTAGGGTTAGGGTTAAGCTTGGGGTTAGGGTTAGGGTTAGGGTTGTGGTTAGGGTTAGGGTTAGGGATAGGGTTAGGGTCAGGGTCAGGGTTAGGGTTAGGGTTAGGGTCGGGGTTAGGGTTCGGGTTGGGGTAGAGGTTAGGGTTAGGGTTAGGGTTAGGGTTGGTGTTAGGGTTGGGTTTAGTGTTGACGTTAGGGCTAGGGTTAGGGTAGTGGTTACGGTTAGGGTTAGGGTTAGGGTTAGGTTTGGGGTTAGGGTTAGGGTTAGGGTTAGGTTTGGGGTTAGGGTTAATGTTAGGGGTAGGGTTGGATTTAGGTTTAGGGTCTGGGTTAGGGTTGGGGTTGGGGCTAGGGTTAGGGTTAGGGCTAGGGCTAGGGCTAGGGCTAGGGCTAGGGCAAGGGTTAGGGCAAGGGTTAGGGCAAGGGCTATGATTAGGGTTAGAGATCGGGTTAGGGTTACGGTTGGGGTTAGGGTGAGGCTCAGGACTAGGGTTAGGGTGAGGGTTAGGGTTAGTGTTAGGGCCAGGGTTAGCATTAGGGTCAGTTCTACGGTTAGGTTTATGGGAAGGGGTCGGGGTAGGATTAGGGTAGGGTTAGGGTTATGGCTATGGTTAGGGTTAGGGCTCGGATAAGGGTTAGGGTTAAGGCTAGGGCTAGTGTTAGGGTTAGGGCTATGGCTAGGGCTTGGGCTAGGGCAAGGGTTAGGTTTAGGGTTAGGTATAGGGTGAGGGCTAGGGTTAGGGTGAGGGTTCTGGTTAGTGTTAGGGCTAGGGTTAGCATTAGGGTTAGGTCTACGGTTATCGTTAGGGTTTGTGTTAGGGTTAGTGGTAGGCTTTGAGTTAGGGTAAGGTCTAGGGTTAGGGCTAGGGCTAGGGTCAGGGTTAGGGCTAGGTTTAGAACTAGAGCTAGGGCTAGGGTTAGGGTTAGGGTTCAGTTTTAGTTTAGGGTTACAGTTTGGTTTAGGGGTAGGGGTAGGGGTAGGGTTAGGTCTAGGCCTAGGGTTTGGGTGAAGGCTATAGTTAGGTTTAGGGTTAGGGTTAGGGTTAGCGCTAGGGTTAGGCTTAGAGTTAGGGTTAGGGCTAGGGTTAGGTTTAGGGCTCGGGTTAGGGTTAGGGTTACGGTTCTGGTTCTGGTTAGGGTTTGGGTTAGCGTTAGGGTTAGTGGTAGGTGTTGGGTTAGGGTTAGGGCTAGGGATAGAGTTTAGGCTAGGATTAGGGTTAGGGTTACAGTTAGTGAGAGGGTTAGGGCTAAGGCTTGTGTTAGGGTGAGAGTTAGGTTTAGGGATATGGTTTTTTGTTAGGGTTAGGGTTATGGTTAGCGTTAGGATTAGGGTTAGAGCTAGGGTTAGGTCGAGGGTTAGGGTTAGGGTTAGGGTTAGGGTTAGGGTTAGGGTTAGGGTTAAGGTTAGAGTTAGGGTTAGGGTTAGGGTTAGGGTTTGGGTTAGGGTTAGTGTTCAGGCTAGGGCTAGGGTTACTGCTAGGGCTACGGTAAGGGCTAGGGTTAGGGCTAGGGGTAGGGCTTGGGTTAGGGTTAGGCTTAGGGCTAGGGCTAGGGCAAGGGTTAGGGCAAGGGCTATGGTTAGGGTTAGGGTTAGGGTTAGGGTTAGGGTGAGGGTTAGGGCTCGGGCTAGGGCTAGGGCTAGGGCAAGGGTTAGGGCAAGGACTATGATTAGGGTTAGAGTTCGGGTTAGGGTTACGGTGGGGGTTAGGGTGAGGGTCAGGACTAGGGTTAGGGTGAGGGTTAGGGTTAGTGTTAGGGCCAGGGTTAGCATTAGGGTCAGGGCTACAGTTAGGGTTAGGGGTAGGGGTAGGGGTAGGATTAGGGTAGGGTTAGGGTTACGGCTATGGTTAGGGTTAGGGCTCGGACAAGGGTTAGGGCTAAGGCTAGGGCTAGTGTTAGGGTTAGGGCTATGGCTAGGGCAAGGGTTAAGGTTAGGGTTAGGGTTAGGTATAGGGTGAGGGCTAGGGTTAGGGTGAGGGTTCTGGTTAGTGTTAGGGCTAGGGTAAGCATTAGGGTTAGGGCTACGGTTATGGTTAGGGTTGGTATTAGGGTTAGTGGTAGGCTTTGGGTTAGGGTAAGGTCTAGGGTTAGGGCTAGGGCTAGGGTAAGGGTTAGGGCTAGGTTTAGAACTAGAGCTAGGGCTAGGGTTAGGGTTAGGGTTCAGTTTCAGTTTAGGGTTACAGTTTGGTTTAGGGGTAGGCATAGGGGTAGGGTTAGGTCTAGGCCTAGGGTTAGGGTTAAGGCTATAGTTAGGTTTAGGGTTAGGGTTAGGGTTAGCGCTAGGGTTAGGCTTAGGGTTAGGGTTAGGGCTAGGGTTAGGTTTAGGGCTCGGGTTAGGTTTTGGGTTACGGTTCTGGTTCTGGTTAGGGTTTGGGTTAGCGTTACGGTTAGTGGTAGGTGTTGGGTTAGGGTTAGGGCTAGGGATAGAGTTTAGGCTATGATTAGGGTTAGGTTACAGTTAGTGAGAGGGTTAGGGCTAAGGCTAGTGTTAGGGTTAGGCTTAGGTTTAGGGATATGGTTTGGGTTAGGCTTAGGGTTAGGGCTAGGGCTAGGGTTAGGGTTAGGGTTAGGGTTAGGGTTAGGTCTAGGGTTAGGGTTAGTGTTATGGTTAGGGTTAGGGTTAGGGTTAGGGTTAGGGTTCGGGCTAGGGCTAGGGTTAGGGCTAGGGCTATGGTTACGACTAGGGTTAGGGCTAGGGTTAGGGCTACGGCAAGGGTTACGGCAAGGGCTATGGTTAGGGTTATGGTTAGGGGTAGGGTTAGGGTCAGGGTTAGGGTGAGGGCTAGGGTTAGGGTGAGGGTTAGGGTTAGTGTTAGGGCTAGGGTTAGCATTAGGGTTAGGGCTACGGTTAGGGTCACGGTTAGGGCTATGGTTATGGTTAGGGTTTGGGTTAGGGTTTGTGGTAGGCTTTGGGTTAGGGTTAGGTCTAGGGTTAGGGTTTGGGCTAAGGTTAGGGTTAGGGTTATGGCTAGGGTTAGGGTTTGGGTTAGGTTTAGGATTTGGGTTAGAGTTAGGGTTAGGGCTAGACTTCAGGTTAGGTTTAGGGTAGGGTTAGGGCTAGGGCTAGGGTTAGGGTTAGGGTTAGGGTTAGGTTTAGGGCGAGGGCTAGGGCTAGGGTTTGTGTTAGGGTTAGGGCTAGGGCTAGGGCTAGGGCTAGGGTTAGTGTTAGGGTTAGTGTTAGGGTTAGGTTTAGGTGTAGGGTTAGGGTTAGACTTAGGGGCAGGTTTAGGGGTAGGGCTAGGGTTAGTTGTAGTGTTAGAGCTAGGGCTAGGGCTTGGGATAGGGATAGGGATAGGGATAGGGATAGGGATAGGGATAGGGATAGGGTTAGTTTTAGTGTTAGTGTTAGTGTTAGGGCTAGGGCTAGGGTTAGGGTTAGGGTTAGGGTTAGGGTTAGGGTTAGGGCTAGGGTTAGGTTTAGGGCTAGGGCTAGGGTTAGGGTTAGGGTTTGGGCTAGGATTAGGGCTAGGGTTAGGGCTAGGGCTAGGGCTAGGTAATGGTTAGGGCTAGGGTTAGAGCTAGAGCTAGGACTAGGGTTAGGGTTCAGGTTCAGGTTCAGTTTAGGGTTACAGTTTGGGTTAGGGGCAGGGGTAGGGGTAGGGGTATGGTTACGGCTAGGCCTAGGGTTAGGGTTAGGGCTAGGGTTAGGTTTAGGGTTAGCGTTAGAGTTAGGATTAGCGCTAGGGTTAGGGTTATGGTTAGGGTTAGGGCTAGGTTCAGGTTTAGGGCTCGGGTCAGTGTTATGTTTAGGGTTACGGTTCTGGTTAGGGTTTGGGTTAGGGTTAGGGTTAGTGGTAGGGGTTGGGTTAGGGCTAGGGTTAGGGTTTGGGCTAGGATTAGGGTTAGGGTTACAGTTAGTGAGAGGGTTAGGGCTAAGACGAGGGTTAGGGTGAGATTTAGGTTTAGGGATATGTTTTTTTGTTAGGGTTAGGGTTATGGTTAGCGTTAGGATTAGGGTTAGGGCTAGGGTTAGGTCGAGGGTTAGTGTTAGGGTTAGGGTTAGGGTTATGGTTAGGTTTAGGGTTAAGGTTAGAGTTAGGGTTAGGGTTAGGGTTTGGGTTAGGGTTAGGGTTAGTGTTCGGGCTAGGGCTAGGGCTAGGGTTACTGCTAGGGCTACGGTTAGGCCTAGGGTTAGGGCTAGGGTTAGGGCTTGGGTTAGGTTTAGGGTTAGGGCTAGGGCTAGGGCTAGGGCTAGGGCAAGGGTTAGGGCAAGGGCTATGGTTAGGGTTAGGGTTAGGGTTAGGGTTAGGGTTAGGGTGAGGGCTAGGGCTAGGGCTAGGGCTAGGGCTAGGGCAAGGGTTAGGGCAAGGGCTATGGTTAGGGTTAGAGTTCGGGTTAGGGTTACGGTTGGGGTTAGGGTGAGGGTCAGGACTAGGGTTAGGGTGAGGGTTAGTGTTAGTGTTAGGGCCAGGGTTAGCATTAGGGTCAGGGCTACTGTTAGGGTTACGGGTAGGGGTAGGGGTAGGATTAGGGTAGGGTTAGGGCTAAGGCTAGGGCTAGTGTTAGGGTTAGAGGTATGGCTAGGGCTTCGGCTAGGGCAAGGGTTAGGGTTAGGGTTAGGGTTAGGGTTAGGTATAGGGTGAGGGCTAGGGTTAGGGTGAGGGTTCTGGTTAGTGTTAGGGCTAGGGTAAGCATTAGGGTTAGGGCTACGGTTATGGTTAGGGTTTGTATTAGGGTTAGTGGTAGGCTTTGGGTTAGGGTAAGGTCTAGGGTTAGGGCTAGGGTTAGGGTTAATGTTAGGGCTAGGGCTAGGGTTAGGTTTGGGGTTACGGTTAGGGTTACGGTTAGGGTTAGGGTTAGGGTTAGGGTTAGGGTTAGGGTTAGAGTTAGGGCTAGGGTTGGGGTTGGGGTTAGGGTTTGAGTTCGGGTTCGGTTCGGGTTAGGGTTAGGGTTTGGGGTAGATTTATGGTTTGGGTTAGGGTTAGGGTTGCGGTTGGGGTTAGGTTTAGGGCTAGGGCTAGGGTGATGTTTAGGGTTAGGGTTAGGGTTAGGGTTAGCTCTAGGGTTAGGGTTATCGTTAGGGTGACGCTTTGGGCTAGGGTTAGGGTTAGGGTTAGGCTTAGGCTTAGGCTTAGGGTTCGGGCTAGGGCTAGGGTTAGGGCTAGGGCTAGGGCTAGGGTGAGGGTTCTGGTTAGTGTTAGGGCTAGGGTTAGCATTAAGGTTAGGGCTACGGTTATGGTTAGGATTTGTGTTAGGGTTAGTGGTAGGCTTTGAGTTAGGGTAAGGTCTAGGGTTAGGGCTAGGGCTAGGGTAAGGGTTAGGGATAGGGGTAGAACTAGAGCTAGGGGTAAGGTTAGGGTTAGGGTTCAGTTTTAGTTTAGGGTTACAGTTTGGTTCATGGGTAGGGGTAGGGGTAGGGTTAGGTGTAGGCCTAGGGTTAGGGTTAAGGCTAAAGTTAGGTTTAGGGTTAGGGTTAGGGTTAGCGCTAGGGTTAGGCTTAGGGTTAGGGTTAGGGCTAGGGTTAGGTTTAGGGCTCGGGTTAGGGTTAGGGTTACGGTTCTGGTTAGGGTTTGGGTTAGCGTTAGGGTTAGTGGTAGGTGTTGGGTTAGGGTTAGGGCTAGGGATAGAGTTTAGGCTAGGATTAGGGTTAGGGTTACAGTTAGTGAGAGGGTTAGGGCTAAGGCTAGTGTTAGGGTGAGATTTAGGTTTAGGGATATGGTTTTTTGTTAGGGTTAGGGTTATGGTTAGCGTTAGGATTAGGGTTAGGGCTAGGGTTAGGTCGAGGGTTAGGGTTAGGGTTAGGGTTAGGGTTAGGGTTAGGGTTAAGGTTAGAGTTAGGGTTAGCGTTAGGGTTTGGGTTAGGGTTAGGGTTAGTGTTCGGGCTAGGGCTAGGGTTACTGCTAGGGCTACGGTTAGAGCTAGGGTTAGGGCTAGGGTTAGGGCTTGGGTTAGGGTTAGTTTTAGGGCTAGGGCTAGGGCTAGGGCAAGGGTTAGGGCAAGGGCTATGGTTAGGGTTAGGGTTAGGGTTAGGGTTAGGGTGAGGGTTAGGGCTAGGGCTAGGGCTAGGGCTAGGGCTAGGGCAAGGGTTAGGGCAAGGGTTAGGGCAAGGGCTATGATTAGGGTTAGAGATCGGGTTAGGGTTACGGTTGGGGTTAGGGTGAGGGTCAGGACTAGGGTTAGGGTGAGGGTTAGGGTTAGTGTTAGGGCCAGGGTTAGCATTAGGGTCAGGGCTACGGTTAGGTTTATGGGAAGGGGTCGGGGTAGGATTAGGGTAGGGTTAGGGTTATGGCTATGGTTAGGGTTAGGGCTCGGATAAGGGTTAGGGTTAAGGCTAGGGCTAGTGTTAGTGTTAGGGCTATGGCTAGGGCTTGGGCTAGGGCAAGGGTTAGGTTTAGGGTTAGGGTTAGGTATAGGGTGAGGGCTAGGGTTAGGGTGAGGGTTCTGGTTAGTGTTAGGGCTAGGGTTAGCATTAGGGTTAGGTCTACGGTTATCGTTAGGGTTTGTGTTAGGGTTAGTGGTAGGCTTTGAGTTAGGGTAAGGTCTAGGGTTAGGGCTAGGGCTAGGGTCAGGGTTAGGGCTAGGTTTAGAACTAGAGCTAGGGCTAGGGTTAGGGTTAGGGTTCAGTTTTAGTTTAGGGTTACAGTTTGGTTTAGGGGTAGGGGCAGGGGTAGGTTTAGGTCTAGGCCTAGGGTTTGGGTTAAGGCTATAGTTAGGTTTAGGGTTAGGGTTAGGGTTAGCGCTAGGGTTAGGCTTAGGGTTAGGGTTAGGGCTAGGGTTAGGTTTAGGGCTCGGGTTAGGGTTAGGGTTACGGTTCTGGTTCTGGTTAGGGTTTGGGTTAGCGTTAGGGTTAGTGGTAGGTGTTGGGTTAGGGTTAGGGCTAGGGATAGAGTTTAGGCTAGGATTAGGGTTAGGGTTACAGTTAGTGAGAGGGTTAGGGCTAAGGCTAGTGTTAGGGTGAGAGTTAGGTTTAGGGATATGGTTTTTTGTTAGGGTTAGGGTTATGGTTAGCGTTAGGATTAGGGTTAGGGCTAGGGTTAGGTCGAGGGTTAGGGTTAGGGTTAGGGTTAGGGTTAGGGTTAGGGTTAAGGTTAGAGTTAGGGTTAGGGTTAGGGTTAGGGTTTGGGTTAGGGTTAGTGTTCAGGCTAGGGCTAGGGTTACTGCTAGGGCTACGGTAAGGGCTAGGGGTAGGGCTAGGGGTAGGGCTTGGGTTAGGGTTAGGGTTAGGGCTAGGGCTAGGGCTAGGGCAAGGGTTAGGGAAGGGCTATGGTTAGGGTTAGGGTTAGGGTTAGGGTTAGGGTGAGGGTGAGGGTGAGGGTGAGGGTTAGGGCTCGGGCTAGGGCTAGGGCTAGGGCAAGGGTTAGGGCAAGGGCTATGGTTAGGGTTAGAGATCGGGTTAGGGTTACGGTTTGGGTTAGGGTGAGGGTCAGGACTAGGGTTAGGGTGAGGGTTAGGGTTAGTGTTAGGGCCAGGGTTAGCATTAGGGTCAGGGCTACGGTTAGGGTTATGGGAAGGGGTAGGGGTAGGATTAGGGTAGGGTTAGGGTTACGGCTATGGTTAGGGTTAGGGCTCGGACAAGGGTTAGGGCTAAGGCTAGGGCTAGTGTTAGGGTTAGGGCTATGGCTAGGGCTTGGGCTAGGGCAAGGGTTAGGGTTAGGGTTAGGGTTAGGTATAGGGTGAGGGCTAGGGTTAGGGTGAGGGTTTGTATTAGGGTTAGTGGTAGGCTTTGGGTTAGGGTAAGGTCTAGGGTTAGGGCTAGGGCTAGGGTAAGGTTTAGGGCTAGGTTTAGAACTAGAGCTAGGGCTAGGGTTAGGGTTAGGGTTCAGTTTCAGTTTAGGGTTACAGTTTGGTTTAGGGGTAGGGGTAGGGGTAGGGTTAGGTCTAGGCCTAGGGTTAGGGTTAAGGCTATAGTTAGGTTTAGGGTTAGGGTTAGGGTTAGAGCTAGGGTTAGGCTTAGGGTTAGGGTTAGGGCTAGGGTTAGGGCTAGGGTTAGGTTTAGGGCTCGGGTTAGGTTTAGGGTTACGGTTCTGGTTCTGGTTAGGGTTTGGGTTAGCGTTACTGTTAGTGGTAGGTGTTGGGTTAGGGTTAGGGCTAGGGATAGAGTTTAGGCTAGGATTAGGGTTAGGTTACAGTTAGTGAGAGGGTTAGGGCTAAGGCTAGTGTGAGGGTGAGATTTAGGTTTAGGGATACGGTTTTTTGTTAGGGTTAGGGTTATGGTTAGCGTTAGGATTAGGGTTAGGGCTAGGGTTAGGTCGAGGGTTAGGGTTAGGGTTAAGGTTAGGGTTAGGGTTAAGGTTAGAGTTAGGGTTAGGGTTAGGGTTTGTGTTAGGGTTAGGGTTAGTGTTCGGGCTAGGGCTAGGGTTACTGCTAGGGCTACAGTTAGGGCTAAGGTTAGGGCTAGGGTTAGGGCTAGGGTTAGGGCTTGGGTTAGGGTTAGGGCTAGGGCTAGGGCTAGGGCAAGGGTTAGGCAAGGGCTATGGTTAGGTTTAGGGTTAGGGTTAGGGTTAGGGTTAGGGTTAGGGTGAGGGTTAGGGCTAGGGCTAGGGCAAGGGTTAGGGCAAGGGCTATGCTTAGGGTTAGAGTTAGGGTTAGGGTTAGGGTTAGGGTTGGGGTTAGGGTGAGGGTCAGGGCTAGGGTTAGGGTGAGGGTTAGGGTTAGTGTTAGGGCCAGGGTTAGCATTAGGGTCAGGGCTACGGTTAGGGTTAGGGGTAGGGGTAGGGGTAGGATTAGGGTAGGGTTAGGGTTACGGCTATGGTTAGGGTTAGGGTTAGGGTTAGAGTTAGGGCAAGGGTTAGGGCTAGACTTCAGGTTAGGTTTAGGGTAGGGTTAGGGCTAGGGCTAGGGTTAGGGTTAGGGTTAGGGTTAGGTTTAGGGCGAGGGCTAGGGCTAGGGTTTGTGTTAGGGTTAGGGCTAGGGCTAGGGCTAGGGCTAGTGTTAGGGTTAGTGTTAGGGTTAGGTTTAGGTGTAGGGTTAGGGTTAGACTTAGGGGCAGGTTTAGGGGTAGGGCTAGGGTTAGTTGTAGTGTTAGAGCTAGGGCTAGGGCTTGGGATAGGGATAGGGATAGGGATAGGGATAGGGATAGGGTTAGTTTTAGTGTTAGTGTTAGTGTTAGGGCTAGGGCTAGGGTTAGGGTTAGGGTTAGGGTTAGGGTTAGGGTTAGGGTTAGGGCTAGGGTTAGGTTTAGGGCTAGGGCTAGGGTTAGGGTTAGGGTTTGGGCTAGGATTAGGGCTAGGGTTAGGGCTAGGGCTAGGGCTAGGTAACGGTTAGGGCTAGGGTTAGAGCTAGAGCTAGGACTAGGGTTAGGGTTCAGGTTCAGGTTCAGTTTAGGGTTACAGTTTGGGTTAGGGGCAGGGGTAGGGGTAGGGGTATGGTTACGGCTAGGCCTAGGGTTAGGGTTAGGGCTAGGGTTAGGTTTAGGGTTAGCGTTAGAGTTAGGATTAGCGCTAGGGTTAGGGTTATGGTTAGGGTTAGGGCTAGGTTCAGGTTTAGGGCTCGGGTCAGTGTTATGTTTAGGGTTACGGTTCTGGTTAGGGTTTGGGTTAGGGTTAGGGTTAGTGGTAGGGGTTGGGTTAGGGCTAGGGTTAGGGTTTGGGCTAGGATTAGGGTTAGGGTTACAGTTAGTGAGAGGGTTAGGGCTAAGACGAGGGTTAGGGTGAGATTTAGGTTTAGGGATATGTTTTTTTGTTAGGGTTAGGGTTATGGTTAGCGTTAGGATTAGGGTTAGGGCTAGGGTTAGGTCGAGGGTTAGGGTTAGGGTTAGGGTTAGGGTTATGGTTAGGTTTAGGGTTAAGGTTAGAGTTAGGGTTAGGGTTAGGGTTTGGGTTAGGGTTAGGGTTAGTGTTCGGGCTAGGGCTAGGGCTAGGGTTACTGCTAGGGCTACGGTTAGGCCTAGGGTTAGGGCTAGGGTTAGGGCTTGGGTTAGGTTTAGGGTTAGGGCTAGGGCTAGGGCTAGGGCAAGGGTTAGGGCAAGGGCTATGGTTAGGGTTAGGGTTAGGGTTAGGGTTAGGGTTAGGGTGAGGGCTAGGGCTAGGGCTAGGGCTAGGGCTAGGGCAAGGGTTAGGGCAAGGGCTATGGTTAGGGTTAGAGTTTGGGTTAGGGTTACGGTTGGGGTTAGGGTGAGGGTCAGGACTAGGGTTAGGGTGAGGGTTAGTGTTAGTGTTAGGGCCAGGGTTAGCATTAGGGTCAGGGCTACTGTTAGGGTTACGGGTAGGGGTAGGGGTAGGATTAGGGTAGGGTTAGGGCTAAGGCTAGGGCTAGTGTTAGGGTTAGAGGTATGGCTAGGGCTTCGGCTAGGGCAAGGGTTAGGGTTAGGGTTAGGGTTAGGGTTAGGTATAGGGTGAGGGCTAGGGTTAGTGTGAGGGTTCTGGTTAGTGTTAGGGCTAGGGTAAGCATTAGGGTTAGGGCTACGGTTATGGTTAGGGTTTGTATTAGGGTTAGTGGTAGGCTTTGGGTTAGGGTAAGGTCTAGGGTTAGGGCTAGGGTTAGGGTTAATGTTAGGGCTAGGGCTAGGGTTAGGTTTGGGGTTACGGTTAGGGTTACGGTTAGGGTTAGGGTTAGGGTTAGGGTTAGAGTTAGGGCTAGGGTTGGGGTTGGGGTTAGGGTTTGAGTTCGGGTTCTGTTCGGGTTAGGGTTAGGGTTTGGGGTAGATTTATGGTTTGGGTTAGGGTTAGGGTTGCGGTTGGGGTTAGGTTTAGGGCTAGGGCTAGGGCTCGGGCTAAGGTTAAAGCTAGGGCTAGGGCTAGGGTTAGGGTTAGGGTTAGCGTTAGGGTTAGCACTAGGGCTAGGGTTAGGGGTAGGGGTAGGGTTAGGATTAGGGTTAGCGCGAGGGCTGGGGTTAGGGTTAGGGTTAGGGGTAGGGTTAGGGTTAGGGTTAGGGTTAGGGCTAGGGTTAGGTTTAGGGCTAGCGATAGGTTTAGGGATAGGGTCTGGGCTAGGGTTAGATTTAGGGTTAAGGCTCGGGATAGGGCTAGGGATAGGGCTAGGGCTAGGTCTAAGGCTAGGGTTAGGGTTAGGGCTAGGGTTCGGGTTAGGGCTAGAGTTCGGGTTAGGGTTAGGGTGGGGTTAGGGCTACGGCTAGGGTTAGGGCTTGGGTTTGGGTTAGGGTTAGGGTTAGGGTTAGGGTTAGGGCTAGGGCTAGGGCTAGGACTAGGGATAGGGATAGGGATAGGGATAGGGATAGGGATAGGACTAGGGATAGGGATAGGGCTAGGGCTAGGGCAAGGGTTAGGTCAAGGGCTATTGTTACGGTTAGGGTTAGGGTCAGTGTGAGGGCTATGGTTAGGGTGAGGGTGACGGTGAGGGTTACGGCTAGGGTTAGCATTAGGGTTAGGGCTGGCGTTAGCGTTAGAGTTAGGTTTAGGTTAAGGGTTAGGGTTAGGGTTAGGGTTAGGGTTAGGGTTAGGGCTAGGGCTAGGGCTACGGTTAGGGCTAGCGTTATGGCTAGGTTTAGGGTTCGGTGAGGTTTAGGGTTAGGAGTAGAGTTAGGGTTAGGGTGAGGGCTAGGTTTAGGGTGAGGGTTAGTTTTAGGGTTTGGGTTAGGGCTAGGGTTAGGGTTAGGTTTATGATTATGGTTAGGGTTTTGGTTAGGTTTAGTGGTAGGCTTTGGGTTAGGGTTAGGACTAGGGTTTGGGTTAGGGTTTGGGTTAGGGTTAGGGTTAGGATTAGGGCTAGGGCTAGTCTTAGGGCTAGGGCTAGGGATAGGGTAACGGTTAGGACATGCGTTAGAGCTAGAGTTAGGGCTAGCGTTAGGGTTCAGGTTCAGTTTAGGGTTACAGTTTGAGTTAGGGGTAGGGGTAGGGTAGGGCTAGGGCTAGGGTTAGGGCTAGGCCTAGGGTTAGAATTAGGGCTAAGGTTAGGTTTAGGGTTAGGGTTAGCGTTAGGGTTAGCGCTAGGGTTACGTTTAGGGTTAGGGATAGGGTTAGGTTTAGGGCTCGGGTTAGGGTTAGGGTTACGGTTATGGTTAGGGTTAGGGTTAGGGTTAGGGTTAGTGGTAGGGGTTGGGTTAGGGTTAGGGCTAGGGTCAGGGTTGGGGCTAGGGTTAGGGTTAGGGTTATTGTAAGTGAGAGGGTTAGGGCTAAGCCTAGGGTTATGCTTAGGGTTAGGGATACTGTTTGGGTTAGGGTTAGGGTTAGGGTTAGGGTAAGGGTTTGGGTTAGGGTTAGGGCTAGGGTGAGGTTTAGGGTTAGGGTTAGGGTTAGGGTTAGTTCTAGGGTTAGGGTTATCGTTAGGGTGACGCTTTGGTCTAGGGTTAGGGTTAAGGTTAGGGTTAGGGTTCGGGCTAGGGCTAGGGTTAGGGCTAGGGCTAGGGCTACGGATAGGGCTAGGATAAGGTCTAGGGTTAGGGCTAGGGCTAGGGTAAGGGTTAGGGCTAGGGTTAGGTCGAGGGTTAGGGTTAGGGTTAGGGTTAGGGCTAGGGTTAGGGTTAGGGTTAAGGTTAGAGTTAGGGTTAGGGTTAGGGTTAGGGTTTGGGTTAGGGTTAGTGTTCAGGCTAGGGCTAGGGTTACTGCTAGGGCTACGGTAAGGGCTAGGGTTAGGGCTAGGGGTAGGGCTTGGGTTAGGGTTAGGGTTAGGGCTAGGGCTAGGGCTAGGGCAAGGGTTAGGGAAGGGCTATGGTTAGGGTTAGGGTTAGGGTTAGGGTTAGGGTTAGGGTGAGGGTGAGGGTTAGGGCTCGGGCTAGGGCTAGGGCTAGGGCAAGGGTTAGGGCAAGGGCTATGGTTAGGGTTAGAGATCGGGTTAGGGTTACGGTTGGGGTTAGGGTGAGGGTCAGGACTAGGGTTAGGATGAGGGTTAGGGTTAGTGTTAGGGCCAGGGTTAGCATTAGGGTCAGGGCTACGGTTAGGGTTATGGGAAGGGGTAGGGGTAGGATTAGGGTAGGGTTAGGGTTACGGCTATGGTTAGGGTTAGGGCTCGGACAAGGGTTAGGGCTAAGGCTAGGGCTAGTGTTAGGGTTAGGGCTATGGCTAGGGCTTGGGCTAGGGCAAGGGTTAGGGTTAGGGTTAGGGTTAGGTATAGGGTGAGGGCTAGGGTTAGGGTGAGGGTTTGTATTAGGGTTAGTGGTAGGCTTTGGGTTAGGGTAAGGTCTAGGGTTAGGGCTAGGGCTAGGGTAAGGTTTAGGGCTAGGTTTAGAACTAGAGCTAGGGCTAGGGTTAGGGTTAGGGTTCAGTTTCAGTTTAGGGTTACAGTTTGGTTTAGGGGTAGGGGTAGGGGTAGGGGTAGGTCTAGGCCTAGGGTTAGGGTTAAGGCTATAGTTAGGTTTAGGGTTAGGGTTAGGGTTAGCGCTAGGGTTAGGCTTAGGGTTAGGGTTAGGGCTAGGGTTAGGGCTAGGGTTAGGTTTAGGGCTCGGGTTAGGTTTAGGGTTACGGTTCTGGTTCTGGTTAGGGTTTGGGTTAGCGTTACGGTTAGTGGTAGGTGTTGGGTTAGGGTTAGGGCTAGGGATAGAGTTGAGGCTAGGATTAGGGTTAGGTTACAGTTAGTGAGAGGGTTAGGGCTAAGGCTAGTGTGAGGGTGAGATTTAGGTTTAGGGATACGGTTTTTTGTTAGGGTTAGGGTTATGGTTAGCGTTAGGATTAGGGTTAGGGCTAGGGTTAGGTCGAGGGTTAGGGTTAGGGTTAAGGTTAGGGTTAGGGTTAAGGTTAGAGTTAGGGTTAGGGTTAGGGTTTGTGTTAGGGTTAGGGTTAGTGTTCGGGCTAGGGCTAGGGTTACTGCTAGGGCTACAGTTAGGGCTAAGGTTAGGGCTAGGGTTAGGGCTAGGGTTAGGGCTTGGGTTAGGGTTAGGGCTAGGGCTAGGGCAAGGGTTAGGCAAGGGCCATGGTTAGGTTTAGGGTTAGGGTTAGGGTTAGGGTTAGGGTTAGGGTTAGGGTGAGGGTTAGGGCTAGGGCTAGGGCAAGGGTTAGGGCAAGGGCTATGCTTAGGGTTAGAGTTAGGGTTAGGGTTAGGGTTAGGGTTGGGGTTAGGGTGAGGGTCAGGGCTAGGGTTAGGGTGAGGGTTAGGGTTAGTGTTAGGGCCAGGGTTAGCATTAGGGTCAGGGCTACGGTTAGGGTTAGGGGTAGGGGTAGGGGTAGGATTAGGGTAGGGTTAGGGTTACGGCTATGGTTAGGGTTAGGGTTAGGGTTAGGGTTAGAGTTAGGGCAAGGGTTAGGGCTAGACTTCAGGTTAGGTTTAGGGTAGGGTTAGGGCTAGGGCTAGGGTTAGGGTTAGGGTTAGGGTTAGGTTTAGGGCGAGGGCTAGGGCTAGGGTTTGTGTTAGGGTTAGGGCTAGGGCTAGGGCTAGGGCTAGGGTTAGTGTTAGGGTTAGTGTTAGGGTTAGGTTTAGGTGTAGGGTTAGGGTTAGACTTAGGGGCAGGTTTAGGGGTAGGGCTAGGGTTAGTTGTAGTGTTAGAGCTAGGGCTAGGGCTTGGGATAGGGATAGGGATAGGGATAGGGATAGGGATAGGGATAGGGATAGGGTTAGTTTTAGTGTTAGTGTTAGTGTTAGGGCTAGGGCTAGGGTTAGGGTTAGGGTTAGGGTTAGGGTTAGGGTTAGGGCTAGGGTTAGGTTTAGGGCTAGGGCTAGGGTTAGGGTTAGGGTTTGGGCTAGGATTAGGGCTAGGGTTAGGGCTAGGGCTAGGGCTAGGTAATGGTTAGGGCTAGGGTTAGAGCTAGAGCTAGGACTAGGGTTAGGGTTCAGGTTCAGGTTCAGTTTAGGGTTACAGTTTGGGTTAGGGGCAGGGGTAGGGGTAGGGGTATGGTTACGGCTAGGCCTAGGGTTAGGGTTAGGGCTAGGGTTAGGTTTAGGGTTAGCGTTAGAGTTAGGATTAGCGCTAGGGTTAGGGTTATGGTTAGGGTTAGGGCTAGGTTCAGGTTTAGGGCTCGGGTCAGTGTTATGTTTAGGGTTACGGTTCTGGTTAGGGTTTGGGTTAGGGTTAGGGTTAGTGGTAGGGGTTGGGTTAGGGCTAGGGTTAGGGTTTGGGCTAGGATTAGGGTTAGGGTTACAGTTAGTGAGAGGGTTAGGGCTAAGACGAGGGTTAGGGTGAGATTTAGGTTTAGGGATATGTTTTTTTGTTAGGGTTAGGGTTATGGTTAGCGTTAGGATTAGGGTTAGGGCTAGGGTTAGGTCGAGGGTTAGTGTTAGGGTTAGGGTTAGGGTTATGGTTAGGTTTAGGGTTAAGGTTAGAGTTAGGGTTAGGGTTAGGGTTTGGGTTAGGGTTAGGGTTAGTGTTCGGGCTAGGGCTAGGGCTAGGGTTACTGCTAGGGCTACGGTTAGGCCTAGGGTTAGGGCTAGGGTTAGGGCTTGGGTTAGGTTTAGGGTTAGGGCTAGGGCTAGGGCTAGGGCTAGGGCAAGGGTTAGGGCAAGGGCTATGGTTAGGGTTAGGGTTAGGGTTAGGGTTAGGGTTAGGGTGAGGGCTAGGGCTAGGGCTAGGGCTAGGGCTAGGGCAAGGGTTAGGGCAAGGGCTATGGTTAGGGTTAGAGTTCGGGTTAGGGTTACGGTTGGGGTTAGGGTGAGGGTCAGGACTAGGGTTAGGGTGAGGGTTAGTGTTAGTGTTAGGGCCAGGGTTAGCATTAGGGTCAGGGCTACTGTTAGGGTTACGGGTAGGGGTAGGGGTAGGATTAGGGTAGGGTTAGGGCTAAGGCTAGGGCTAGTGTTAGGGTTAGAGGTATGGCTAGGGCTTCGGCTAGGGCAAGGGTTAGGGTTAGGGTTAGGGTTAGGGTTAGGTATAGGGTGAGGGCTAGGGTTAGGGTGAGGGTTCTGGTTAGTGTTAGGGCTAGGGTAAGCATTAGGGTTAGGGCTACGGTTATGGTTAGGGTTTGTATTAGGGTTAGTGGTAGGCTTTGGGTTAGGGTAAGGTCTAGGGTTAGGGCTAGGGTTAGGGTTAATGTTAGGGCTAGGGCTAGGGTTAGGTTTGGGGTTACGGTTAGGGTTACGGTTAGGGTTAGGGTTAGGGTTAGGGTTAGGGTTAGGGTTAGAGTTAGGGCTAGGGTTGGGGTTGGGGTTAGGGTTTGAGTTCGGGTTCGGTTCGGGTTAGGGTTAGGGTTTGGGGTAGATTTATGGTTTGGGTTAGGGTTAGGGTTGCGGTTGGGGTTAGGTTTAGGGCTAGGGCTAGGGTGATGTTTAGGGTTAGGGTTAGGGTTAGGGTTAGCTCTAGGGTTAGGGTTATCGTTAGGGTGACGCTTTGGGCTAGGGTTAGGGTTAGGGTTAGGCTTAGGCTTAGGCTTAGGGTTCGGGCTAGGGCTAGGGTTAGGGCTAGGGCTAGGGCTAGGGTGAGGGTTCTGGTTAGTGTTAGGGCTAGGGTTAGCATTAAGGTTAGGGCTACGGTTATGGTTAGGATTTGTGTTAGGGTTAGTGGTAGGCTTTGAGTTAGGGTAAGGTCTAGGGTTAGGGCTAGGGCTAGGGTAAGGGTTAGGGATAGGGGTAGAACTAGAGCTAGGGGTAAGGTTAGGGTTAGGGTTCAGTTTTAGTTTAGGGTTACAGTTTGGTTTATGGGTAGGGGTAGGGGTAGGGTTAGGTGTAGGCCTAGGGTTAGGGTTAAGGCTAAAGTTAGGTTTAGGGTTAGGGTTAGGGTTAGCGCTAGGGTTAGGCTTAGGGTTAGGGTTAGGGCTAGGGTTAGGTTTAGGGCTCGGGTTAGGGTTAGGGTTACGGTTCTGGTTAGGGTTTGGGTTAGCGTTAGGGTTAGTGGTAGGTGTTGGGTTAGGGTTAGGGCTAGGGATAGAGTTTAGGCTAGGATTAGGGTTAGGGTTACAGTTAGTGAGAGGGTTAGGGCTAAGGCTAGTGTTAGGGTGAGATTTAGGTTTAGGGATATGGTTTTTTGTTAGGGTTAGGGTTATGGTTAGCGTTAGGATTAGGGTTAGGGCTAGGGTTAGGTCGAGGGTTAGGGTTAGGGTTAGGGTTAGGGTTAGGGTTAGGGTTAAGGTTAGAGTTAGGGTTAGCGTTAGGGTTTGGGTTAGGGTTAGGGTTAGTGTTCGGGCTAGGGCTAGGGTTACTGCTAGGGCTACGGTTAGAGCTAGGGTTAGGGCTAGGGTTAGGGCTTGGGTTAGGGTTAGTTTTAGGGCTAGGGCTAGGGCTAGGGCAAGGGTTAGGGCAAGGGCTATGGTTAGGGTTAGGGTTAGGGTTAGGGTTAGGGTGAGGGTTAGGGCTAGGGCTAGGGCTAGGGCTAGGGCTAGGGCAAGGGTTAGGGCAAGGGTTAGGGCAAGGGCTATGATTAGGGTTAGAGATCGGGTTAGGGTTACGGTTGGGGTTAGGGTGAGGGTCAGGACTAGGGTTAGGGTGAGGGTTAGGGTTAGTGTTAGGGCCAGGGTTAGCATTAGGGTCAGGGCTACGGTTAGGTTTATGGGAAGGGGTCGGGGTAGGATTAGGGTAGGGTTAGGGTTATGGCTATGGTTAGGGTTAGGGCTCGGATAAGGGTTAGGGTTAAGGCTAGGGCTAGTGTTAGTGTTAGGGCTATGGCTAGGGCTTGGGCTAGGGCAAGGGTTAGGTTTAGGGTTAGGGTTAGGTATAGGGTGAGGGCTAGGGTTAGGGTGAGGGTTCTGGTTAGTGTTAGGGCTAGGGTTAGCATTAGGGTTAGGTCTACGGTTATCGTTAGGGTTTGTGTTAGGGTTAGTGGTAGGCTTTGAGTTAGGGTAAGGTCTAGGGTTAGGGCTAGGGCTAGGGTCAGGGTTAGGGCTAGGTTTAGAACTAGAGCTAGGGCTAGGGTTAGGGTTAGGGTTCAGTTTTAGTTTAGGGTTACAGTTTGGTTTAGGGGTAGGGGCAGGGGTAGGTTTAGGTCTAGGCCTAGGGTTTGGGTTAAGGCTATAGTTAGGTTTAGGGTTAGGGTTAGGGTTAGCGCTAGGGTTAGGCTTAGGGTTAGGGTTAGGGCTAGGGTTAGGTTTAGGGCTCGGGTTAGGGTTAGGGTTACGGTTCTGGTTCTGGTTAGGGTTTGGGTTAGCGTTAGGGTTAGTGGTAGGTGTTGGGTTAGGGTTAGGGCTAGGGATAGAGTTTAGGCTAGGATTAGGGTTAGGGTTACAGTTAGTGAGAGGGTTAGGGCTAAGGCTAGTGTTAGGGTGAGAGTTAGGTTTAGGGATATGGTTTTTTGTTAGGGTTAGGGTTATGGTTAGCGTTAGGATTAGGGTTAGGGCTAGGGTTAGGTCGAGGGTTAGGGTTAGGGTTAGGGTTAGGGTTAGGGTTAGGGTTAAGGTTAGAGTTAGGGTTAGGGTTAGGGTTAGGGTTTGGGTTAGGGTTAGTGTTCAGGCTAGGGCTAGGGTTACTGCTAGGGCTACGGTAAGGGCTAGGGGTAGGGCTAGGGGTAGGGCTTGGGTTAGGGTTAGGGTTAGGGCTAGGGCTAGGGCTAGGGCAAGGGTTAGGGAAGGGCTATGGTTAGGGTTAGGGTTAGGGTTAGGGTTAGGGTGAGGGTGAGGGTGAGGGTGAGGGTTAGGGCTCGGGCTAGGGCTAGGGCTAGGGCAAGGGTTAGGGCAAGGGCTATGGTTAGGGTTAGAGATCGGGTTAGGGTTACGGTTTGGGTTAGGGTGAGGGTCAGGACTAGGGTTAGGGTGAGGGTTAGGGTTAGTGTTAGGGCCAGGGTTAGCATTAGGGTCAGGGCTACGGTTAGGGTTATGGGAAGGGGTAGGGGTAGGATTAGGGTAGGGTTAGGGTTACGGCTATGGTTAGGGTTAGGGCTCGGACAAGGGTTAGGGCTAAGGCTAGGGCTAGTGTTAGGGTTAGGGCTATGGCTAGGGCTTGGGCTAGGGCAAGGGTTAGGGTTAGGGTTAGGGTTAGGTATAGGGTGAGGGCTAGGGTTAGGGTGAGGGTTTGTATTAGGGTTAGTGGTAGGCTTTGGGTTAGGGTAAGGTCTAGGGTTAGGGCTAGGGCTAGGGTAAGGTTTAGGGCTAGGTTTAGAACTAGAGCTAGGGCTAGGGTTAGGGTTAGGGTTCAGTTTCAGTTTAGGGTTACAGTTTGGTTTAGGGGTAGGGGTAGGGGTAGGGTTAGGTCTAGGCCTAGGGTTAGGGTTAAGGCTATAGTTAGGTTTAGGGTTAGGGTTAGGGTTAGAGCTAGGGTTAGGCTTAGGGTTAGGGTTAGGGCTAGGGTTAGGGCTAGGGTTAGGTTTAGGGCTCGGGTTAGGTTTAGGGTTACGGTTCTGGTTCTGGTTAGGGTTTGGGTTAGCGTTACTGTTAGTGGTAGGTGTTGGGTTAGGGTTAGGGCTAGGGATAGAGTTTAGGCTAGGATTAGGGTTAGGTTACAGTTAGTGAGAGGGTTAGGGCTAAGGCTAGTGTGAGGGTGAGATTTAGGTTTAGGGATACGGTTTTTTGTTAGGGTTAGGGTTATGGTTAGCGTTAGGATTAGGGTTAGGGCTAGGGTTAGGTCGAGGGTTAGGGTTAGGGTTAAGGTTAGGGTTAGGGTTAAGGTTAGAGTTAGGGTTAGGGTTAGGGTTTGTGTTAGGGTTAGGGTTAGTGTTCGGGCTAGGGCTAGGGTTACTGCTAGGGCTACAGTTAGGGCTAAGGTTAGGGCTAGGGTTAGGGCTAGGGTTAGGGCTTGGGTTAGGGTTAGGGCTAGGGCTAGGGCTAGGGCAAGGGTTAGGCAAGGGCTATGGTTAGGTTTAGGGTTAGGGTTAGGGTTAGGGTTAGGGTTAGGGTTAGGGTTAGGGTGAGGGTTAGGGCTAGGGCTAGGGCTAGGGCAAGGGTTAGGGCAAGGGCTATGCTTAGGGTTAGAGTTAGGGTTAGGGTTAGGGTTAGGGTTGGGGTTAGGGTGAGGGTCAGGGCTAGGGTTAGGGTGAGGGTTAGGGTTAGTGTTAGGGCCAGGGTTAGCATTAGGGTCAGGGCTACGGTTAGGGTTAGGGGTAGGGGTAGGGGTAGGATTAGGGTAGGGTTAGGGTTACGGCTATGGTTAGGGTTAGGGTTAGGGTTAGGGTTAGAGTTAGGGCAAGGGTTAGGGCTAGACTTCAGGTTAGGTTTAGGGTAGGGTTAGGGCTAGGGCTAGGGTTAGGGTTAGGGTTAGGGTTAGGTTTAGGGCGAGGGCTAGGGCTAGGGTTTGTGTTAGGGTTAGGGCTAGGGCTAGGGCTAGGGTTAGTGTTAGGGTTAGTGTTAGGGTTAGGTTTAGGTGTAGGGTTAGGGTTAGACTTAGGGGCAGGTTTAGGGGTAGGGCTAGGGTTAGTTGTAGTGTTAGAGCTAGGGCTAGGGCTTGGGATAGGGATAGGGATAGGGATAGGGATAGGGATAGGGTTAGTTTTAGTGTTAGTGTTAGTGTTAGGGCTAGGGCTAGGGTTAGGGTTAGGGTTAGGGTTAGGGTTAGGGTTAGGGCTAGGGTTAGGTTTAGGGCTAGGGCTAGGGTTAGGGTTAGGGTTTGGGCTAGGATTAGGGCTAGGGTTAGGGCTAGGGCTAGGGCTAGGTAACGGTTAGGGCTAGGGTTAGAGCTAGAGCTAGGACTAGGGTTAGGGTTCAGGTTCAGGTTCAGTTTAGGGTTACAGTTTGGGTTAGGGGCAGGGGTAGGGGTAGGGGTATGGTTACGGCTAGGCCTAGGGTTAGGGTTAGGGCTAGGGTTAGGTTTAGGGTTAGCGTTAGAGTTAGGATTAGCGCTAGGGTTAGGGTTATGGTTAGGGTTAGGGCTAGGTTCAGGTTTAGGGCTCGGGTCAGTGTTATGTTTAGGGTTACGGTTCTGGTTAGGGTTTGGGTTAGGGTTAGGGTTAGTGGTAGGGGTTGGGTTAGGGCTAGGGTTAGGGTTTGGGCTAGGATTAGGGTTAGGGTTACAGTTAGTGAGAGGGTTAGGGCTAAGACGAGGGTTAGGGTGAGATTTAGGTTTAGGGATATGTTTTTTTGTTAGGGTTAGGGTTATGGTTAGCGTTAGGATTAGGGTTAGGGCTAGGGTTAGGTCGAGGGTTAGGGTTAGGGTTAGGGTTAGGGTTATGGTTAGGTTTAGGGTTAAGGTTAGAGTTAGGGTTAGGGTTAGGGTTTGGGTTAGGGTTAGGGTTAGTGTTCGGGCTAGGGCTAGGGCTAGGGTTACTGCTAGGGCTACGGTTAGGCCTAGGGTTAGGGCTAGGGTTAGGGCTTGGGTTAGGTTTAGGGTTAGGGCTAGGGCTAGGGCTAGGGCAAGGGTTAGGGCAAGGGCTATGGTTAGGGTTAGGGTTAGGGTTAGGGTTAGGGTTAGGGTTAGGGTGAGGGCTAGGGCTAGGGCTAGGGCTAGGGCTAGGGCAAGGGTTAGGGCAAGGGCTATGGTTAGGGTTAGAGTTTGGGTTAGGGTTACGGTTGGGGTTAGGGTGAGGGTCAGGACTAGGGTTAGGGTGAGGGTTAGTGTTAGTGTTAGGGCCAGGGTTAGCATTAGGGTCAGGGCTACTGTTAGGGTTACGGGTAGGGGTAGGGGTAGGATTAGGGTAGGGTTAGGGCTAAGGCTAGGGCTAGTGTTAGGGTTAGAGGTATGGCTAGGGCTTCGGCTAGGGCAAGGGTTAGGGTTAGGGTTAGGGTTAGGGTTAGGTATAGGGTGAGGGCTAGGGTTAGTGTGAGGGTTCTGGTTAGTGTTAGGGCTAGGGTAAGCATTAGGGTTAGGGCTACGGTTATGGTTAGGGTTTGTATTAGGGTTAGTGGTAGGCTTTGGGTTAGGGTAAGGTCTAGGGTTAGGGCTAGGGTTAGGGTTAATGTTAGGGCTAGGGCTAGGGTTAGGTTTGGGGTTACGGTTAGGGTTACGGTTAGGGTTAGGGTTAGGGTTAGGGTTAGAGTTAGGGCTAGGGTTGGGGTTGGGGTTAGGGTTTGAGTTCGGGTTCTGTTCGGGTTAGGGTTAGGGTTTGGGGTAGATTTATGGTTTGGGTTAGGGTTAGGGTTGCGGTTGGGGTTAGGTTTAGGGCTAGGGCTAGGGCTCGGGCTAAGGTTAAAGCTAGGGCTAGGGCTAGGGTTAGGGTTAGGGTTAGCGTTAGGGTTAGCACTAGGGCTAGGGTTAGGGGTAGGGGTAGGGTTAGGATTAGGGTTAGCGCGAGGGCTGGGGTTAGGGTTAGGGTTAGGGGTAGGGTTAGGGTTAGGGTTAGGGTTAGGGCTAGGGTTAGGTTTAGGGCTAGCGATAGGTTTAGGGATAGGGTCTGGGCTAGGGTTAGATTTAGGGTTAAGGCTCGGGATAGGGCTAGGGATAGGGCTAGGGCTAGGTCTAAGGCTAGGGTTAGGGTTAGGGCTAGGGTTCGGGTTAGGGCTAGAGTTCGGGTTAGGGTTAGGGTGGGGTTAGGGCTACGGCTAGGGTTAGGGCTTGGGTTTGGGTTAGGGTTAGGGTTAGGGTTAGGGTTAGGGTTAGGGCTAGGGCTAGGACTAGGGATAGGGATAGGGATAGGGATAGGGATAGGGATAGGGATAGGACTAGGGATAGGGATAGGGCTAGGGCTAGGGCAAGGGTTAGGTCAAGGGCTATTGTTACGGTTAGGGTTAGGGTCAGTGTGAGGGCTATGGTTAGGGTGAGGGTGACGGTGAGGGTTACGGCTAGGGTTAGCATTAGGGTTAGGGCTGGCGTTAGCGTTAGAGTTAGGTTTAGGTTAAGGGTTAGGGTTAGGGTTAGGGTTAGGGTTAGGGTTAGGGCTAGGGCTAGGGCTACGGTTAGGGCTAGCGTTATGGCTAGGTTTAGGGTTCGGTGAGGTTTAGGGTTAGGAGTAGAGTTAGGGTTAGGGTGAGGGCTAGGTTTAGGGTGAGGGTTAGTTTTAGGGTTTGGGTTAGGGCTAGGGTTAGGGTTAGGTTTATGATTATGGTTAGGGTTTTGGTTAGGTTTAGTGGTAGGCTTTGGGTTAGGGTTAGGACTAGGGTTTGGGTTAGGGTTTGGGTTAGGGTTAGGGTTAGGATTAGGGCTAGGGCTAGTCTTAGGGCTAGGGCTAGGGATAGGGTAACGGTTAGGACATGCGTTAGAGCTAGAGTTAGGGCTAGCGTTAGGGTTCAGGTTCAGTTTAGGGTTACAGTTTGAGTTAGGGGTAGGGGTAGGGTAGGGCTAGGGCTAGGGTTAGGGCTAGGCCTAGGGTTAGAATTAGGGCTAAGGTTAGGTTTAGGGTTAGGGTTAGCGTTAGGGTTAGCGCTAGGGTTACGTTTAGGGTTAGGGATAGGGTTAGGTTTAGGGCTCGGGTTAGGGTTAGGGTTACGGTTATGGTTAGGGTTAGGGTTAGGGTTAGGGTTAGTGGTAGGGGTTGGGTTAGGGTTAGGGCTAGGGTCAGGGTTGGGGCTAGGGTTAGGGTTAGGGTTATTGTAAGTGAGAGGGTTAGGGCTAAGCCTAGGGTTATGCTTAGGGTTAGGGATACTGTTTGGGTTAGGGTTAGGGTTAGGGTTAGGGTAAGGGTTTGGGTTAGGGTTAGGGCTAGGGTGAGGTTTAGGGTTAGGGTTAGGGTTAGGGTTAGTTCTAGGGTTAGGGTTATCGTTAGGGTGACGCTTTGGTCTAGGGTTAGGGTTAAGGTTAGGGTTAGGGTTCGGGCTAGGGCTAGGGTTAGGGCTAGGGCTAGGGCTACGGATAGGGCTAGGATAAGGTCTAGGGTTAGGGCTAGGGCTAGGGTAAGGGTTAGGGCTAGGGTTAGGTCGAGGGTTAGGGTTAGGGTTAGGGTTAGGGCTAGGGTTAGGGTTAGGGTTAAGGTTAGAGTTAGGGTTAGGGTTAGGGTTAGGGTTTGGGTTAGGGTTAGTGTTCAGGCTAGGGCTAGGGTTACTGCTAGGGCTACGGTAAGGGCTAGGGTTAGGGCTAGGGGTAGGGCTTGGGTTAGGGTTAGGGTTAGGGCTAGGGCTAGGGCTAGGGCAAGGGTTAGGGAAGGGCTATGGTTAGGGTTAGGGTTAGGGTTAGGGTTAGGGTGAGGGTGAGGGTGAGGGTTAGGGCTCGGGCTAGGGCTAGGGCTAGGGCAAGGGTTAGGGCAAGGGCTATGGTTAGGGTTAGAGATCGGGTTAGGGTTACGGTTGGGGTTAGGGTGAGGGTCAGGACTAGGGTTAGGATGAGGGTTAGGGTTAGTGTTAGGGCCAGGGTTAGCATTAGGGTCAGGGCTACGGTTAGGGTTATGGGAAGGGGTAGGGGTAGGATTAGGGTAGGGTTAGGGTTACGGCTATGGTTAGGGTTAGGGCTCGGACAAGGGTTAGGGCTAAGGCTAGGGCTAGTGTTAGGGTTAGGGCTATGGCTAGGGCTTGGGCTAGGGCAAGGGTTAGGGTTAGGGTTAGGGTTAGGTATAGGGTGAGGGCTAGGGTTAGGGTGAGGGTTTGTATTAGGGTTAGTGGTAGGCTTTGGGTTAGGGTAAGGTCTAGGGTTAGGGCTAGGGCTAGGGTAAGGTTTAGGGCTAGGTTTAGAACTAGAGCTAGGGCTAGGGTTAGGGTTAGGGTTCAGTTTCAGTTTAGGGTTACAGTTTGGTTTAGGGGTAGGGGTAGGGGTAGGGGTAGGTCTAGGCCTAGGGTTAGGGTTAAGGCTATAGTTAGGTTTAGGGTTAGGGTTAGGGTTAGCGCTAGGGTTAGGCTTAGGGTTAGGGTTAGGGCTAGGGTTAGGGCTAGGGTTAGGTTTAGGGCTCGGGTTAGGTTTAGGGTTACGGTTCTGGTTCTGGTTAGGGTTTGGGTTAGCGTTACGGTTAGTGGTAGGTGTTGGGTTAGGGTTAGGGCTAGGGATAGAGTTGAGGCTAGGATTAGGGTTAGGTTACAGTTAGTGAGAGGGTTAGGGCTAAGGCTAGTGTGAGGGTGAGATTTAGGTTTAGGGATACGGTTTTTTGTTAGGGTTAGGGTTATGGTTAGCGTTAGGATTAGGGTTAGGGCTAGGGTTAGGTCGAGGGTTAGGGTTAGGGTTAAGGTTAGGGTTAGGGTTAAGGTTAGAGTTAGGGTTAGGGTTAGGGTTTGTGTTAGGGTTAGGGTTAGTGTTCGGGCTAGGGCTAGGGTTACTGCTAGGGCTACAGTTAGGGCTAAGGTTAGGGCTAGGGTTAGGGCTAGGGTTAGGGCTTGGGTTAGGGTTAGGGCTAGGGCTAGGGCAAGGGTTAGGCAAGGGCCATGGTTAGGTTTAGGGTTAGGGTTAGGGTTAGGGTTAGGGTTAGGGTTAGGGTTAGGGTTAGGGTGAGGGTTAGGGCTAGGGCTAGGGCAAGGGTTAGGGCAAGGGCTATGCTTAGGGTTAGAGTTAGGGTTAGGGTTAGGGTTAGGGTTGGGGTTAGGGTGAGGGTCAGGGCTAGGGTTAGGGTGAGGGTTAGGGTTAGTGTTAGGGCCAGGGTTAGCATTAGGGTCAGGGCTACGGTTAGGGTTAGGGGTAGGGGTAGGGGTAGGATTAGGGTAGGGTTAGGGTTACGGCTATGGTTAGGGTTAGGGTTAGGGTTAGGGTTAGAGTTAGGGCAAGGGTTAGGGCTAGACTTCAGGTTAGGTTTAGGGTAGGGTTAGGGCTAGGGCTAGGGTTAGGGTTAGGGTTAGGGTTAGGTTTAGGGCGAGGGCTAGGGCTAGGGTTTGTGTTAGGGTTAGGGCTAGGGCTAGGGCTAGGGTTAGTGTTAGGGTTAGTGTTAGGGTTAGGTTTAGGTGTAGGGTTAGGGTTAGACTTAGGGGCAGGTTTAGGGGTAGGGCTAGGGTTAGTTGTAGTGTTAGAGCTAGGGCTAGGGCTTGGGATAGGGATAGGGATAGGGATAGGGATAGGGATAGGGATAGGGATAGGGTTAGTTTTAGTGTTAGTGTTAGTGTTAGGGCTAGGGCTAGGGTTAGGGTTAGGGTTAGGGTTAGGGTTAGGGTTAGGGTTAGGGTTAGGGCTAGGGTTAGGTTTAGGGCTAGGGCTAGGGTTAGGGTTAGGGTTTGGGCTAGGATTAGGGCTAGGGTTAGGGCTAGGGCTAGGGCTAGGTAATGGTTAGGGCTAGGGTTAGAGCTAGAGCTAGGACTAGGGTTAGGGTTCAGGTTCAGGTTCAGTTTAGGGTTACAGTTTGGGTTAGGGGCAGGGGTAGGGGTAGGGGTATGGTTACGGCTAGGCCTAGGGTTAGGGTTAGGGCTAGGGTTAGGTTTAGGGTTAGCGTTAGAGTTAGGATTAGCGCTAGGGTTAGGGTTATGGTTAGGGTTAGGGCTAGGTTCAGGTTTAGGGCTCGGGTCAGTGTTATGTTTAGGGTTACGGTTCTGGTTAGGGTTTGGGTTAGGGTTAGGGTTAGTGGTAGGGGTTGGGTTAGGGCTAGGGTTAGGGTTTGGGCTAGGATTAGGGTTAGGGTTACAGTTAGTGAGAGGGTTAGGGCTAAGACGAGGGTTAGGGTGAGATTTAGGTTTAGGGATATGTTTTTTTGTTAGGGTTAGGGTTATGGTTAGCGTTAGGATTAGGGTTAGGGCTAGGGTTAGGTCGAGGGTTAGTGTTAGGGTTAGGGTTAGGGTTATGGTTAGGTTTAGGGTTAAGGTTAGAGTTAGGGTTAGGGTTAGGGTTTGGGTTAGGGTTAGGGTTAGTGTTCGGGCTAGGGCTAGGGCTAGGGTTACTGCTAGGGCTACGGTTAGGCCTAGGGTTAGGGCTAGGGTTAGGGCTTGGGTTAGGTTTAGGGTTAGGGCTAGGGCTAGGGCTAGGGCTAGGGCAAGGGTTAGGGCAAGGGCTATGGTTAGGGTTAGGGTTAGGGTTAGGGTTAGGGTTAGGGTGAGGGCTAGGGCTAGGGCTAGGGCTAGGGCTAGGGCAAGGGTTAGGGCAAGGGCTATGGTTAGGGTTAGAGTTCGGGTTAGGGTTACGGTTGGGGTTAGGGTGAGGGTCAGGACTAGGGTTAGGGTGAGGGTTAGTGTTAGTGTTAGGGCCAGGGTTAGCATTAGGGTCAGGGCTACTGTTAGGGTTACGGGTAGGGGTAGGGGTAGGATTAGGGTAGGGTTAGGGCTAAGGCTAGGGCTAGTGTTAGGGTTAGAGGTAGGGTTAGGATTAGGGTTAGCGCGAGGGCTGGGGTTAGGGTTAGGGTTAGGGGTAGGGTTAGGGTTAGGGTTAGGGTTAGGGCTAGGGTTAGGTTTAGGGCTAGCGATAGGTTTAGGGATAGGGTCTGGGCTAGGGTTAGATTTAGGGTTAAGGCTCGGGATAGGGCTAGGGATAGGGCTAGGGCTAGGTCTAAGGCTAGGGTTAGGGTTAGGGCTAGGGTTCGGGTTAGGGCTAGAGTTCGGGTTAGGGTTAGGGTGGGGTTAGGGCTACGGCTAGGGTTAGGGCTTGGGTTTGGGTTAGGGTTAGGGTTAGGGTTAGGGTTAGGGCTAGGGCTAGGGCTAGGACTAGGGATAGGGATAGGGATAGGGATAGGGATAGGGATAGGGATAGGGATAGGACTAGGGATAGGGATAGGGCTAGGGCTAGGGCAAGGGTTAGGTCAAGGGCTATTGTTACGGTTAGGGTTAGGGTCAGTGTGAGGGCTATGGTTAGGGTGAGGGTGACGGTGAGGGTTACGGCTAGGGTTAGCATTAGGGTTAGGGCTGGCGTTAGCGTTAGAGTTAGGTTTAGGTTAAGGGTTAGGGTTAGGGTTAGGGTTAGGGTTAGGGTTAGGGCTAGGGCTAGGGCTACGGTTAGGGCTAGCGTTATGGCTAGGTTTAGGGTTCGGTGAGGTTTAGGGTTAGGAGTAGAGTTAGGGTTAGGGTGAGGGCTAGGTTTAGGGTGAGGGTTAGTTTTAGGGTTTGGGTTAGGGCTAGGGTTAGGGTTAGGTTTATGATTATGGTTAGGGTTTTGGTTAGGTTTAGTGGTAGGCTTTGGGTTAGGGTTAGGACTAGGGTTTGGGTTAGGGTTTGGGTTAGGGTTAGGGTTAGGATTAGGGCTAGGGCTAGTCTTAGGGCTAGGGCTAGGGCTAGGGTAACGGTTAGGACATGCGTTAGAGCTAGAGTTAGGGCTAGCGTTAGGGTTCAGGTTCAGTTTAGGGTTACAGTTTGAGTTAGGGGTAGGGGTAGGGTAGGGCTAGGGCTAGGGTTAGGGCTAGGCCTAGGGTTAGAATTAGGGCTAAGGTTAGGTTTAGGGTTAGGGTTAGCGTTAGGGTTAGCGCTAGGGTTACGTTTAGGGTTAGGGATAGGGTTAGGTTTAGGGCTCGGGTTAGGGTTAGGGTTACGGTTATGGTTAGGGTTAGGGTTAGGGTTAGGGTTAGTGGTAGGGGTTGGGTTAGGGTTAGGGCTAGGGTCAGGGTTGGGGCTAGGGTTAGGGTTAGGGTTATTGTAAGTGAGAGGGTTAGGGCTAAGCCTAGGGTTATGCTTAGGGTTAGGGATACTGTTTGGGTTAGGGTTAGGGTTAGGGTAAGGGTTTGGGTTAGGGTTAGGGCTAGGGTGAGGTTTAGGGTTAGGGTTAGGGTTAGGGTTAGTTCTAGGGTTAGGGTTATCGTTAGGGTGACGCTTTGGTCTAGGGTTAGGGTTAAGGTTAGGGTTAGGGTTCGGGCTAGGGCTAGGGTTAGGGCTAGGGCTAGGGCTACGGATAGGGCTAGGATAAGGTCTACGGTTAGGGCTAGGGCTAGGGTAAGGGTTAGGGCTAGGGTTAGGTCGAGGGTTAGGGTTAGGGTTAGGGTTAGGGCTAGGGTTAGGGTTAGGGTTAAGGTTAGAGTTAGGGTTAGGGTTAGGGTTAGGGTTTGGGTTAGGGTTAGTGTTCAGGCTAGGGCTAGGGTTACTGCTAGGGCTACGGTAAGGGCTAGGGTTAGGGCTAGGGGTAGGGCTTGGGTTAGGGTTAGGGTTAGGGCTAGGGCTAGGGCTAGGGCAAGGGTTAGGGAAGGGCTATGGTTAGGGTTAGGGTTAGGGTTAGGGTTAGGGTTAGGGTGAGGGTGAGGGTTAGGGCTCGGGCTAGGGCTAGGGCTAGGGCAAGGGTTAGGGCAAGGGCTATGGTTAGGGTTAGAGATCGGGTTAGGGTTACGGTTGGGGTTAGGGTGAGGGTCAGGACTAGGGTTAGGATGAGGGTTAGGGTTAGTGTTAGGGCCAGGGTTAGCATTAGGGTCAGGGCTACGGTTAGGGTTATGGGAAGGGGTAGGGGTAGGATTAGGGTAGGGTTAGGGTTACGGCTATGGTTAGGGTTAGGGCTCGGACAAGGGTTAGGGCTAAGGCTAGGGCTAGTGTTAGGGTTAGGGCTATGGCTAGGGCTTGGGCTAGGGCAAGGGTTAGGGTTAGGGTTAGGGTTAGGTTTTGGGTGAGGGCTAGGGTTAGGGTGAGGGTTTGTATTAGGGTTAGTGGTAGGCTTTGGGTTAGGGTAAGGTCTAGGGTTAGGGCTAGGGCTAGGGTAAGGTTTAGGGCTAGGTTTAGAACTAGAGCTAGGGCTAGGGTTAGGGTTAGGGTTCAGTTTCAGTTTAGGGTTACAGTTTGGTTTAGGGGTAGGGGTAGGGGTAGGGGTAGGTCTAGGCCTAGGGTTAGGGTTAAGGCTATAGTTAGGTTTAGGGTTAGGGTTAGGGTTAGCGCTAGGGTTAGGCTTAGGGTTAGGGTTAGGGCTAGGGTTAGGGCTAGGGTTAGGTTTAGGGCTCGGGTTAGGTTTAGGGTTACGGTTCTGGTTCTGGTTAGGGTTTGGGTTAGCGTTACGGTTAGTGGTAGGTGTTGGGTTAGGGTTAGGGCTAGGGATAGAGTTGAGGCTAGGATTAGGGTTAGGTTACAGTTAGTGAGAGGGTTAGGGCTAAGGCTAGTGTGAGGGTGAGATTTAGGTTTAGGGATACGGTTTTTTGTTAGGGTTAGGGTTATGGTTAGCGTTAGGATTAGGGTTAGGGCTAGGGTTAGGTCGAGGGTTAGGGTTAGGGTTAAGGTTAGGGTTAGGGTTAAGGTTAGAGTTAGGGTTAGGGTTAGGGTTTGTGTTAGGGTTAGGGTTAGTGTTCGGGCTAGGGCTAGGGTTACTGCTAGGGCTACAGTTAGGGCTAAGGTTAGGGCTAGGGTTAGGGCTAGGGTTAGGGCTTGGGTTAGGGTTAGGGCTAGGGCTAGGGCTAGTGTTAAAGCTAGGGCTAGGGCTAGGGTTAGGGTTAGGGTTAGCGTTAGGGTTAGCGCTAGGGCTAGGGTTAGGGTTAGGGTTAGGGTTAGGGCTAGGGTTAGGTTTAGGGTTAAGGCTCGGGCTAGGGCTAGGGATAGGGATAGGGCTAGGTCTAGGGCTAGGGCTAGGGTTAGTGTTAGGTTTAGGGCTAGGGTTCGGGTTAGGGCTAGAGTTAGGGTTAGGGTGGGGTTAGGGATACGGCTAGGGTTTGGGCTTGGGTTAGGGTTAGGGTTAGGGTTAGGGCTAGGGATAGGACTAGGGATAGGGATAGGGATAGGGATAGGGATAGGGCAAGGGTTAGGTCAAGGGCTATTGTTACGGTTAGGGTTAGGGTCAGTGTGAGGGCTATGGTTAGGGTGAGGGTGAGGGTGAGGGTTACGGCTAGGGTTAGCATTAGGGTTAGGGCTGGCGTTAGCGTTAGCATTAGAGTTAGGTTTAGGTTTAGGGTTAGGGTTAGGGTTAGGGCTAGGGCTAGGGCTACGGTTAGGGCTTGCGTCATGTCTAGGGTTAGGGTTCGGTGAGGTTTAGGGTTAGGAGTAGAGTTAGGGTTAGGGTGAGGGCTAGGTTTAGGGTGAGGGTTAGTTTTAGGGTTAGGGTTAGGGCTAGGGTTATCATTAGGGTTAGGGCTAGGGTTAGGGTTAGGTTTATGATTATGGTTAGGGTTTTGGTTAGGTTTAGTGGTAGGCTTTGGGTTAGGGTTAGGGCTAGGGTTTGGGTTAGGGTTAGGGTTAGGGTTAAGGTTAGAGTTAGGGTTAGGGTTAGGGTTTGGGTTAGGGTTAGGGTTAAGGTTAGAGTTAGGGTTAGGGTTAGGGTTTGTGTTAGGGTTAGGGTCAGTGTTCGGGCTAGGGCTAGGGTTACTGCTAGGGCTACAGTTAGGGCTAAGGTTAGGGCTAGGGTTAGGGCCAGGGTTAGGGCTTGGGTTAGGGTTAGGGCTAGGGCTAGGGCTAGGGCTAGAGCTAGGGCAAGGGTTAGGCAAGGGCTATGGTTAGGGTTAGGGTTAGGGTTAGGGTTAGGGTGAGGGTTACGGCTAGGGCTAGGGCTAGGGCAAGGGTTAGGGTAAGGGCTATGCTTAGAGTTAGAGTTAGGGTTAGGGTTAGGGTTGGGGTTAGGGTGAGGGTCAGGGCTAGGGTTAGGGTGAGGGTTAGGGTTACGGTTCTGGTTCTGGTTAGGGTTTGGGTTAGCGTTAGGGTAAGTGGTAGGTGTTGGGTTAGGGTTAGGGCTAGGGATAGAGTTTAGGCTAGGATTAGGGTTAGGGTTACAGTTAGTGAGAGGGTTAGGGCTAAGGCTAGTGTTAGGGTGAGAGTTAGGTTTAGGGATATGGTTTTTTGTTAGGGTTAGGGTTATGTTTAGCGTTAGGATTAGGGTTAGGGCTAGGGTTAGGGTTAGGGTTAGGGTTAGGGTTAGGGTTAGAGTTAGGGTTAGGGTTAGGGTTAGGGTTTGGGTTAGGGTTAGTGTTCGGGCTAGGGCTAGGGTTACTGCTAGGGCTACGGTTAGGGCTAGGGTTAGGTCTAGGGGTAGGGCTTGGGTTAGGGTTAGGGTTAGGGCTAGGGCTAGGGCTAGGGCGAGGGCAAGGGTTAGGGCAAGGGCTATGGTTAGGGTTAGGGTTAGGGCTAGCGATAGGTTTAGGGATAGGGTCTGGGCTAGGGTTAGATTTAGGGTTAAGGCTCGGGATAGGGCTAGGGATAGGGCTAGGGCTAGGTCTAAGGCTAGGGTTAGGCTTAGGGCAAGGGTTCGGGTTAGGGCTAGAGTTCGGGTTAGGGTTAGGGTGGGGTTAGGGCTACGGCTAGGGTTAGGGCTTGGGTTTGGGTTAGGGTTAGGGTTAGGGTTAGGGTTAGGGCTAGGGCTAGGGCTAGGACTAGGGATAGGGATAGGGATAGGGATAGGGATAGGGATAGGGATAGGGATAGGGATAGGACTAGGGATAGGGATAGGGCTAGGGCTAGGGCAAGGGTTAGGTCAAGGGCTATTGTTACGGTTAGGGTTAGGGTCAGTGTGAGGGCTATGGTTAGGGTGAGGGTGACGGTGAGGGTTACGGCTAGGGTTAGCATTAGGGTTAGGGCTGGCGTTAGCGTTAGAGTTAGGTTTAGGTTAAGGGTTAGGGTTAGGGTTAGGGTTAGGGTTAGGGCTAGGGCTAGGGCTACGGTTAGTGCTAGCGTTATGGCTAGGTTTAGGGTTCGGTGAGGTTTACGGTTAGGAGTAGAGTTAGGGTTAGGGTGAGGGCTAGGTTTAGGGTAGGGTTAGTTTTAGGGTTTGGGTTAGGGCTAGGGTTATCATTAGGGTTAGGGCTAGGGTTAGGGTTAGGTTTATGATTATGGTTAGGGTTTTGGTTAGGTTTAGTGGTAGGCTTTGGGTTAGGGTTAGGACTAGGGTTTGGGTTAGGGTTTGGGTTAGGGTTAGGGTTAGGATTAGGGCTAGGGCTAGTCTTAGGGCTAGGGCTAGGGCTAGGGTAACGGTTAGGACATGCGTTAGAGCTAGAGTTAGGGCTAGCGTAAGGGTTCAGGTTCAGTTTAGGGTTACAGTTTGAGTTAGGGGTAGGGGTAGGGTAGGGCTAGGGCTAGGGTTAGGGCTAGGCCTAGGGTTAGAATTAGGGCTAAGGTTAGGTTTAGGGTTAGGGTTAGCGTTAGGGTTAGCGCTAGGGTTACGTTTAGGGTTAGGGATAGGGTTAGGTTTAGGGCTCGGGTTAGGGTTAGGGTTACGGTTATGGTTAGGGTTAGGGTTAGGGTTAGGGTTAGTGGTAGGGGTTGGGTTAGGGTTAGGGCTAGGGTCAGGGTTGGGGCTAGGGTTAGGGTTAGGGTTATTGTAAGTGAGAGGGTTAGGGCTAAGCCTAGGGTTATGCTTAGGGTTAGGGATACTGTTTGGGTTAGGGTTAGGGTTTGGGTTAGGGTAAGGGTTTGGGTTAGGGTTAGGGCTAGGGTGAGGTTTAGGGTTAGGGTTAGGGTTAGGGTTAGTTCTAGGGTTAGGGTTATCGTTAGGGTGACGCTTTGGGCTAGGGTTAGGGTTAAGGTTAGGGTTAGGGTTCGGGCTAGGGCTAGGGTTAGGGCTAGGGCTAGGGCTACGGATAGGGCTAGGATAAGGTCTAGGGTTAGGGCTAGGGCTAGGGTAAGGGTTAGGGCTAGGGTTAGGTCGAGGGTTAGGGTTAGGGTTAGGGTTAGGGTTAAGGTTAGAGTTAGGGTTAGGGTTAGGGTTAGGGTTTGGGTTAGGGTTAGTGTTCAGGCTAGGGCTAGGGTTACTGCTAGGGCTACGGTAAGGGCTAGGGTTAGGGCTAGGGGTAGGGCTTGGGTTAGGGTTAGGGTTAGGGCTAGGGCTAGGGCTAGGGCAAGGGTTAGGGAAGGGCTATGGTTAGGGTTAGGGTTAGGGTTAGGGTGAGGGTGAGGGTTAGGGCTCGGGCTAGGGCTAGGGCTAGGGCAAGGGTTAGGGCAAGGGCTATGGTTAGGGTTAGAGATCGGGTTAGGGTTACGGTTGGGGTTAGGGTGAGGGTCAGGACTAGGGTTAGGGTGAGGGTTAGGGTTAGTGTTAGGGCCAGGGTTAGCATTAGGGTCAGGGCTACGGTTAGGGTTATGGGAAGGGGTAGGGGTAGGATTAGGGTAGGGTTAGGGTTGCGGCTATGGTTAGGGTTAGGGCTCGGACAAGGGTTAGGGCTAAGGCTAGGGCTAGTGTTAGGGTTAGGGCTATGGCTAGGGCTTGGGCTAGGGCAAGGGTTAGGGTTAGGGTTAGGGTTAGGTTTTGGGTGAGGGCTAGGGTTAGGGTGAGGGTTTGTATTAGGGTTAGTGGTAGGCTTTGGGTTAGGGTAAGGTCTAGGGTTAGGGCTAGGGCTAGGGTAAGGTTTAGGGCTAGGTTTAGAACTAGAGCTAGGGCTAGGGTTAGGGTTAGGGTTCAGTTTCAGTTTAGGGTTACAGTTTGGTTTAGGGGTAGGGGTAGGGGTAGGGGTAGGTCTAGGCCTAGGGTTAGGGTTAAGGCTATAGTTAGGTTTAGGGTTAGGGTTAGGGTTAGCGCTAGGGTTAGGCTTAGGGTTAGGGTTAGGGCTAGGGTTAGGGCTAGGGTTAGGTTTAGGGCTCGGGTTAGGTTTAGGGTTACGGTTCTGGTTCTGGTTAGGGTTTGGGTTAGCGTTACGGTTAGTGGTAGGTGTTGGGTTAGGGTTAGGGCTAGGGATAGAGTTTAGGCTAGGATTAGGGTTAGGTTACAGTTAGTGAGAGGGTTAGGGCTAAGGCTAGTGTTAGGGTGAGATTTAGGTTTAGGGATACGGTTTTTTGTTAGGGTTAGGGTTATGGTTAGCGTTAGGATTAGGGTTAGGGCTAGGGTTAGGTCGAGGTTTAGGGTTAGGGTTAAGGTTAGGGTTAGGGTTAAGGTTAGAGTTAGGGTTAGGGTTAGGGTTTGTGTTAGGGTTAGGGTTAGTGTTCGGGCTAGGGCTAGGGTTACTGCTAGGGCTACAGTTAGGGCTAGGGTTAGGGCTTGGGTTAGGGTTAGGGCTAGGGCTAGGGCTAGTGTTAAAGCTAGGGCTAGGGCTAGGGTTAGGGTTAGGGTTAGCGTTAGGGTTAGCGCTAGGGCTAGGGTTAGGGTTAGGGTTAGGGTTAGGGCTAGGGTTAGGTTTAGGGTTAAGGCTCGGGCTAGGGCTAGGGATAGGGATAGGGCTAGGTCTAGGGCTAGGGCTAGGGTTAGTGTTAGGTTTAGGGCTAGGGTTCGGGTTAGGGCTAGAGTTAGGGTTAGGGTGGGGTTAGGGATACGGCTAGGGTTTGGGCTTGGGTTAGGGTTAGGGTTAGGGCTAGGGATAGGACTAGGGATAGGGATAGGGATAGGGATAGGGATAGGGCAAGGGTTAGGTCAAGGGCTATTGTTACGGTTAGGGTTAGGGTCAGTGTGAGGGCTATGGTTAGGGTGAGGGTGAGGGTGAGGGTTACGGCTAGGGTTAGCATTAGGGTTAGGGCTGGCGTTAGCGTTAGCATTAGAGTTAGGTTTAGGTTTAGGTTTAGGGTTAGGGTTAGGGTTAGGGCTAGGGCTAGGGCTACGGTTAGGGCTTGCGTCATGTCTAGGGTTAGGGTTCGGTGAGGTTTAGGGTTAGGAGTAGAGTTAGGGTTAGGGTGAGGGCTAGGTTTAGGGTGAGGGTTAGTTTTAGGGTTAGGGTTAGGGCTAGGGTTATCATTAGGGTTAGGGCTAGGGTTAGGGTTAGGTTTATGATTATGGTTAGGGTTTTGGTTAGGTTTAGTGGTAGGCTTTGGGTTAGGGTTAGGGCTAGGGTTTGGGTTAGGGTTAGGGTTAGGGTTAAGGTTAGAGTTAGGGTTAGGGTTAGGGTTTGGGTTAGGGTTAGGGTTAAGGTTAGAGTTAGGGTTAGGGTTAGGGTTTGTGTTAGGGTTAGGGTCAGTGTTCGGGCTAGGGCTAGGGTTACTGCTAGGGCTACAGTTAGGGCTAAGGTTAGGGCTAGGGTTAGGGCCAGGGTTAGGGCTTGGGTTAGGGTTAGGGCTAGGGCTAGGGCTAGGGCTAGAGCTAGGGCAAGGGTTAGGCAAGGGCTATGGTTAGGGTTAGGGTTAGGGTTAGGGTTAGGGTGAGGGTTACGGCTAGGGCTAGGGCTAGGGCAAGGGTTAGGGTAAGGGCTATGCTTAGAGTTAGAGTTAGGGTTAGGGTTAGGGTTGGGGTTAGGGTGAGGGTCAGGGCTAGGGTTAGGGTGAGGGTTAGGGTTACGGTTCTGGTTCTGGTTAGGGTTTGGGTTAGCGTTAGGGTAAGTGGTAGGTGTTGGGTTAGGGTTAGGGCTAGGGATAGAGTTTAGGCTAGGATTAGGGTTAGGGTTACAGTTAGTGAGAGGGTTAGGGCTAAGGCTAGTGTTAGGGTGAGAGTTAGGTTTAGGGATATGGTTTTTTGTTAGGGTTAGGGTTATGTTTAGCGTTAGGATTAGGGTTAGGGCTAGGGTTAGGGTTAGGGTTAGGGTTAGGGTTAGAGTTAGGGTTAGGGTTAGGGTTAGGGTTTGGGTTAGGGTTAGTGTTCGGGCTAGGGCTAGGGTTACTGCTAGGGCTACGGTTAGGGCTAGGGTTAGGTCTAGGGGTAGGGCTTGGGTTAGGGTTAGGGTTAGGGCTAGGGCTAGGGCTAGGGCTAGGGCAAGGGTTAGGGCAAGGGCTATGGTTAGGGTTAGGGTTAGGGTGAGGGTGAGGGTTAGGGCTAGGGCTAGGGCTAGGGCTAGGGCTAGGGCTAGGGCAAGGGTTAGGGCAAGGGCTATGGTTAGGGTTAGAGTTCGGGTTAGGGTTACGGTTGGGGTTAGGGTGAGGGTCAGGACTAGGGTTAGGGTGAGGGTTAGGGTTAGTGTTAGGGCCAGGGTTAGCATTAGGGTCAGGGCTACGGTTAGGGTTAGGGGAGGGGTAGGGGTAGGATTAGGGTAGGGTTAGGGTTACGGCTATGGTTAGGGTTAGGGCTCGGACAAGGGTTAGGTCTAAGGCTAGGGCTAGTGTTAGGGTTAGGGCTATGGCTAGGGCTTGGGCTAGGGCAAGGGTTAGGGTTAGGGTTAGGGTTAGGTATAGGGTGAGGGCTAGGGTTAGGGTGAGGGTTCTGGTTAGTGTTAGGGCTAGGGTGAGCATTAGGGTTAGGGCTACGGTTATGGTTAGGGTTTGTATTAGGGTTAGTGGTAGGCTTTGGGTTAGGGTAAGGTCTAGGGTTAGGGCTAGGGTTAGGGTTAATGTTAGGGCTAGGGCTAGGGTTAGGTTTGGGGTTACGGTTAGGGTTACGGTTAGGGTTAGGGTTAGGGTTAGGGTTAGAGTTAGGGCTAGGGTTGGGGTAGAGGTTAGGGTTAGGGTTAGGGTTAGGTTTACGGTTGTGGTTGCGGTTGGTGTTGTGTTGTGGTTGGGGTTGGGGTTAGGGTTTGAGTTCGGGTTCGGTTCGGGTTAGGGTTAGGGTTTGGGGTAGGTTTATGGTTTGGGTTAGGGTTAGGGTTGGGGTTGGGGTTAGGTTTAGGGCTAGGGCTAGGGCTAGGGTTAAAGCTAGGGCTAGGGCTAGGGTTAGGGTTAGCGTTAGGGTTAGTGCTAGGGCTAGGGTTAGGGTTAGGTTTAGTGCTAGGGTTAGGTTTAGGGGTAGGGATAGGTTTAGGGATAGGGTCTGGGCTAGGGTTAGGTTTAGGGTTAAGGCTCGGGCTAGGGCTAGGGCTAGGGCTAGGGTTAGTGTTAGGGTTAGGGCTAGGGTTCGGGTTAGGGCTAGAGTTCGGGTTAGGGTGGGGTTAGGGCTACGGCTAGGGTTTGGGCTTGGGTTAGGGTTAGGGTTAGGGTTAGGGTTAGGGTTAGGGATAGGACTAGGGATAGGGATAGGGATAGGTATAGGGATAGGGATAGGACTAGGGATTGGGATAGGGATAGGGCAAGGGTTAGGTCAAGGGCTATTGTTACGGTTAGGTTTAGGGTCAGTGTGAGGGCTATGGTTAGGGTGAGGGTGAGGGTTACGGCTAGGGTTAGCATTAGGGTTAGGGCTGGCGTTAGCGTTAGCATTAGAGTTAGGTTTAGGTTTAGGGGGAGGGTTAGGGTTAGGTTTAGGGCTAGGGCTAGGGCTACGGTTAGGGCTTGCGTCATGGCTAGGGTTAGGGTTCGGTGAGGTTTAGTGTTCGGAGTAGAGTTAGGGTTAGGGTGAGGGCTAGCTTTAGGGAGAGGGTTAGTTTTAGGGTTAGGGTTGGGCTAGGGTTATCATTAGGGTTAGGGCTAGGGTTAGGGTTAGGTTTATGATTATGGTTAGGGTTTTGGTTAGGTTTAGTGGTAGGCTTTGGGTTAGGGTTAGGGCTAGGGTTTGGGTTAGGGTTTGGGTTAGGGTTAGGGCTAGGGTGAGGTTTAGGGTTAGGGTTAGGGTTAGGGTTAGGTCTAGGGTTAGGGTTATCGTTAGGGTGACGCTTTGGGCTAGGGTTAGGGTTAGGGTTAGGGTTAGGGTTAGGGTTCGGGCTAGGGCTAGGGTTAGGGCTAGGGCTAGGGCTACGGATAGGGCTAGGATAAGGTCTAGGGTTAGGGCTAGGGCTAGGGTAAGGGTTAGGGCTAGGGTTAGGTCGAGGGTTAGGGTTAGGGTTAGGGTTAGGGTTAGGGTTAGGGTTAAGGTTAGAGTTAGGGTTAGGGTTAGGGTTAGGGTTTGGGTTAGGGTTAGTGTTCAGGCTAGGGCTAGGGTTACTGCTAGGGCTACGGTAAGGGCTAGGGTTAGGGCTAGGGGTAGGGCTTGGGTTAGGGTTAGGGTTAGGGCTAGGGCTAGGGCTAGGGCTAGGGCAAGGGTTAGGGCAAGGGCTATGGTTAGGGTTAGGGTTAGGGTGAGGGTGAGGGTTAGGGCTAGGGCTAGGGCTAGGGCTAGGGCTAGGGCTAGGGCAAGGGTTAGGGCAAGGGCTATGGTTAGGGTTAGAGTTCGGGTTAGGGTTACGGTTGGGGTTAGGGTGAGGGTCAGGACTAGGGTTAGGGTGAGGGTTAGGGTTAGTGTTAGGGCCAGGGTTAGCATTAGGGTCAGGGCTACGGTTAGGGTTAGGGGAGGGGTAGGGGTAGGATTAGGGTAGGGTTAGGGTTACGGCTATGGTTAGGGTTAGGGCTCGGACAAGGGTTAGGTCTAAGGCTAGGGCTAGTGTTAGGGTTAGGGCTATGGCTAGGGCTTGGGCTAGGGCAAGGGTTAGGGTTAGGGTTAGGGTTAGGTATAGGGTGAGGGCTAGGGTTAGGGTGAGGGTTCTGGTTAGTGTTAGGGCTAGGGTGAGCATTAGGGTTAGGGCTACGGTTATGGTTAGGGTTTGTATTAGGGTTAGTGGTAGGCTTTGGGTTAGGGTAAGGTCTAGGGTTAGGGCTAGGGTTAGGGTTAATGTTAGGGCTAGGGCTAGGGTTAGGTTTGGGGTTACGGTTAGGGTTACGGTTAGGGTTAGGGTTAGGGTTAGGGTTAGAGTTAGGGCTAGGGTTGGGGTAGAGGTTAGGGTTAGGGTTAGGGTTAGGTTTACGGTTGTGGTTGCGGTTGGTGTTGTGTTGTGGTTGGGGTTGGGGTTAGGGTTTGAGTTCGGGTTCGGTTCGGGTTAGGGTTAGGGTTTGGGGTAGGTTTATGGTTTGGGTTAGGGTTAGGGTTGGGGTTGGGGTTAGGTTTAGGGCTAGGGCTAGGGCTAGGGTTAAAGCTAGGGCTAGGGCTAGGGTTAGGGTTAGCGTTAGGGTTAGTGCTAGGGCTAGGGTTAGGGTTAGGTTTAGTGCTAGGGTTAGGTTTAGGGGTAGGGATAGGTTTAGGGATAGGGTCTGGGCTAGGGTTAGGTTTAGGGTTAAGGCTCGGGCTAGGGCTAGGGCTAGGGCTAGGGTTAGTGTTAGGGTTAGGGCTAGGGTTCGGGTTAGGGCTAGAGTTCGGGTTAGGGTTAGGGTGGGGTTAGGGCTACGGCTAGGGTTTGGGCTTGGGTTAGGGTTAGGGTTAGGGTTAGGGTTAGGGTTAGGGATAGGACTAGGGATAGGGATAGGGATAGGTATAGGGATAGGGATAGGACTAGGGATTGGGATAGGGATAGGGCAAGGGTTAGGTCAAGGGCTATTGTTACGGTTAGGTTTAGGGTCAGTGTGAGGGCTATGGTTAGGGTGAGGGTGAGGGTTACGGCTAGGGTTAGCATTAGGGTTAGGGCTGGCGTTAGCGTTAGCATTAGAGTTAGGTTTAGGTTTAGGGGGAGGGTTAGGGTTAGGTTTAGGGCTAGGGCTAGGGCTACGGTTAGGGCTTGCGTCATGGCTAGGGTTAGGGTTCGGTGAGGTTTAGTGTTCGGAGTAGAGTTAGGGTTAGGGTGAGGGCTAGCTTTAGGGAGAGGGTTAGTTTTAGGGTTAGGGTTGGGCTAGGGTTATCATTAGGGTTAGGGCTAGGGTTAGGGTTAGGTTTATGATTATGGTTAGGGTTTTGGTTAGGTTTAGTGGTAGGCTTTGGGTTAGGGTTAGGGCTAGGGTTTGGGTTAGGGTTTGGGTTAGGGTTAGGGCTAGGGTGAGGTTTAGGGTTAGGGTTAGGGTTAGGGTTAGGTCTAGGGTTAGGGTTATCGTTAGGGTGACGCTTTGGGCTAGGGTTAGGGTTAGGGTTAGGGTTAGGGTTAGGGTTCGGGCTAGGGCTAGGGTTAGGGCTAGGGCTAGGGCTACGGATAGGGCTAGGATAAGGTCTAGGGTTAGGGCTAGGGCTAGGGTAAGGGTTAGGGCTAGGGTTAGGTCGAGGGTTAGGGTTAGGGTTAGGGTTAGGGTTAGGGTTAGGGTTAAGGTTAGAGTTAGGGTTAGGGTTAGGGTTAGGGTTAGGGTTTGGGTTAGGGTTAGTGTTCAGGCTAGGGCTAGGGTTACTGCTAGGGCTACGGTAAGGGCTAGGGTTAGGGCTAGGGGTAGGGCTTGGGTTAGGGTTAGGGTTAGGGCTAGGGCTAGGGCTAGGGCAAGGGTTAGGGAAGGGCTATGGTTAGGGTTAGGGTTAGGGTTAGGGTTAGGGTTAGGGTGAGGGTGAGGGTTAGGGCTCGGGCTAGGGCTAGGGCTAGGGCAAGGGTTAGGGCAAGGGCTATGGTTAGGGTTAGAGATCGGGTTAGGGTAACGGTTGGGGTTAGGGTGAGGGTCAGGACTAGGGTTAGGGTGAGGGTTAGGGTTAGTGTTAGGGCCAGGGTTAGCATTAGGGTCAGGGCTACGGTTAGGGTTATGGGAAGGGGTAGGGGTAGGATTAGGGTAGGGTTAGGGTTACGGCTATGGTTAGGGTTAGGGCTCGGACAAGGGTTAGGGCTAAGGCTAGGGCTAGTGTTAGGGTTAGGGCTATGGCTAGGGCTTGGGCTAGGGCAAGGGTTAGGGTTAGGGTTAGGGTTAGGTATAGGGTGAGGGCTAGGGTTAGGGTGAGGGTTTGTATTAGGGTTAGTGGTAGGCTTTGGGATAGGGTAAGGTCTAGGGTTAGGGCTAGGGCTAGGGTAAGGTTTAGGGCTAGGTTTAGAACTAGAGCTAGGGCTAGGGTTAGGGTTAGGGTTCAGTTTCAGTTTAGGGTTACAGTTTGGTTTAGGGGTAGGGGTAGGGGTAGGGGTAGGTCTAGGCCTAGGGTTAGGGTTAAGGCTATAGTTAGGTTTAGGGTTAGGGTTAGGGTTAGCGCTAGGGTTAGGCTTAGGGTTAGGGTTAGGGCTAGGGTTAGGGCTAGGGTTAGGTTTAGGGCTCGGGTTAGGTTTAGGGTTACGGTTCTGGTTCTGGTTAGGGTTTGGGTTAGCGTTACGGTTAGTGGTAGGTGTTGGGTTAGGGTTAGGGCTAGGGATAGAGTTTAGGCTAGGATTAGGGTTAGGTTACAGTTAGTGAGAGCTAGGGTTAGTGTTAGGTTTAGGGCTAGGGTTCGGGTTAGGGCTAGAGTTAGGGTTAGGGTGGGGTTAGGGATACGGCTAGGGTTTGGGCTTGGGTTAGGGTTAGGGTTAGGGTTAGGGTTAGGGTTAGGGCTAGGGATAGGACTAGGGATAGGGATAGGGATAGGGATAGGGATAGGGCAAGGGTTAGGTCAAGGGCTATTGTTACGGTTAGGGTTAGGGTCAGTGTGAGGGCTATGGTTAGGATGAGGGTGAGGGTGAGGGTTACGGCTAGGGTTAGCATTAGGGTTAGGGCTGGCGTTAGCGTTAGCATTAGAGTTAGGTTTAGGTTTAGGGTTAGGGTTAGGGTTAGGGTTAGGGCTAGGGCTAGGGCTACGGTTAGGGCTTGCGTCATGTCTAGGGTTAGGGTTCGGTGAGGTTTAGGGTTAGGAGTAGAGTTAGGGTTAGGGTGAGGGCTAGGTTTAGGGTGAGGGTTAGTTTTAGGGTTAGGGTTAGGGCTAGGGTTATCATTAGGGTTAGGGTTAGGTTTATGATTATGGTTAGGGTTTTGGTTAGGTTTAGTGGTAGGCTTTGGGTTAGGGTTAGGGCTAGGGTTTGGGTTAGGGTTAAGGTTAGAGTTAGGGTTAGGGTTAGGGTTTGGGTTAGGGTTAGGGTTAAGGTTAGAGTTAGGGTTAGGGTTAGGGTTTGTGTTAGGGTTAGGGTCAGTGTTCGGGCTAGGGCTAGGGTTACTGCTAGGGCTACAGTTAGGGCTAAGGTTAGGGCTAGGGTTAGGGCTAGGGTTAGGGCTTGGGTTAGGGTTAGGGCTAGGGCTAGGGCTAGGGCTAGAGCTAGGGCAAGGGTTAGGCAAGGGCTATGGTTAGGTTTAGGGTTAGGGTTAGGGTTAGGGTTAGGGTTAGGGTTAGGGTGAGGGTTACGGCTAGGGCTAGGGCTAGGGCAAGGGTTAGGGTAAGGGCTATGCTTAGAGTTAGAGTTAGGGTTAGGGTTAGGGTTGGGGTTAGGGTGAGGGTCAGGGCTAGGGTTAGGGTGAGGGTTAGGGTTACGGTTCTGGTTCTGGTTAGGGTTTGGGTTAGCGTTAGGGTAAGTGGTAGGTGTTGGGTTAGGGTTAGGGCTAGGGATAGAGTTTAGGCTAGGATTAGGGTTAGGGTTACAGTTAGTGAGAGGGTTAGGGCTAAGGCTAGTGTTAGGGTGAGAGTTAGGTTTAGGGATATGGTTTTTTGTTAGGGTTAGGGTTATGTTTAGCGTTAGGATTAGGGTTAGGGCTAGGGTTAGGGTTAGGGTTAGGGTTAGGGTTAGGGTTAAGGTTAGAGTTAGGGTTAGGGTTAGGGTTAGGGTTTGGGTTAGGGTTAGTGTTCGGGCTAGGGCTAGGGTTACTGCTAGGGCTACGGTTAGGGCTAGGGTTAGGTCTAGGGGTAGGGCTTGGGTTAGGGTTAGGGTTAGGGCTAGGGCTAGTGCTAGGGCTAGAGCTAGGGCAAGGGTTAGGGCAAGGGCTAAGGTTAGGGTTAGAGTTCGGGTTAGGGTTACGGTTGGGGTTAGGGTGAGGGTCAGGACTAGGGTTAGGGTGAGGGTTAGGGTTAGTGTTAGGGCCAGGGTTAGCATTAGGGTCAGGGCTACGGTTAGGGTTAGGGGAGGGGTAGGGGTAGGATTAGGGTAGGGTTAGGGTTACGGCTATGGTTAGGGTTAGGGCTCGGACAAGGGTTAGGTCGAAGGCTAGGGCTAGTGTTAGGGTTAGGGCTATGGCTAGGGCTTGGGCTAGGGCAAGGGTTAGGGTTAGGGTTAGGGTTAGGTATAGGGTGAGGGCTAGGGTTAGGGTGAGGGTTCTGGTTAGTGTTAGGGCTAGGGTGAGCATTAGGGCTAGGGCTACGGTTATGGTTAGGGTTTGTATTAGGGTTAGTGGTAGGCTTTGGGTTAGGGTAAGGTCTAGGGTTAGGGCTAGGGTTAGGGTTAATGTTAGGGCTAGCGCTAGGGTTAGGTTTGGGGTTACGGTTAGGGTTACGGTTAGGGTTAGGGTTAGGGTTAGGGTTAGAGTTAGGGCTAGGGTTGGGGTAGAGGTCAGGGTTAGGGTTAGGGTTAGGGTTAGGTTTACGGTTGTGGTTGTGGTTGGTGTTGTGTTGTGGTTGGGGTTGGGGTTAGGGTTTGAGTTCGGGTTCGGTTCGGGTTAGGGTTAGGGTTTGGGGTAGGTTTATGGTTTGGGTTAGGGTTAGGGTTGGGGTTGGGGTTAGGTTTAGGGCTAGGGCTAGGGCTAGGGTTAAAGCTAGGGCTAGGGCTAGGGTTAGGGTTAGCGTTAGGGTTAGCGCTAGGGCTAGGGTTAGGGTTAGGGTTAGTGCTAGGGTTAGGTTTAGGGGTAGGGATAGGTTTAGGGATAGGGTCTGGGCTAGGGTTAGGTTTAGGGTTAAGGCTCGGGCTAGGGCTAGGGCTAGGGCTAGGGCTAGGGTTAGTGTTAGGGTTAGGGCTAGGGTTCGGGTTAGGGCTAGAGTTCGGGTTAGGGTTAGGGTGGGGTTAGGGCTACGGCTAGGGTTTGGGCTTGGGTTAGGGTTAGGGTTAGGGTTAGGGATAGGACTAGGGATAGGGATAGGGATAGGGATAGGGATAGGGATAGGACTAGGGATTGGGATAGGGATAGGGCAAGGGTTAGGTCAAGGGCTATTGTTACGGTTAGGTTTAGGATCAGTGTGAGGGCTATGGTTAGGGTGAGGGTGAGGGTTACGGCTAGGGTTAGCATTAGGGTTAGGGCTGGCGTTAGCGTTAGCATTAGAGTTAGGTTTAGGTTTAGGGGGAGGGTTAGGGTTAGGTTTAGGGCTAGGGCTAGGGCTACGGTTAGGGCTTGCGTCATGGCTAGGGTTAGGGTTCGGTGAGGTTTAGTGTTCGGAGTAGAGTTAGGGTTAGGGTGAGGGCTAGGTTTAGGGTGAGGGTTAGTTTTAGGGTTAGGGTTGGGCTAGGGTTATCATTAGGGTTAGGGCTAGGGTTAGGGTTAGGTTTATGATTATGGTTAGGGTTTTGGTTAGGTTTAGTGGTAGGCTTTGGGTTAGGGTTAGGGCTAGGGTTTGGGTTAGGGTTTGGGTTAGGGTTAGGGCTAGGGTGAGGTTTAGGGTTAGGGTTAGGGTTAGGGTTAGGTCTAGGGTTAGGGTTATCTTTAGGGTGACGCTTTGGGCTAGGGTTAGGGTTAGGGTTAGGGTTAGGGTTCGGGCTAGGGCTAGGGTTAGGGCTAGGGCTAGGGCTACGGATAGGGCTAGGGTTAGGGCTAGGGTTAGGGCTTAGGTTAGGGTTAGGGTTAGGGTTATGGTTCGGGTTAGGTATAGGGTGAGGGCTAGGGTGAGGGTGAGGGTTCTGGTTAGTGTTAGGTCTAGGGTTAGCATTAGGGTTAGGGCTACGGTTATGGTTAGGGTTTGTGTTAGGGTTAGTGGTAGGCTTTGAGTTAGGGTAAGGTCTAGGGTTAGGGCTAGGGCTAGGGTCAGGGTTAGGGCTAGGGTTAGAACTAGAGCTAGGGCTAGGGTTAGGGTTAGGGTTCAGTTTTAGTTTAGGGTTACAGTTTGGTTTAGGGGTAGGGGTAGGGGTAGGGTTAGGTCTAGGCCTAGGGTTAGGGTTAAGGCTATAGTTAGGTTTAGGGTTAAGGTTAGGGTTAGCGCTAGGGTTAGGCTTAGGGTTAGGGTTAGGGCTAGGGTTAGGTTTAGGGCTCAGGTTAGGGTTAGGGTTACGGTTCTGGTTCTGGTTAGGGTTTGGGTTAGCGTTACGGTTAGTGGTAGGTGTTGGGTTAGGGTTAGGGATAGGGATAGCGTTTAGGCTAGGATTAGAGTTAGGGTTACAGTTAGTGAGAGGGTTAGGGCTAAGGCTAGTGTTAGGGTGAGATTTAGGTTTAGGGATATGGTTTTTTGTTAGGGTTAGGGTTATGGTTAGCGTTAGGATTAGGGTTAGGGCTAGGGTTAGGTCGTGGGTTAGGGTTAGGGTTAGGGTTAAGGTTAGAGTTAGGGTTAGGGTTAGGGTTTGGGTTAGGGTTAGGGTTAAGGTTAGAGTTAGGGTTAGGGTTAGGGTTTGTGTTAGGGTTAGGGTCAGTGTTCGGGCTAGGGCTAGGGTTACTGCTAGGGCTACAGTTAGGGCTAAGGTTAGGGCTAGGGTTAGGGCTAGGGTTAGGGCTTGGGTTAGGGTTAGGGCTAGGGCTAGGGCTAGGGCTAGAGCTAGGGCAAGGGTTAGGCAAGGGCTATGGTTAGGGTTAGGGTTAGGGTTAGGGTTAGGGTGAGGGTGAGGGTGAGGGTTACGGCTAGGGCTAGGGCTAGGGCAAGGGTTAGGGTAAGGGCTATGCTTAGAGTTAGAGTTAGGGTTAGGGTTAGGGTTGGGGTTAGGGTGAGGGTCAGGGCTAGGGTTAGGATGAGGGTTAGGGTTAGTGTTAGGGCCAGGGTTAGCATTAGGGTCAGGGCTACGGTTAGGGTTAGGGGTAGGGGTACGGGTAGGGGTAGGATTAGGGTAGTGTTAGGGTTACGGCTATGGTTAGGGTTAGGGTTAGGGTTAGGGTTAGGGTTAGGGTTAGGGTGAGGGTGAGGGTTAGGGCTCGGGCTAGGGCTAGGGCTAGGGCAAGGGTTAGGGCAAGGGCTATGGTTAGGGTTAGAGATCGGGTTAGGGTTACGGTTGGGGTTAGGGTGAGGGTCAGGACTAGGGTTAGGGTGAGGGTTAGGGTTAGTGTTAGGGCCAGGGTTAGCATTAGGGTCAGGGCTACGGTTAGGGTTATGGGAAGGGGTAGGGGTAGGATTAGGGTAGGGTTAGGGTTACGGCTATCGTTAGGGTTAGGGCTCGGACAAGGGTTAGGGCTAAGGCTAGGGCTAGTGTTAGGGTTAGGGCTATGGCTAGGGCTTGGGCTAGGGCAAGGGTTAGGGTTAGGGTTAGGGTTAGGTATAGGGTGAGGGCTAGGGTTAGGGTGAGGGTTTGTATTAGGGTTAGTGGTAGGCTTTGGGTTAGGGTAAGGTCTAGGGTTAGGGCTAGGGCTAGGGTAAGGTTTAGGGCTAGGTTTAGAACTAGAGCTAGGGCTAGGGTTAGGGTTAGGGTTCAGTTTCAGTTTAGGGTTACAGTTTGGTTTAGGGGTAGGGGTAGGGGTAGGGGTAGGTCTAGGCCTAGGGTTAGGGTTAAGGCTATAGTTAGGTTTAGGGTTAGGGTTAGCGCTAGGGTTAGGCTTAGGGTTAGGGTTAGGGCTAGGGTTAGGGCTAGGGTTAGGTTTAGGGCTCGGGTTAGGTTTAGGGTTACGGTTCTGGTTCTGGTTAGGGTTTGGGTTAGCGTTACGGTTAGTGGTAGGTGTTGGGTTAGGGTTAGGGCTAGGGATAGAGTTTAGGCTAGGATTAGGGTTAGGTTACAGTTAGTGAGAGCTAGGGTTAGTGTTAGGTTTAGGGCTAGGGTTCGGGTTAGGGCTAGAGTTAGGGTTAGGGTGGGGTTAGGGATACGGCTAGGGTTTGGGCTTGGGTTAGGGTTAGGGTTAGGGTTAGGGCTAGGGATAGGACTAGGGATAGGGATAGGGATAGGGATAGGGATAGGGATAGGGCAAGGGTTAGGTCAAGGGCTATTGTTACGGTTAGGGTTAGGGTCAGTGTGAGGGCTATGGTTAGGATGAGGGTGAGGGTGAGGGTTACGGCTAGGGTTAGCATTAGGGTTAGGGCTGGCGTTAGCGTTAGCATTAGAGTTAGGTTTAGGTTTAGGGTTAGGGTTAGGGTTAGGGTTAGGGCTAGGGCTAGGGCTACGGTTAGGGCTTGCGTCATGTCTAGGGTTAGGGTTCGGTGAGGTTTAGGGTTAGGAGTAGAGTTAGGGTTAGGGTGAGGGCTAGGTTTAGGGTGAGGGTTAGTTTTAGGGTTAGGGTTAGGGCTAGGGTTATCATTAGGGTTAGGGTTAGGTTTATGATTATGGTTAGGGTTTTGGTTAGGTTTAGTGGTAGGCTTTGGGTTAGGGTTAGGGCTAGGGTTTGGGTTAGGGTTAAGGTTAGAGTTAGGGTTAGGGTTAGGGTTTGGGTTAGGGTTAGGGTTAAGGTTAGAGTTAGGGTTAGGGTTAGGGTTTGTGTTAGGGTTAGGGTCAGTGTTCGGGCTAGGGCTAGGGTTACTGCTAGGGCTACAGTTAGGGCTAAGGTTAGGGCTAGGGTTAGGGCTAGGGTTAGGGCTTGGGTTAGGGTTAGGGCTAGGGCTAGGGCTAGGGCTAGAGCTAGGGCAAGGGTTAGGCAAGGGCTATGGTTAGGTTTAGGGTTAGGGTTAGGGTTAGGGTTAGGGTGAGGGTTACGGCTAGGGCTAGGGCTAGGGCAAGGGTTAGGGTAAGGGCTATGCTTAGAGTTAGAGTTAGGGTTTGGGTTAGGGTTGGGGTTAGGGTGAGGGTCAGGGCTAGGGTTAGGGTGAGGGTTAGGGTTACGGTTCTGGTTCTGGTTAGGGTTTGGGTTAGCGTTAGGGTAAGTGGTAGGTGTTGGGTTAGGGTTAGTGCTAGGTATAGAGTTTAGGCTAGGATTAGGGTTAGGGTTACAGTTAGTGAGAGGGTTAGGGCTAAGGCTAGTGTTAGGGTGAGAGTTAGGTTTAGGGATATGGTTTTTTGTTAGGGTTAGGGTTATGTTTAGCGTTAGGATTAGGGTTAGGGCTAGGGTTAGGGTTAGGGTTAGGGTTAGGGTTAGGGTTAAGGTTAGAGTTAGGGTTAGGGTTAGGGTTAGGGTTTGGGTTAGGGTTAGTGTTCGGGCTAGGGCTAGGGTTACTGCTAGGGCTACGGTTAGGGCTAGGGTTAGGTCTAGGGGTAGGGCTTGGGTTAGGGTTAGGGTTAGGGCTAGGGCTAGGGCTAGAGCTAGGGCAAGGGTTAGGGCAAGGGCTAAGGTTAGGGTTAGAGTTCGGGTTAGGGTTACGGTTGGGGTTAGGGTGAGGGTCAGGACTAGGGTTAGGGTGAGGGTTAGGGTTAGTGTTAGGGCCAGGGTTAGCATTAGGGTCAGGGCTACGGTTAGGGTTAGGGGAGGGGTAGGGGTAGGATTAGGGTAGGGTTAGGGTTACGGCTATGGTTAGGGTTAGGGCTCGGACAAGGGTTAGGTCGAAGGCTAGGGCTAGTGTTAGGGTTAGGGCTATGGCTAGGGCTTGGGCTAGGGCAAGGGTTAGGGTTAGGGTTAGGGTTAGGTATAGGGTGAGGGCTAGGGTTAGGGTGAGGGTTCTGGTTAGTGTTAGGGCTAGGGTGAGCATTAGGGCTAGGGCTACGGTTATGGTTAGGGTTTGTATTAGGGTTAGTGGTAGGCTTTGGGTTAGGGTAAGGTCTAGGGTTAGGGCTAGGGTTAGGGTTAATGTTAGGGCTAGCGCTAGGGTTAGGTTTGGGGTTACGGTTAGGGTTACGGTTAGGGTTAGGGTTAGGGTTAGGGTTAGAGTTAGGGCTAGGGTTGGGGTAGAGGTCAGGGTTAGGGTTAGGGTTAGGGTTAGGTTTACGGTTGTGGTTGCGGTTGGTGTTGTGTTGTGGTTGGGGTTGGGGTTAGGGTTTGAGTTCGGGTTCGGTTCGGGTTAGGGTTAGGGTTTGGGGTAGGTTTATGGTTTGGGTTAGGGTTAGGGTTGGGGTTGGGGTTAGGTTTAGGGCTAGGGCTAGGGCTAGGGTTAAAGCTAGGGCTAGGGCTAGGGTTAGGGTTAGCGTTAGGGTTAGCGCTAGGGCTAGGGTTAGGGTTAGGGTTAGTGCTAGGGTTAGGTTTAGGGGTAGGGATAGGTTTAGGGATAGGGTCTGGGCTAGGGTTAGGTTTAGGGTTAAGGCTCGGGCTAGGGCTAGGGCTAGGGCTAGGGCTAGGGTTAGTGTTAGGGTTAGGGCTAGGGTTCGGGTTAGGGCTAGAGTTCGGGTTAGGGTTAGGGTGGGGTTAGGGCTACGGCTAGGGTTTGGGCTTGGGTTAGGGTTAGGGTTAGGGTTAGGGTTAGGGATAGGACTAGGGATAGGGATAGGGATAGGGATAGGGATAGGGATAGGACTAGGGATTGGGATAGGGATAGGGATAGGGCAAGGGTTAGGTCAAGGGCTATTGTTACGGTTAGGTTTAGGATCAGTGTGAGGGCTATGGTTAGGGTGAGGGTGAGGGTTACGGCTAGGGTTAGCATTAGGGTTAGGGCTGGCGTTAGCGTTAGCATTAGAGTTAGGTTTAGGTTTAGGGGGAGGGTTAGGGTTAGGTTTAGGGCTAGGGCTAGGGCTACGGTTAGGGCTTGCGTCATGGCTAGGGTTAGGGTTCGGTGAGGTTTAGTGTTCGGAGTAGAGTTAGGGTTAGGGTGAGGGCTAGGTTTAGGGTGAGGGTTAGTTTTAGGGTTAGGGTTGGGCTAGGGTTATCATTAGGGTTAGGGCTAGGGTTAGGGTTAGGTTTATGATTATGGTTAGGGTTTTGGTTAGGTTTAGTGGTAGGCTTTGGGTTAGGGTTAGGGCTAGGGTTTGGGTTAGGGTTTGGGTTAGGGTTAGGGCTAGGGTGAGGTTTAGGGTTAGGGTTAGGGTTAGGGTTAGGTCTAGGGTTAGGGTTATCTTTAGGGTGACGCTTTGGGCTAGGGTTAGGGTTAGGGTTAGGGTTAGGGTTAGGGTTCGGGCTAGGGCTAGGTTTAGGGCTAGGGCTAGGGCTACGGATAGGGCTAGGGTTAGGGCTAGGGTTAGGGCTTAGGTTAGGGTTAGGGTTAGGGTTATGGTTCGGGTTAGGTATAGGGTGAGGGCTAGGGTTAGGGTGAGGGTTCTGGTTAGTGTTAGGTCTAGGGTTAGCATTAGGGTTAGGGCTACGGTTATGGTTAGGGTTTGTGTTAGGGTTAGTGGTAGGCTTTGAGTTAGGGTAAGGTCTAGGGTTAGGGCTAGGGCTAGGGTCAGGGTTAGGGCTAGGGTTAGAACTAGAGCTAGGGCTAGGGTTAGGGTTAGGGTTCAGTTTTAGTTTAGGGTTACAGTTTGGTTTAGGGGTAGGGGTAGGGGTAGGGTTAGGTCTAGGCCTAGGGTTAGGGTTAAGGCTATAGTTAGGTTTAGGGTTAAGGTTAGGGTTAGCGCTAGGGTTAGGCTTAGGGTTAGGGTTAGGGCTAGGGTTAGGTTTAGGGCTCAGGTTAGGGTTAGGGTTACGGTTCTGGTTCTGGTTAGGGTTTGGGTTAGCGTTAGGGTTAGTGGTAGGTGTTGGGTTAGGGTTAGGGATAGGGATAGCGTTTAGGCTAGGATTAGGGTTAGGGTTACAGTTAGTGAGAGGGTTAGGGCTAAGGCTAGTGTTAGGGTGAGATTTAGGTTTAGGGATATGGTTTTTTGTTAGGGTTAGGGTTATGGTTAGCGTTAGGATTAGGGTTAGGGCTAGGGTTAGGTCGTGGGTTAGGGTTAGGGTTAGGGTTAAGGTTAGAGTTAGGGTTAGGGTTAGGGTTTGGGTTAGGGTTAGGGTTAAGGTTAGAGTTAGGGTTAGGGTTAGGGTTTGTGTTAGGGTTAGGGTCAGTGTTCGGGCTAGGGCTAGGGTTACTGCTAGGGCTACAGTTAGGGCTAAGGTTAGGGCTAGGGTTAGGGCTAGGGTTAGGGCTTGGGTTAGGGTTAGGGCTAGGGCTAGGGCTAGGGCTAGAGCTAGGGCAAGGGTTAGGCAAGGGCTATGGTTAGGGTTAGGGTTAGGGTTAGGGTTAGGGTTAGGGTGAGGGTGAGGGTTACGGCTAGGGCTAGGGCTAGGGCAAGGGTTAGGGTAAGGGCTATGCTTAGAGTTAGAGTTAGGGTTAGGGTTAGGGTTGGGGTTAGGGTGAGGGTCAGGGCTAGGGTTAGGGTGAGGGTTAGGGTTAGTGTTAGGGCCAGGGTTAGCATTAGGGTCAGGGCTACGGTTAGGGTTAGGGGTAGGGGTACGGGTAGGGGTAGGATTAGGGTAGTGTTAGGGTTACGGCTATGGTTAGGGTTAGGGTTAGGGTTAGGGTTAGGGTTAGGGTGAGGGTGAGGGTTAGGGCTCGGGCTAGGGCTAGGGCAAGGGTTAGGGCAAGGGCTATGGTTAGGGTTAGAGATCGGGTTAGGGTTACGGTTGGGGTTAGGGTGAGGGTCAGGACTAGGGTTAGGGTGAGGGTTAGGGTTAGTGTTAGGGCCAGGGTTAGCATTAGGGTCAGGGCTACGGTTAGGGTTATGGGAAGGGGTAGGGGTAGGATTAGGGTAGGGTTAGGGTTACGGCTATGGTTAGGGTTAGGGCTCGGACAAGGGTTAGGGCTAAGGCTAGGGCTAGTGTTAGGGTTAGGGCTATGGCTAGGGCTTGGGCTAGGGCAAGGGTTAGGGTTAGGGTTAGGGTTAGGTATAGGGTGAGGGCTAGGGTTAGGGTGAGGGTTTGTATTAGGGTTAGTGGTAGGCTTTGGGTTAGGGTAAGGTCTAGGGTTAGGGCTAGGGCTAGGGTAAGGTTTAGGGCTAGGTTTAGAACTAGAGCTAGGGCTAGGGTTAGGGTTAGGGTTCAGTTTCAGTTTAGGGTTACAGTTTGGTTTAGGGGTAGGGGTAGGGGTAGGGGTAGGTCTAGGCCTAGGGTTAGGGTTAAGGCTATAGTTAGGTTTAGGGTTAGGGTTAGCGCTAGGGTTAGGCTTAGGGTTAGGGTTAGGGCTAGGGTTAGGGCTAGGGTTAGGTTTAGGGCTCGGGTTAGGTTTAGGGTTACGGTTCTGGTTCTGGTTAGGGTTTGGGTTAGCGTTACGGTTAGTGGTAGGTGTTGGGTTAGGGTTAGGGCTAGGGATAGAGTTTAGGCTAGGATTAGGGTTAGGTTACAGTTAGTGAGAGCTAGGGTTAGTGTTAGGTTTAGGGCTAGGGTTCGGGTTAGGGCTAGAGTTAGGGTTAGGGTGGGGTTAGGGATACGGCTAGGGTTTGGGCTTGGGTTAGGGTTAGGGTTAGGGTTAGGGCTAGGGATAGGACTAGGGATAGGGATAGGGATAGGGATAGGGATAGGGCAAGGGTTAGGTCAAGGGCTATTGTTACGGTTAGGGTTAGGGTCAGTGTGAGGGCTATGGTTAGGATGAGGGTGAGGGTGAGGGTTACGGCTAGGGTTAGCATTAGGGTTAGGGCTGGCGTTAGCGTTAGCATTAGAGTTAGGTTTAGGTTTAGGGTTAGGGTTAGGGTTAGGGTTAGGGCTAGGGCTAGGGCTACGGTTAGGGCTTGCGTCATGTCTAGGGTTAGGGTTCGGTGAGGTTTAGGGTTAGGAGTAGAGTTAGGGTTAGGGTGAGGGCTAGGTTTAGGGTGAGGGTTAGTTTTAGGGTTAGGGTTAGGGCTAGGGTTATCATTAGGGTTAGGGTTAGGTTTATGATTATGGTTAGGGTTTTGGTTAGGTTTAGTGGTAGGCTTTGGGTTAGGGTTAGGGCTAGGGTTTGGGTTAGGGTTAAGGTTAGAGTTAGGGTTAGGGTTAGGGTTTGGGTTAGGGTTAGGGTTAAGGTTAGAGTTAGGGTTAGGGTTAGGGTTTGTGTTAGGGTTAGGGTCAGTGTTCGGGCTAGGGCTAGGGTTACTGCTAGGGCTACAGTTAGGGCTAAGGTTAGGGCTAGGGTTAGGGCTAGGGTTAGGGCTTGGGTTAGGGTTAGGGCTAGGGCTAGGGCTAGGGCTAGAGCTAGGGCAAGGGTTAGGCAAGGGCTATGGTTAGGTTTAGGGTTAGGGTTAGGGTTAGGGTTAGGGTTAGGGTGAGGGTTACGGCTAGGGCTAGGGCTAGGGCAAGGGTTAGGGTAAGGGCTATGCTTAGAGTTAGAGTTAGGGTTAGGGTTAGGGTTGGGGTTAGGGTGAGGGTCAGGGCTAGGGTTAGGGTGAGGGTTAGGGTTACGGTTCTGGTTCTGGTTAGGGTTTGGGTTAGCGTTAGGGTAAGTGGTAGGTGTTGGGTTAGGGTTAGGGCTAGGGATAGAGTTTAGGCTAGGATTAGGGTTAGGGTTACAGTTAGTGAGAGGGTTAGGGCTAAGGCTAGTGTTAGGGTGAGAGTTAGGTTTAGGGATATGGTTTTTTGTTAGGGTTAGGGTTATGTTTAGCGTTAGGATTAGGGTTAGGGCTAGGGTTAGGGTTAGGGTTAGGGTTAGGGTTAAGGTTAGAGTTAGGGTTAGGGTTAGGGTTAGGGTTTGGGTTAGGGTTAGTGTTCGGGCTAGGGCTAGGGTTACTGCTAGGGCTACGGTTAGGGCTAGGGTTAGGTCTAGGGGTAGGGCTTGGGTTAGGGTTAGGGTTAGGGCTAGGGCTAGGGCTAGAGCTAGGGCAAGGGTTAGGGCAAGGGCTAAGGTTAGGGTTAGAGTTCGGGTTAGGGTTACGGTTGGGGTTAGGGTGAGGGTCAGGACTAGGGTTAGGGTGAGGGTTAGGGTTAGTGTTAGGGCCAGGGTTAGCATTAGGGTCAGGGCTACGGTTAGGGTTAGGGGAGGGGTAGGGGTAGGATTAGGGTAGGGTTAGGGTTACGGCTATGGTGAGGGTTAGGGCTCGGACAAGGGTTAGGTCTAAGGCTAGGGCTAGTGTTAGGGTTAGGGCTATGGCTAGGGCTTGGGCTAGGGCAAGGGTTAGGGTTAGGGTTAGGGTTAGGTATAGGGTGAGGGCTAGGGTTAGGGTGAGGGTTCTGGTTAGTGTTAGGGCTAGGGTGAGCATTAGGGCTAGGGCTACGGTTATGGTTAGGGTTTGTATTAGGGTTAGTGGTAGGCTTTGGGTTAGGGTAAGGTCTAGGGTTAGGGCTAGGGTTAGGGTTAATGTTAGGGCTAGCGCTAGGGTTAGGTTTGGGGTTACGGTTAGGGTTACGGTTAGGGTTAGGGTTAGGGTTAGGGTTAGAGTTAGGGCTAGGGTTGGGGTAGAGGTCAGGGTTAGGGTTAGGGTTAGGGTTAGGTTTACGGTTGTGGTTGCGGTTGGTGTTGTGTTGTGGTTGGGGTTGGGGTTAGGGTTTGAGTTCGGGTTCGGTTCGGGTTAGGGTTAGGGTTTGGGGTAGGTTTATGGTTTGGGTTAGGGTTAGGGTTGGGGTTGGGGTTAGGTTTAGGGCTAGGGCTAGGGCTAGGGTTAAAGCTAGGGCTAGGGCTAGGGTTAGGGTTAGCGTTAGGGTTAGCGCTAGGGCTAGGGTTAGGGTTAGGGTTAGTGCTAGGGTTAGGTTTAGGGGTAGGGATAGGTTTAGGGATAGGGTCTGGGCTAGGGTTAGGTTTAGGGTTAAGGCTCGGGCTAGGGCTAGGGCTAGGGCTAGGGCTAGGGCTAGGGTTAGTGTTAGGGTTAGGGCTAGGGTTCGGGTTAGGGCTAGAGTTCGGGTTAGGGTTAGGGTGGGGTTAGGGCTACGGCTAGGGTTTGGGCTTGGGTTAGGGTTAGGGTTAGGGTTAGGGTTAGGGTTAGGGATAGGACTAGGGATAGGGATAGGGATAGGGATAGGGATAGGGATAGGACTAGGGATTGGGATAGGGATAGGGATAGGGCAAGGGTTAGGTCAAGGGCTATTGTTACGGTTAGGTTTAGGATCAGTGTGAGGGCTATGGTTAGGGTGAGGGTGAGGGTTACGGCTAGGGTTAGCATTAGGGTTAGGGCTGGCGTTAGCGTTAGCATTAGAGTTAGGTTTAGGTTTAGGGGGAGGGTTAGGGTTAGGTTTAGGGCTAGGGCTAGGGCTACGGTTAGGGCTTGCGTCATGGCTAGGGTTAGGGTTCGGTGAGGTTTAGTGTTCGGAGTAGAGTTAGGGTTAGGGTGAGGGCTAGGTTTAGGGTGAGGGTTAGTTTTAGGGTTAGGGTTGGGCTAGGGTTATCATTAGGGTTAGGGCTAGGGTTAGGGTTAGGTTTATGATTATGGTTAGGGTTTTGGTTAGGTTTAGTGGTAGGCTTTGGGTTAGGGTTAGGGCTAGGGTTTGGGTTAGGGTTTGGGTTAGGGTTAGGGCTAGGGTGAGGTTTAGGGTTAGGGTTAGGGTTAGGGTTAGGTCTAGGGTTAGGGTTATCTTTAGGGTGACGCTTTGGGCTAGGGTTAGGGTTAGGGTTAGGGTTAGGGTTAGGGTTCGGGCTAGGGCTAGGTTTAGGGCTAGGGCTAGGGCTACGGATAGGGCTAGGGTTAGGGCTAGGGTTAGGGCTTAGGTTAGGGTTAGGGTTAGGGTTATGGTTCGGGTTAGGTATAGGGTGAGGGCTAGGGTTAGGGTGAGGGTTCTGGTTAGTGTTAGGTCTAGGGTTAGCATTAGGGTTAGGGCTACGGTTATGGTTAGGGTTTGTGTTAGGGTTATTGGTAGGCTTTGAGTTAGGGTAAGGTCTAGGGTTAGGGCTAGGGCTAGGGTCAGGGTTAGGGCTAGGGTTAGAACTAGAGCTAGGGCTAGGGTTAGGGTTAGGGTTCAGTTTTAGTTTAGGGTTACAGTTTGGTTTAGGGGTAGGGGTAGGGGTAGGGTTAGGTCTAGGCCTAGGGTTAGGGTTAAGGCTATAGTTAGGTTTAGGGTTAAGGTTAGGGTTAGCGCTAGGGTTAGGCTTAGGGTTAGGGTTAGGGCTAGGGTTAGGTTTAGGGCTCAGGTTAGGGTTAGGGTTACGGTTCTGGTTCTGGTTAGGGTTTGGGTTAGCGTTAGGGTTAGTGGTAGGTGTTGGGTTAGGGTTAGGGATAGGGATAGCGTTTAGGCTAGGATTAGGGTTAGGGTTACAGTTAGTGAGAGGGTTAGGGCTAAGGCTAGTGTTAGGGTGAGATTTAGGTTTAGGGATATGGTTTTTTGTTAGGGTTAGGGTTATGGTTAGCGTTAGGATTAGGGTTAGGGCTAGGGTTAGGTCGTGGGTTAGGGTTAGGGTTAGGGTTAAGGTTAGAGTTAGGGTTAGGGTTAGGGTTTGGGTTAGGGTTAGGGTTAAGGTTAGAGTTAGGGTTAGGGTTAGGGTTTGTGTTAGGGTTAGGGTCAGTGTTCGGGCTAGGGCTAGGGTTACTGCTAGGGCTACAGTTAGGACTAAGGTTAGGGCTAGGGTTAGGGCTAGGGTTAGGGCTTGGGTTAGGGTTAGGGCTAGGGCTAGGGCTAGGGCTAGAGCTAGGGCAAGGGTTAGGCAAGGGCTATGGTTAGGGTTAGGGTTAGGGTTAGGGTTAGGGTTAGGGTGAGGGTGAGGGTTACGGCTAGGGCTAGGGCTAGGGCAAGGGTTAGGGTAAGGGCTATGCTTAGAGTTAGAGTTAGGGTTAGGGTTAGGGTTGGGGTTAGGGTGAGGGTCAGGGCTAGGGTTAGGGTGAGGGGTAGGGGTACGGGTAGGGGTAGGATTAGGGTAGTGTTAGGGTTACGGCTATGGTTAGGGTTAGGGTTAGGGTTAGGGTTAGGGTTAGAGTTAGGGCAAGGGTTAGGGCTAGAGTTCAGGTTAGGTTTAGGGTAGGGTTAGGGCTAGGGCTAGGGCTAGGGTTAGGGTTAGGGTTAGGGTTAGGTTTAGGGTTAGGTTTAGGGCGAGGGCTAGGGCTAGGGTTTGTGTTAGGGTTAGGGCTAGGGCTAGGGCTAGGGCTAGGGCTAGGGTTAGTGTTAGGGTTAGGGTTAGGGTTAGGGTTAGGTTTAGGTGTAGGGTTAGGGTTAGGCTTAGGGGCAGGTTTAGGGGTAGGGCTAGGGTTAGTTGTAGTGTTAGAGCTAGGGCTAGGGCTTGGGATAGGGATAGGAATAGGGATAGGGATAGGGATAGGGATAGGGTTAGTGTTAGTGTTAGGGCTAGGGCTAGGGTTAGGGTGAGGGTTAGGGTTAGGGTTAGGGTTAGGGTTAGGGTTAGGGTTAGGGTTAGGGCTAGGGTTAGTGTTAGGGTTAGGGCTAGGGTTAGGGTTAGGGTTCGGGGTAGGATTAGGGCTAGGGTTAGGGCTAGGGCTAGGGCTAGGGTAACGGTTAGGGCTAGGGTTAGAGCTAGAGCTAGGGCTAGGGTTAGGGTTCAGGTTCAGGTTCAGTTTAGGGTTACAGTTTGGGTTAGGGGCAGGGGTAGGGGTAGGTGTATGGTTACGGCTAGGCCTAGGGTTAGGGCTAGGGCTAGGGTTAGGTTTAGGGTTAGCGTTAGAGTTAGGATTAGCGCTAGGGTTAGGGTTATGGTTAGGGTTAGGGTTAGGTTCAGGTTTAGGGCTCGGGTTAGTTTTAGGTTTAGGGTTACGGTTCTGGTTAGGGTTTGGGTTAGGGTTAGGGTTAGTGGTAGGGGTTGGGTTAGGGCTAGGGTTAGGGTTTGGGCTAGGATTAGGGTTAGGGTTACAGTTAGTGAGAGGGTTAGGGCTAAGGCTAGGGTTAGGGTGAGATTTAGGTTTAGGGATATGGTTTTTTGTTAGGGTTAGGGTTATGGTAAGCGTTAGGATTAGGGTTAGGGCTAGGGTTAGGTCGAGGGTTAGGGTTAGGGTTAGGGTTAGGGTTAGGGTTAGGGTTAGGGTTGGGGTTAAGGTTAGAGTTAGGGTTAGGGTTAGGGTTTGGGTTAGGGTTAGGGTTAGTGTTCGGGCTATGGCTAGGGTTACTGCTAGGGCTACGGTTAGGCCTAGGGTTAGGGCTAGGGTTAGGGCTTGGGTTAGGGTTAGGGCTAGGGCTAGGGCTAGGGCAAGGGTTAGGGTTAGGGTTAGGGCTGGGGCTAGGGCTACGGTTAGGGCTAGGCTTAGGGCTAGGGTTAGGGCTTGGTGAGGGTTAGGGTTAGGGTTGGGGTTAGGGTGAGGCCTAGGTTTAGGGTGAGGGTTAGTTTTAGGGTTAGGGTTAGGGCTAGGGTTATCATTAGGATTAGGGCTAGGGTTAGGGTTAGGTTTATGATTATGATTATGGTTAGGGTTTTGGTTAGGTTTAGTGGTAGGCTTTGGGCTAGGGTTAGGGCTAGGGTTTGGGTTAGGGTTTGGGTTAGGGTTAGGGTGAGGATTAAGGCTATGGCTAGGGTTAGGGTTAATGTTAGGGCTAGGGCTAGGGTTAGGTTTGGGGTTACGGTTAGGGTTAGGGTTAGGGTTAGAGTTAGGGCTAGGGTTGTGGTTGAGGTTAGGGTTAGGGTTAGTGTTAGGCTTAGGGTTACGGTTGTGGTTGCGGTTGGTGTTGTGGTTGGGGTTGGGGTTAGGGTTTGAGTTCGGGTTCGGTTCGGGTTAGGGTTAGGGTTAGGGTTAGGGTTGGGGTTGGGGTTAGGTTTAGGGCTAGGGCTAGGGTTAGGGCTAGGGCTAGGGTTAAAGCTAGGGCTAGGGCTAGGGCTAGGGTTAGGGTTAGCGTTAGGGTTAGCGCTAGGGCTAGGGTTAGGGTTAGGGGTAGGGTTAGGGTTAGGGTTAGTGCTAGGGCTAGGGTTAGGTGTAGGGGTAGGGGTAGGGGTAGGGTTAGGGTTAGGGTTAGGGTTAGGGTTAGGGTGAGGGTGAGGGTTAGGGCTCGGGCTAGGGCTAGGGCTAGGGCAAGGGTTAGGGCAAGGGCTATGGTTAGGGTTAGAGATCGGGTTAGGGTTACGGTTGGGGTTAGGGTGAGGGTCAGGACTAGGGTTAGGGTGAGGGTTAGGGTTAGTGTTAGGGCCAGGGTTAGCATTAGGGTCAGGGCTACGGTTAGGGTTATGGGAAGGGGTAGGGGTAGGATTAGGGTAGGGTTAGGGTTACGGCTATGGTTAGGGTTAGGGCTCAGACAAGGGTTAGGGCTAAGGCTAGGGCTAGTGTTAGGGTTAGGGCTATGGCTAGGGCTTGGGCTAGGGCAAGGGTTAGGGTTAGGGTTAGGGTTAGGTATAGGGTGAGGGCTAGGGTTAGGGTGAGGGTTTGTATTAGGGTTAGTGGTAGGCTTTGGGTTAGGGTAAGGTCTAGGGTTAGGGCTAGGGCTAGGGTAAGGTTTAGGGCTAGGTTTAGAACTAGAGCTAGGGCTAGGGTTAGGGTTAGGGTTCAGTTTCAGTTTAGGGTTACAGTTTGGTTTAGGGGTAGGGGTAGGGGTAGGGGTAGGTCTAGGCCTAGGGTTAGGGTTAAGGCTATAGTTAGGTTTAGGGTTAGGGTTAGCGCTAGGGTTAGGCTTAGGGTTAGGGTTAGGGCTAGGGTTAGGGCTAGGGTTAGGTTTAGGGCTCGGGTTAGGTTTAGGGTTACGGTTCTGGTTCTGGTTAGGGTTTGGGTTAGCGTTACGGTTAGTGGTAGGTGTTGGGTTAGGGTTAGGGCTAGGGATAGAGTTTAGGCTAGGATTAGGGTTAGGTTACAGTTAGTGAGAGCTAGGGTTAGTGTTAGGTTTAGGGCTAGGGTTCGGGTTAGGGCTAGAGTTAGGGTTAGGGTGGGGTTAGGGATACGGCTAGGGTTTGGGCTTGGGTTAGGGTTAGGGTTAGGGTTAGGGCTAGGGATAGGACTAGGGATAGGGATAGGGATAGGGGTAGGGATAGGGATAGGGCAAGGGTTAGGTCAAGGGCTATTGTTACGGTTAGGGTTAGGGTCAGTGTGAGGGCTATGGTTAGGATGAGGGTGAGGGTGAGGGTTACGGCTAGGGTTAGCATTAGGGTTAGGGCTGGCGTTAGCGTTAGCATTAGAGTTAGGTTTAGGTTTAGGGTTAGGGTTAGGGTTAGGGTTAGGGTTAGGGCTAGGGCTAGGGCTACGGTTAGGGCTTGCGTCATGTCTAGGGTTAGGGTTCGGTGAGGTTTAGGGTTAGGAGTAGAGTTAGGGTTAGGGTGAGGGCTAGGTTTAGGGTGAGGGTTAGTTTTAGGGTTAGGGTTAGGGCTAGGGTTATCATTAGGGTTAGGGTTAGGTTTATGATTATGGTTAGGGTTTTGGTTAGGTTTAGTGGTAGGCTTTGGGTTAGGGTTAGGGCTAGGGTTTGGGTTAGGGTTAAGGTTAGAGTTAGGGTTAGGGTTAGGGTTTGGGTTAGGGTTAGGGTTAAGGTTAGAGTTAGGGTTAGGGTTAGGGTTTGTGTTAGGGTTAGGGTCAGTGTTCGGGCTAGGGCTAGGGTTACTGCTAGGGCTACAGTTAGGGCTAAGGTTAGGGCTAGGGTTAGGGCTAGGGTTAGGGCTTGGGTTAGGGTTAGGGTTAGGGCTAGGGCTAGGGCTAGGGCTAGAGCTAGGGCAAGGGTTTGGCCAGGGCTATGGTTAGGTTTAGGGTTAGGGTTAGGGTTAGGGTTAGGGTTAGGGTGAGGGTTACGGCTAGGGCTAGGGCTAGGGCAAGGGTTAGGGTAAGGGCTATGCTTAGAGTTAGAGTTAGGGTTAGGGTTAGGGTTGGGGTTAGGGTGAGGGTCAGGGCTAGGGTTAGGGTGAGGGTTAGGGTTACGGTTCTGGTTCTGGTTAGGGTTTGGGTTAGCGTTAGGGTAAGTGGTAGGTGTTGGGTTAGGGTTAGGGCTAGGGATAGAGTTTAGGCTAGGATTAGGGTTAGTGTTACAGTTAGTGAGAGGGTTAGGGCTAAGGCTAGTGTTAGGGTGAGAGTTAGGTTTAGGGATATGGTTTTTTGTTAGGGTTAGGGTTATGTTTAGCGTTAGGATTAGGGTTAGGGCTAGGGTTAGGGTTAGGGTTAGGGTTAGGGTTAAGGTTAGAGTTAGGGTTAGGGTTAGGGTTAGGGTTTGGGTTAGGGTTAGTGTTCGGGCTAGGGCTAGGGTTACTGCTAGGGCTACGGTTAGGGCTAGGGTTAGGTCTAGGGGTAGGGCTTGGGTTAGGGTTAGGGTTAGGGCTAGGGCTAGGGCTAGAGCTAGGGCAAGGGTTAGGGCAAGGGCTAAGGTTAGGGTTAGAGTTCGGGTTAGGGTTACGGTTGGGGTTAGGGTGAGGGTCAGGACTAGGGTTAGGGTGAGGGTTAGGGTTAGTGTTAGGGCCAGGGTTAGCATTAGGGTCAGGGCTACGGTTAGGGTTAGGGGAGGGGTAGGGGTAGGATTAGGGTAGGGTTAGGGTTACGGCTATGGTGAGGGTTAGGGCTCGGACAAGGGTTAGGTCTAAGGCTAGGGCTAGTGTTAGGGTTAGGGCTATGGCTAGGGCTTGGGCTAGGGCAAGGGTTAGGGTTAGGGTTAGGGTTAGGGTTAGGTATAGGGTGAGGGCTAGGGTTAGGGTGAGGGTTCTGGTTAGTGTTAGGGCTAGGGTGAGCATTAGGGCTAGGGCTACGGTTATGGTTAGGGTTTGTATTAGGGTTAGTGGTAGGCTTTGGGTTAGGGTAAGGTCTAGGGTTAGGGCTAGGGTTAGGGTTAATGTTAGGGCTAGCGCTAGGGTTAGGTTTGGGGTTACGGTTAGGGTTACGGTTAGGGTTAGGGTTAGGGTTAGGGTTAGAGTTAGGGCTAGGGTTGGGGTAGAGGTCAGGGTTAGGGTTAGGGTTAGGGTTAGGTTTACGGTTGTGGTTGCGGTTGGTGTTGTGTTGTGGTTGGGGTTGGGGTTGGGGTTTGAGTTCGGGTTCGGTTCGGGTTAGGGTTAGGGTTTGGGGTAGGTTTATGGTTTGGGTTAGGGTTAGGGTTGGGGTTGGGGTTAGGTTTAGGGCTAGGGCTAGGGCTAGGGTTAAAGCTAGGGCTAGGGCTAGGGTTAGGGTTAGCGTTAGGGTTAGCGCTAGGGCTAGGGTTAGGGTTAGGGTTAGTGCTAGGGTTAGGTTTAGGGGTAGGGATAGGTTTAGGGATAGGGTCTGGGCTAGGGTTAGGTTTAGGGTTAAGGCTCGGGCTAGGGCTAGGGCTAGGGCTAGGGCTAGGGCTAGGGTTAGTGTTAGGGTTAGGGCTAGGGTTCGGGTTAGGGCTAGAGTTCGGGTTAGGGTTAGGGTGGGGTTAGGGCTACGGCTAGGGTTTGGGCTTGGGTTAGGGTTAGGGTTAGGGTTAGGGTTAGGGTTAGGGATAGGACTAGGGATAGGGATAGGGATAGGGATAGGGATAGGGATAGGGATAGGACTAGGGATTGGGATAGGGATAGGGATAGGGCAAGGGTTAGGTCAAGGGCTATTGTTACGGTTAGGTTTAGGATCAGTGTGAGGGCTATGGTTAGGGTGAGGGTGAGGGTTACGGCTAGGGTTAGCATTAGGGTTAGGGCTGGCGTTAGCGTTAGCATTAGAGTTAGGTTTAGGTTTAGGGGGAGGGTTAGGGTTAGGTTTAGGGCTAGGGCTAGGGCTACGGTTAGGGCTTGCGTCATGGCTAGGGTTAGGGTTCGGTGAGGTTTAGTGTTCGGAGTAGAGTTAGGGTTAGGGTGAGGGCTAGGTTTAGGGTGAGGGTTAGTTTTAGGGTTAGGGTTGGGCTAGGGTTATCATTAGGGTTAGGGCTAGGGTTAGGGTTAGGTTTATGATTATGGTTAGGGTTTTGGTTAGGTTTAGTGGTAGGCTTTGGGTTAGGGTTAGGGCTAGGGTTTGGGTTAGGGTTTGGGTTAGGGTTAGGGCTAGGGTGAGGTTTAGGGTTAGGGTTAGGGTTAGGGTTAGGTCTAGGGTTAGGGTTATCTTTAGGGTGACGCTTTGGGCTAGGGTTAGGGTTAGGGTTAGGGTTAGGGTTCGGGCTAGGGCTAGGTTTAGGGCTAGGGCTAGGGCTACGGATAGGGCTAGGGTTAGGGCTAGGGTTAGGGCTTAGGTTAGGGTTAGGGTTAGGGTTATGGTTCGGGTTAGGTATAGGGTGAGGGCTAGGGTTAGGGTGAGGGTTCTGGTTAGTGTTAGGTCTAGGGTTAGCATTAGGGTTAGGGCTACGGTTATGGTTAGGGTTTGTGTTAGGGTTAGTGGTAGGCTTTGAGTTAGGGTAAGGTCTAGGGTTAGGGCTAGGGCTAGGGTCAGGGTTAGGGCTAGGGTTAGAACTAGAGCTAGGGCTAGGGTTAGGGTTAGGGTTCAGTTTTAGTTTAGGGTTACAGTTTGGTTTAGGGGTAGGGGTAGGGGTAGGGTTAGGTCTAGGCCTAGGGTTAGGGTTAAGGCTATAGTTAGGTTTAGGGTTAAGGTTAGGGTTAGCGCTAGGGTTAGGCTTAGGGTTAGGGTTAGGGCTAGGGTTAGGTTTAGGGCTCAGGTTAGGGTTAGGGTTACGGTTCTGGTTCTGGTTAGGGTTTGGGTTAGCGTTAGGGTTAGTGGTAGGTGTTGGGTTAGGGTTAGGGATAGGGATAGCGTTTAGGCTAGGATTAGGGTTAGGGTTACAGTTAGTGAGAGGGTTAGGGCTAAGGCTAGTGTTAGGGTGAGATTTAGGTTTAGGGATATGGTTTTTTGTTAGGGTTAGGGTTATGGTTAGCGTTAGGATTAGGGTTAGGGCTAGGGTTAGGTCGTGGGTTAGGGTTAGGGTTAGGGTTAAGGTTAGAGTTAGGGTTAGGGTTAGGGTTTGGGTTAGGGTTAGGGTTAAGGTTAGAGTTAGGGTTAGGGTTAGGGTTTGTGTTAGGGTTAGGGTCAGTGTTCGGGCTAGGGCTAGGGTTACTGCTAGGGCTACAGTTAGGACTAAGGTTAGGGCTAGGGTTAGGGCTAGGGTTAGGGCTTGGGTTAGGGTTAGGGCTAGGGCTAGGGCTAGGGCTAGAGCTAGGGCAAGGGTTAGGCAAGGGCTATGGTTAGGGTTAGGGTTAGGGTTAGGGTTAGGGTTAGGGTGAGGGTGAGGGTTACGGCTAGGGCTAGGGCTAGGGCAAGGGTTAGGGTAAGGGCTAAGCTTAGAGTTAGAGTTAGGGTTAGGGTTAGGGTTGGGGTTAGGGTGAGGGTCAGGGCTAGGGTTAGGGTGAGGGGTAGGGGTACGGGTAGGGGTAGGATTAGGGTAGTGTTAGGGTTACGGCTATGGTTAGGGTTAGGGTTAGGGTTAGGGTTAGGGTTAGAGTTAGGGCAAGGGTTAGGGCTAGAGTTCAGGTTAGGTTTAGGGTAGGGTTAGGGCTAGGGCTAGGGCTAGGGTTAGGGTTAGGGTTAGGGTTAGGTTTAGGGTTAGGTTTAGGGCGAGGGCTAGGGCTAGGGTTTGTGTTAGGGTTAGGGCTAGGGCTAGGGCTAGGGCTAGGGTTAGTGTTAGGGTTAGGGTTAGGGTTAGGGTTAGGTTTAGGTGTAGGGTTAGGGTTAGGCTTAGGGGCAGGTTTAGGGGTAGGGCTAGGGTTAGTTGTAGTGTTAGAGCTAGGGTTAGGGCTTGGGATAGGGATAGGAATAGGGATAGGGATAGGGATAGGGATAGGGTTAGTGTTAGTGTTAGGGCTAGGGCTAGGGTTAGGGTGAGGGTTAGGGTTAGGGTTAGGGTTAGGGTTAGGGTTAGGGCTAGGGTTAGTGTTAGGGTTAGGGCTAGGGTTAGGGTTAGGGTTCGGGGTAGGATTAGGGCTAGGGTTAGGGCTAGGGCTAGGGCTAGGGTAACGGTTAGGGCTAGGGTTAGAGCTAGAGCTAGGGCTAGGGTTAGGGTTCAGGTTCAGGTTCAGTTTAGGGTTACAGTTTGGGTTAGGGGCAGGGGTAGGGGTAGGTGTATGGTTACGGCTAGGCCTAGGGTTAGGGCTAGGGCTAGGGTTAGGTTTAGGGTTAGCGTTAGAGTTAGGATTAGCGCTAGGGTTAGGGTTATGGTTAGGGTTAGGGTTAGGTTCAGGTTTAGGGCTCGGGTTAGTTTTAGGTTTAGGGTTACGGTTCTGGTTAGGGTTTGGGTTAGGGTTAGGGTTAGTGGTAGGGGTTGGGTTAGGGCTAGGGTTAGGGTTTGGGCTAGGATTAGGGTTAGGGTTACAGTTAGTGAGAGGGTTAGGGCTAAGGCTAGGGTTAGGGTGAGATTTAGGTTTAGGGATATGGTTTTTTGTTAGGGTTAGGGTTATGGTAAGCGTTAGGATTAGGGTTAGGGCTAGGGTTAGGTCGAGGGTTAGGGTTAGGGTTAGGGTTAGGGTTAGGGTTAGGGTTGGGGTTAAGGTTAGAGTTAGGGTTAGGGTTAGGGTTTGGGTTAGGGTTAGGGTTAGTGTTCGGGCTATGGCTAGGGTTACTGCTAGGGCTACGGTTAGGCCTAGGGTTAGGGCTAGGGTTAGGGCTTGGGTTAGGGTTAGGGCTAGGGCTAGGGCTAGGGCAAGGGTTAGGGTTAGGGTTAGGGCTGGGGCTAGGGCTACGGTTAGGGCTAGGCTTAGGGCTAGGGTTAGGGCTTGGTGAGGGTTAGGGTTAGGGTTGGGGTTAGGGTGAGGCCTAGGTTTAGGGTGAGGGTTAGTTTTAGGGTTAGGGTTAGGGCTAGGGTTATCATTAGGATTAGGGCTAGGGTTAGGGTTAGGTTTATGATTATGATTATGGTTAGGGTTTTGGTTAGGTTTAGTGGTAGGCTTTGGGTTAGGGTTAGGGCTAGGGTTTGGGTTAGGGTTTGGGTTAGGGTTAGGGTGAGGATTAAGGCTATGGCTAGGGTTAGGGTTAATGTTAGGGCTAGGGCTAGGGTTAGGTTTGGGGTTACGGTTAGGGTTAGGGTTAGGGTTAGAGTTAGGGCTAGGGTTGTGGTTGAGGTTAGGGTTAGGGTTAGTGTTAGGCTTAGGGTTACGGTTGTGGTTGCGGTTGGTGTTGTGGTTGGGGTTGGGGTTAGGGTTTGAGTTCGGGTTTGGTTCGGGTTAGGGTTAGGGTTAGGGTTAGGGTTGGGGTTGGGGTTAGGTTTAGGGCTAGGGCTAGGGTTAGGGCTAGGGCTAGGGTTAAAGCTAGGGCTAGGGCTAGGGCTAGGGTTAGGGTTAGCATTAGGGTTAGCGCTAGGGCTAGGGTTAGGGTTAGGGGTAGGGTTAGGGTTAGGGTTAGTGCTAGGGCTAGGGTTAGGTGTAGGGGTAGGGGTAGGGGTAGGGTTAGGGTTAGGGTTAGGGTTAGGGTTAGGGTGAGGGTGAGGGTTAGGGCTCGGGCTAGGGCTAGGGCTAGGGCAAGGGTTAGGGCAAGGGCTATGGTTAGGGTTAGAGATCGGGTTAGGGTTACGGTTGGGGTTAGGGTGAGGGTCAGGACTAGGGTTAGGGTGAGGGTTAGGGTTAGTGTTAGGGCCAGGGTTAGCATTAGGGTCAGGGCTACGGTTAGGGTTATGGGAAGGGGTAGGGGTAGGATTAGGGTAGGGTTAGGGTTACGGCTATGGTTAGGGTTAGGGCTCAGACAAGGGTTAGGGCTAAGGCTAGGGCTAGTGTTAGGGTTAGGGCTATGGCTAGGGCTTGGGCTAGGGCAAGGGTTAGGGTTAGGGTTAGGGTTAGGTATAGGGTGAGGGCTAGGGTTAGGGTGAGGGTTTGTATTAGGGTTAGTGGTAGGCTTTGGGTTAGGGTAAGGTCTAGGGTTAGGGCTAGGGCTAGGGTAAGGTTTAGGGCTAGGTTTAGAACTAGAGCTAGGGCTAGGGTTAGGGTTAGGGTTCAGTTTCAGTTTAGGGTTACAGTTTGGTTTAGGGGTAGGGGTAGGGGTAGGGGTAGGTCTAGGCCTAGGGTTAGGGTTAAGGCTATAGTTAGGTTTAGGGTTAGGGTTAGCGCTAGGGTTAGGCTTAGGGTTAGGGTTAGGGCTAGGGTTAGGGCTAGGGTTAGGTTTAGGGCTCGGGTTAGGTTTAGGGTTACGGTTCTGGTTCTGGTTAGGGTTTGGGTTAGCGTTACGGTTAGTGGTAGGTGTTGGGTTAGGGTTAGGGCTAGGGATAGAGTTTAGGCTAGGATTAGGGTTAGGTTACAGTTAGTGAGAGCTAGGGTTAGTGTTAGGTTTAGGGCTAGGGTTCGGGTTAGGGCTAGAGTTAGGGTTAGGGTGGGGTTAGGGATACGGCTAGGGTTTGGGCTTGGGTTAGGGTTAGGGTTAGGGTTAGGGCTAGGGATAGGACTAGGGATAGGGATAGGGATAGGGGTAGGGATAGGGATAGGGCAAGGGTTAGGTCAAGGGCTATTGTTACGGTTAGGGTTAGGGTCAGTGTGAGGGCTATGGTTAGGATGAGGGTGAGGGTGAGGGTTACGGCTAGGGTTAGCATTAGGGTTAGGGCTGGCGTTAGCGTTAGCATTAGAGTTAGGTTTAGGTTTAGGGTTAGGGTTAGGGTTAGGGTTAGGGTTAGGGCTAGGGCTAGGGCTACGGTTAGGGCTTGCGTCATGTCTAGGGTTAGGGTTCGGTGAGGTTTAGGGTTAGGAGTAGAGTTAGGGTTAGGGTGAGGGCTAGGTTTAGGGTGAGGGTTAGTTTTAGGGTTAGGGTTAGGGCTAGGGTTATCATTAGGGTTAGGGTTAGGTTTATGATTATGGTTAGGGTTTTGGTTAGGTTTAGTGGTAGGCTTTGGGTTAGGGTTAGGGCTAGGGTTTGGGTTAGGGTTAAGGTTAGAGTTAGGGTTAGGGTTAGGGTTTGGGTTAGGGTTAGGGTTAAGGTTAGAGTTAGGGTTAGGGTTAGGGTTTGTGTTAGGGTTAGGGTCAGTGTTCGGGCTAGGGCTAGGGTTACTGCTAGGGCTACAGTTAGGGCTAAGGTTAGGGCTAGGGTTAGGGCTAGGGTTAGGGCTTGGGTTAGGGTTAGGGCTAGGGCTAGGGCTAGGGCTAGAGCTAGGGCAAGGGTTTGGCCAGGGCTATGGTTAGGTTTAGGGTTAGGGTTAGGGTTAGGGTTAGGGTTAGGGTGAGGGTTACGGCTAGGGCTAGGGCTAGGGCAAGGGTTAGGGTAAGGGCTATGCTTAGAGTTAGAGTTAGGGTTAGGGTTAGGGTTGGGGTTAGGGTGAGGGTCAGGGCTAGGGTTAGGGTGAGGGTTAGGGTTACGGTTCTGGTTCTGGTTAGGGTTTGGGTTAGCGTTAGGGTAAGTGGTAGGTGTTGGGTTAGGGTTAGGGCTAGGGATAGAGTTTAGGCTAGGATTAGGGTTAGTGTTACAGTTAGTGAGAGGGTTAGGGCTAAGGCTAGTGTTAGGGTGAGAGTTAGGTTTAGGGATATGGTTTTTTGTTAGGGTTAGGGTTATGTTTAGCGTTAGGATTAGGGTTAGGGCTAGGGTTAGGGTTAGGGTTAGGGTTAGGGTTAGGGTTAGGGTTAAGGTTAGAGTTAGGGTTAGGGTTAGGGTTAGGGTTTGGGTTAGGGTTAGTGTTCGGGCTAGGGCTAGGGTTACTGCTAGGGCTACGGTTAGGGCTAGGGTTAGGTCTAGGGGTAGGGCTTGGGTTAGGGTTAGGGTTAGGGCTAGGGCTAGGGCTAGAGCTAGGGCAAGGGTTAGGGAAAGGGCTAAGGTTAGGGTTAGAGTTCGGGTTAGGGTTACGGTTGGGGTTAGGGTGAGGGTCAGGACTAGGGTTAGGGTGAGGGTTAGGGTTAGTGTTAGGGCCAGGGTTAGCATTAGGGTCAGGGCTACGGTTAGGGTTAGGGGAGGGGTAGGGGTAGGATTAGGGTAGGGTTAGGGTTACGGCTATGGTTAGGGTTAGGGCTCGGACAAGGGTTAGGTCGAAGGCTAGGGCTAGTGTTAGGGTTAGGGCTATGGCTAGGGCTTGGGCTAGGGCAAGGGTTAGGGTTAGGGTTAGGGTTAGGTATAGGGTGAGGGCTAGGGTTAGGGTGAGGGTTCTGGTTAGTGTTAGGGCTAGGGTGAGCATTAGGGCTAGGGCTACGGTTATGGTTAGGGTTTGTATTAGGGTTAGTGGTAGGCTTTGGGTTAGGGTAAGGTCTAGGGTTAGGGCTAGGGTTAGGGTTAATGTTAGGGCTAGCGCTAGGGTTAGGTTTGGGGTTACGGTTAGGGTTACGGTTAGGGTTAGGGTTAGGGTTAGGGTTAGAGTTAGGGCTAGGGTTGGGGTAGAGGTCAGGGTTAGGGTTAGGGTTAGGGTTAGGTTTACGGTTGTGGTTGCGGTTGGTGTTGTGTTGTGGTTGGGGTTGGGGTTAGGGTTTGAGTTCGGGTTCGGTTCGGGTTAGGGTTAGGGTTTGGGGTAGGTTTATGGTTTGGGTTAGGGTTAGGGTTGGGGTTGGGGTTAGGTTTAGGGCTAGGGCTAGGGCTAGGGTTAAAGCTAGGGCTAGGGCTAGGGTTAGGGTTAGCGTTAGGGTTAGCGCTAGGGCTAGGGTTAGGGTTAGGGTTAGTGCTAGGGTTAGGTTTAGGGGTAGGGATAGGTTTAGGGATAGGGTCTGGGCTAGGGTTAGGTTTAGGGTTAAGGCTCGGGCTAGGGCTAGGGCTAGGGCTAGGGCTAGGGTTAGTGTTAGGGTTAGGGCTAGGGTTCGGGTTAGGGCTAGAGTTCGGGTTAGGGTTAGGGTGGGGTTAGGGCTACGGCTAGGGTTTGGGCTTGGGTTAGGGTTAGGGTTAGGGTTAGGGTTAGGGATAGGACTAGGGATAGGGATAGGGATAGGGATAGGGATAGGGATAGGACTAGGGATTGGGATAGGGATAGGGCAAGGGTTAGGTCAAGGGCTATTGTTACGGTTAGGTTTAGGATCAGTGTGAGGGCTATGGTTAGGGTGAGGGTGAGGGTTACGGCTAGGGTTAGCATTAGGGTTAGGGCTGGCGTTAGCGTTAGCATTAGAGTTAGGTTTAGGTTTAGGGGGAGGGTTAGGGTTAGGTTTAGGGCTAGGGCTAGGGCTACGGTTAGGGCTTGCGTCATGGCTAGGGTTAGGGTTCGGTGAGGTTTAGTGTTCGGAGTAGAGTTAGGGTTAGGGTGAGGGCTAGGTTTAGGGTGAGGGTTAGTTTTAGGGTTAGGGTTGGGCTAGGGTTATCATTAGGGTTAGGGCTAGGGTTAGGGTTAGGTTTATGATTATGGTTAGGGTTTTGGTTAGGTTTAGTGGTAGGCTTTGGGTTAGGGTTAGGGCTAGGGTTTGGGTTAGGGTTTGGGTTAGGGTTAGGGCTAGGGTGAGGTTTAGGGTTAGGGTTAGGGTTAGGGTTAGGTCTAGGGTTAGGGTTATCTTTAGGGTGACGCTTTGGGCTAGGGTTAGGGTTAGGGTTAGGGTTAGGGTTAGGGTTAGGGTTAGGGTTCGGGCTAGGGCTAGGGTTAGGGCTAGGGCTAGGGCTACGGATAGGGCTAGGGTTAGGGCTAGGGTTAGGGCTTAGGTTAGGGTTAGGGTTAGGGTTATGGTTCGGGTTAGGTATAGGGTGAGGGCTAGGGTTAGGGTGAGGGTTCTGGTTAGTGTTAGGTCTAGGGTTAGCATTAGGGTTAGGGCTACGGTTATGGTTAGGGTTTGTGTTAGGGTTAGTGGTAGGCTTTGAGTTAGGGTAAGGTCTAGGGTTAGGGCTAGGGCTAGGGTCAGGGTTAGGGCTAGGGTTAGAACTAGAGCTAGGGCTAGGGTTAGGGTTAGGGTTCAGTTTTAGTTTAGGGTTACAGTTTGGTTTAGGGGTAGGGGTAGGGGTAGGGTTAGGTCTAGGCCTAGGGTTAGGGTTAAGGCTATAGTTAGGTTTAGGGTTAAGGTTAGGGTTAGCGCTAGGGTTAGGCTTAGGGTTAGGGTTAGGGCTAGGGTTAGGTTTAGGGCTCAGGTTAGGGTTAGGGTTACGGTTCTGGTTCTGGTTAGGGTTTGGGTTAGCGTTACGGTTAGTGGTAGGTGTTGGGTTAGGGTTAGGGATAGGGATAGCGTTTAGGCTAGGATTAGAGTTAGGGTTACAGTTAGTGAGAGGGTTAGGGCTAAGGCTAGTGTTAGGGTGAGATTTAGGTTTAGGGATATGGTTTTTTGTTAGGGTTAGGGTTATGGTTAGCGTTAGGATTAGGGTTAGGGCTAGGGTTAGGTCGTGGGTTAGGGTTAGGGTTAGGGTTAAGGTTAGAGTTAGGGTTAGGGTTAGGGTTTGGGTTAGGGTTAGGGTTAAGGTTAGAGTTAGGGTTAGGGTTAGGGTTTGTGTTAGGGTTAGGGTCAGTGTTCGGGCTAGGGCTAGGGTTACTGCTAGGGCTACAGTTAGGGCTAAGGTTAGGGCTAGGGTTAGGGCTAGGGTTAGGGCTTGGGTTAGGGTTAGGGCTAGGGCTAGGGCTAGGGCTAGAGCTAGGGCAAGGGTTAGGCAAGGGCTATGGTTAGGGTTAGGGTTAGGGTTAGGGTTAGGGTTAGGGTGAGGGTGAGGGTTACGGCTAGGGCTAGGGCTAGGGCAAGGGTTAGGGTAAGGGCTATGCTTAGAGTTAGAGTTAGGGTTAGGGTTAGGGTTGGGGTTAGGGTGAGGGTCAGGGCTAGGGTTAGGGTGAGGGTTAGGGTTAGTGTTAGGGCCAGGGTTAGCATTAGGGTCAGGGCTACGGTTAGGGTTAGGGGTAGGGGTACGGGTAGGGGTAGGATTAGGGTAGTGTTAGGGTTACGGCTATGGTTAGGGTTAGGGTTAGGGTTAGGGTTAGGGTTAGGGTTAGGGTGAGGGTGAGGGTGAGGGTTAGGGCTCGGGCTAGGGCTAGGGCAAGGGTTAGGGCAAGGGCTATGGTTAGGGTTAGAGATCGGGTTAGGGTTACGGTTGGGGTTAGGGTGAGGGTCAGGACTAGGGTTAGGGTGAGGGTTAGGGTTAGTGTTAGGGCCAGGGTTAGCATTAGGGTCAGGGCTACGGTTAGGGTTATGGGAAGGGGTAGGGGTAGGATTAGGGTAGGGTTAGGGTTACGGCTATGGTTAGGGTTAGGGCTCGGACAAGGGTTAGGGCTAAGGCTAGGGCTAGTGTTAGGGTTAGGGCTATGGCTAGGGCTTGGGCTAGGGCAAGGGTTAGGGTTAGGGTTAGGGTTAGGTATAGGGTGAGGGCTAGGGTTAGGGTGAGGGTTTGTATTAGGGTTAGTGGTAGGCTTTGGGTTAGGGTAAGGTCTAGGGTTAGGGCTAGGGCTAGGGTAAGGTTTAGGGCTAGGTTTAGAACTAGAGCTAGGGCTAGGGTTAGGGTTAGGGTTCAGTTTCAGTTTAGGGTTACAGTTTGGTTTAGGGGTAGGGGTAGGGGTAGGGGTAGGTCTAGGCCTAGGGTTAGGGTTAAGGCTATAGTTAGGTTTAGGGTTAGGGTTAGCGCTAGGGTTAGGCTTAGGGTTAGGGTTAGGGCTAGGGTTAGGGCTAGGGTTAGGTTTAGGGCTCGGGTTAGGTTTAGGGTTACGGTTCTGGTTCTGGTTAGGGTTTGGGTTAGCGTTACGGTTAGTGGTAGGTGTTGGGTTAGGGTTAGGGCTAGGGATAGAGTTTAGGCTAGGATTAGGGTTAGGTTACAGTTAGTGAGAGCTAGGGTTAGTGTTAGGTTTAGGGCTAGGGTTCGGGTTAGGGCTAGAGTTAGGGTTAGGGTGGGGTTAGGGATACGGCTAGGGTTTGGGCTTGGGTTAGGGTTAGGGTTAGGGTTAGGGCTAGGGATAGGACTAGGGATAGGGATAGGGATAGGGATAGGGATAGGGCAAGGGTTAGGTCAAGGGCTATTGTTACGGTTAGGGTTAGGGTCAGTGTGAGGGCTATGGTTAGGATGAGGGTGAGGGTGAGGGTTACGGCTAGGGTTAGCATTAGGGTTAGGGCTGGCGTTAGCGTTAGCATTAGAGTTAGGTTTAGGTTTAGGGTTAGGGTTAGGGTTAGGGCTAGGGCTAGGGCTACGGTTAGGGCTTGCGTCATGTCTAGGGTTAGGGTTCGGTGAGGTTTAGGGTTAGGAGTAGAGTTAGGGTTAGGGTGAGGGCTAGGTTTAGGGTGAGGGTTAGTTTTAGGGTTAGGGTTAGGGCTAGGGTTATCATTAGGGTTAGGGTTAGGTTTATGATTATGGTTAGGGTTTTGGTTAGGTTTAGTGGTAGGCTTTGGGTTAGGGTTAGGGCTAGGGTTTGGGTTAGGGTTAAGGTTAGAGTTAGGGTTAGGGTTAGGGTTAGGGTTTGGGTTAGGGTTAGGGTTAAGGTTAGAGTTAGGGTTAGGGTTAGGGTTTGTGTTAGGGTTAGGGTCAGTGTTCGGGCTAGGGCTAGGGTTACTGCTAGGGCTACAGTTAGGGCTAAGGTTAGGGCTAGGGTTAGGGCTAGGGTTAGGGCTTGGGTTAGGGTTAGGGCTAGGGCTAGGGCTAGGGCTAGAGCTAGGGCAAGGGTTAGGCAAGGGCTATGGTTAGGTTTAGGGTTAGGGTTAGGGTTAGGGTTAGGGTTAGGGTGAGGGTTACGGCTAGGGCTAGGGCTAGGGCAAGGGTTAGGGTAAGGGCTATGCTTAGAGTTAGAGTTAGGGTTAGGGTTAGGGTTGGGGTTAGGGTGAGGGTCAGGGCTAGGGTTAGGGTGAGGGTTAGGGTTACGGTTCTGGTTCTGGTTAGGGTTTGGGTTAGCGTTAGGGTAAGTGGTAGGTGTTGGGTTAGGGTTAGGGCTAGGGATAGAGTTTAGGCTAGGATTAGGGTTAGGGTTACAGTTAGTGAGAGGGTTAGGGCTAAGGCTAGTGTTAGGGTGAGAGTTAGGTTTAGGGATATGGTTTTTTGTTAGGGTTAGGGTTATGTTTAGCGTTAGGATTAGGGTTAGGGCTAGGGTTAGGGTTAGGGTTAGGGTTAGGGTTAAGGTTAGAGTTAGGGTTAGGGTTAGGGTTAGGGTTTGGGTTAGGGTTAGTGTTCGGGCTAGGGCTAGGGTTACTGCTAGGGCTACGGTTAGGGCTAGGGTTAGGTCTAGGGGTAGGGCTTGGGTTAGGGTTAGGGTTAGGGCTAGGGCTAGGGCTAGAGCTAGGGCAAGGGTTAGGGCAAGGGCTAAGGTTAGGGTTAGAGTTCGGGTTAGGGTTACGGTTGGGGTTAGGGTGAGGGTCAGGACTAGGGTTAGGGTGAGGGTTAGGGTTAGTGTTAGGGCCAGGGTTAGCATTAGGGTCAGGGCTACGGTTAGGGTTAGGGGAGGGGTAGGGGTAGGATTAGGGTAGGGTTAGGGTTACGGCTATGGTGAGGGTTAGGGCTCGGACAAGGGTTAGGTCTAAGGCTAGGGCTAGTGTTAGGGTTAGGGCTATGGCTAGGGCTTGGGCTAGGGCAAGGGTTAGGGTTAGGGTTAGGGTTAGGTATAGGGTGAGGGATAGGGTTAGGGTGAGGGTTCTGGTTAGTGTTAGGGCTAGGGTGAGCATTAGGGCTAGGGCTACGGTTATGGTTAGGGTTTGTATTAGGGTTAGTGGTAGGCTTTGGGTTAGGGTAAGGTCTAGGGTTAGGGCTAGGGTTAGGGTTAATGTTAGGGCTAGCGCTAGGGTTAGGTTTGGGGTTACGGTTAGGGTTACGGTTAGGGTTAGGGTTAGGGTTAGGGTTAGAGTTAGGGCTAGGGTTGGGGTAGAGGTCAGGGTTAGGGTTAGGGTTAGGGTTAGGTTTACGGTTGTGGTTGCGGTTGGTGTTGTGTTGTGGTTGGGGTTGGGGTTAGGGTTTGAGTTCGGGTTCGGTTCGGGTTAGGGTTAGGGTTTGGGGTAGGTTTATGGTTTGGGTTAGGGTTAGGGTTGGGGTTGGGGTTAGGTTTAGGGCTAGGGCTAGGGCTAGGGTTAAAGCTAGGGCTAGGGCTAGGGTTAGGGTTAGCGTTAGGGTTAGCGCTAGGGCTAGGGTTAGGGTTAGGGTTAGTGCTAGGGTTAGGTTTAGGGGTAGGGATAGGTTTAGGGATAGGGTCTGGGCTAGGGTTAGGTTTAGGGTTAAGGCTCGGGCTAGGGCTAGGGCTAGGGCTAGGGCTAGGGCTAGGGTTAGTGTTAGGGTTAGGGCTAGGGTTCGGGTTAGGGCTAGAGTTCGGGTTAGGGTTAGGGTGGGGTTAGGGCTACGGCTAGGGTTTGGGCTTGGGTTAGGGTTAGGGTTAGGGTTAGGGTTAGGGATAGGACTAGGGATAGGGATAGGGATAGGGATAGGGATAGGGATAGGACTAGGGATTGGGATAGGGATAGGGATAGGGCAAGGGTTAGGTCAAGGGCTATTGTTACGGTTAGGTTTAGGATCAGTGTGAGGGCTATGGTTAGGGTGAGGGTGAGGGTTACGGCTAGGGTTAGCATTAGGGTTAGGGCTGGCGTTAGCGTTAGCATTAGAGTTAGGTTTAGGTTTAGGGGGAGGGTTAGGGTTAGGTTTAGGGCTAGGGCTAGGGCTACGGTTAGGGCTTGCGTCATGGCTAGGGTTAGGGTTCGGTGAGGTTTAGTGTTCGGAGTAGAGTTAGGGTTAGGGTGAGGGCTAGGTTTAGGGTGAGGGTTAGTTTTAGGGTTAGGGTTGGGCTAGGGTTATCATTAGGGTTAGGGCTAGGGTTAGGGTTAGGTTTATGATTATGGTTAGGGTTTTGGTTAGGTTTAGTGGTAGGCTTTGGGTTAGGGTTAGGGCTAGGGTTTGGGTTAGGGTTTGGGTTAGGGTTAGGGCTAGGGTGAGGTTTAGGGTTAGGGTTAGGGTTAGGGTTAGGTCTAGGGTTAGGGTTATCTTTAGGGTGACGCTTTGGGCTAGGGTTAGGGTTAGGGTTAGGGTTAGGGTTAGGGTTCGGGCTAGGGCTAGGTTTAGGGCTAGGGCTAGGGCTACGGATAGGGCTAGGGTTAGGGCTAGGGTTAGGGCTTAGGTTAGGGTTAGGGTTAGGGTTATGGTTCGGGTTAGGTATAGGGTGAGGGCTAGGGTTAGGGTGAGGGTTCTGGTTAGTGTTAGGTCTAGGGTTAGCATTAGGGTTAGGGCTACGGTTATGGTTAGGGTTTGTGTTAGGGTTAGTGGTAGGCTTTGAGTTAGGGTAAGGTCTAGGGTTAGGGCTAGGGCTAGGGTCAGGGTTAGGGCTAGGGTTAGAACTAGAGCTAGGGCTAGGGTTAGGGTTAGGGTTCAGTTTTAGTTTAGGGTTACAGTTTGGTTTAGGGGTAGGGGTAGGGGTAGGGTTAGGTCTAGGCCTAGGGTTAGGGTTAAGGCTATAGTTAGGTTTAGGGTTAAGGTTAGGGTTAGCGCTAGGGTTAGGCTTAGGGTTAGGGTTAGGGCTAGGGTTAGGTTTAGGGCTCAGGTTAGGGTTAGGGTTACGGTTCTGGTTCTGGTTAGGGTTTGGGTTAGCGTTAGGGTTAGTGGTAGGTGTTGGGTTAGGGTTAGGGATAGGGATAGCGTTTAGGCTAGGATTAGGGTTAGGGTTACAGTTAGTGAGAGGGTTAGGGCTAAGGCTAGTGTTAGGGTGAGATTTAGGTTTAGGGATATGGTTTTTTGTTAGGGTTAGGGTTATGGTTAGCGTTAGGATTAGGGTTAGGGCTAGGGTTAGGTCGTGGGTTAGGGTTAGGGTTAGGGTTAAGGTTAGAGTTAGGGTTAGGGTTAGGGTTTGGGTTAGGGTTAGGGTTAAGGTTAGAGTTAGGGTTAGGGTTAGGGTTTGTGTTAGGGTTAGGGTCAGTGTTCGGGCTAGGGCTAGGGTTACTGCTAGGGCTACAGTTAGGACTAAGGTTAGGGCTAGGGTTAGGGCTAGGGTTAGGGCTTGGGTTAGGGTTAGGGCTAGGGCTAGGGCTAGGGCTAGAGCTAGGGCAAGGGTTAGGCAAGGGCTATGGTTAGGGTTAGGGTTAGGGTTAGGGTTAGGGTTAGGGTGAGGGTGAGGGTTACGGCTAGGGCTAGGGCTAGGGCAAGGGTTAGGGTAAGGGCTAAGCTTAGAGTTAGAGTTAGGGTTAGGGTTAGGGTTGGGGTTAGGGTGAGGGTCAGGGCTAGGGTTAGGGTGAGGGGTAGGGGTACGGGTAGGGGTAGGATTAGGGTAGTGTTAGGGTTACGGCTATGGTTAGGGTTAGGGTTAGGGTTAGGGTTAGGGTTAGAGTTAGGGCAAGGGTTAGGGCTAGAGTTCAGGTTAGGTTTAGGGTAGGGTTAGGGCTAGGGCTAGGGCTAGGGTTAGGGTTAGGGTTAGGGTTAGGTTTAGGGTTAGGTTTAGGGCGAGGGCTAGGGCTAGGGTTTGTGTTAGGGTTAGGGCTAGGGCTAGGGCTAGGGCTAGGGTTAGTGTTAGGGTTAGGGTTAGGGTTAGGGTTAGGTTTAGGTGTAGGGTTAGGGTTAGGCTTAGGGGCAGGTTTAGGGGTAGGGCTAGGGTTAGTTGTAGTGTTAGAGCTAGGGTTAGGGCTTGGGATAGGGATAGGAATAGGGATAGGGATAGGGATAGGGATAGGGTTAGTGTTAGTGTTAGGGCTAGGGCTAGGGTTAGGGTGAGGGTTAGGGTTAGGGTTAGGGTTAGGGTTAGGGTTAGGGCTAGGGTTAGTGTTAGGGTTAGGGCTAGGGTTAGGGTTAGGGTTCGGGGTAGGATTAGGGCTAGGGTTAGGGCTAGGGCTAGGGCTAGGGTAACGGTTAGGGCTAGGGTTAGAGCTAGAGCTAGGGCTAGGGTTAGGGTTCAGGTTCAGGTTCAGTTTAGGGTTACAGTTTGGGTTAGGGGCAGGGGTAGGGGTAGGTGTATGGTTACGGCTAGGCCTAGGGTTAGGGCTAGGGCTAGGGTTAGGTTTAGGGTTAGCGTTAGAGTTAGGATTAGCGCTAGGGTTAGGGTTATGGTTAGGGTTAGGGTTAGGTTCAGGTTTAGGGCTCGGGTTAGTTTTAGGTTTAGGGTTACGGTTCTGGTTAGGGTTTGGGTTAGGGTTAGGGTTAGTGGTAGGGGTTGGGTTAGGGCTAGGGTTAGGGTTTGGGCTAGGATTAGGGTTAGGGTTACAGTTAGTGAGAGGGTTAGGGCTAAGGCTAGGGTTAGGGTGAGATTTAGGTTTAGGGATATGGTTTTTTGTTAGGGTTAGGGTTATGGTAAGCGTTAGGATTAGGGTTAGGGCTAGGGTTAGGTCGAGGGTTAGGGTTAGGGTTAGGGTTAGGGTTAGGGTTAGGGTTAGGGTTGGGGTTAAGGTTAGAGTTAGGGTTAGGGTTAGGGTTTGGGTTAGGGTTAGGGTTAGTGTTCGGGCTATGGCTAGGGTTACTGCTAGGGCTACGGTTAGGCCTAGGGTTAGGGCTAGGGTTAGGGCTTGGGTTAGGGTTAGGGCTAGGGCTAGGGCTAGGGCAAGGGTTAGGGTTAGGGTTAGGGCTGGGGCTAGGGCTACGGTTAGGGCTAGGCTTAGGGCTAGGGTTAGGGCTTGGTGAGGGTTAGGGTTAGGGTTGGGGTTAGGGTGAGGCCTAGGTTTAGGGTGAGGGTTAGTTTTAGGGTTAGGGTTAGGGCTAGGGTTATCATTAGGATTAGGGCTAGGGTTAGGGTTAGGTTTATGATTATGATTATGGTTAGGGTTTTGGTTAGGTTTAGTGGTAGGCTTTGGGTTAGGGTTAGGGCTAGGGTTTGGGTTAGGGTTTGGGTTAGGGTTAGGGTGAGGATTAAGGCTATGGCTAGGGTTAGGGTTAATGTTAGGGCTAGGGCTAGGGTTAGGTTTGGGGTTACGGTTAGGGTTAGGGTTAGGGTTAGAGTTAGGGCTAGGGTTGTGGTTGAGGTTAGGGTTAGGGTTAGTGTTAGGCTTAGGGTTACGGTTGTGGTTGCGGTTGGTGTTGTGGTTGGGGTTGGGGTTAGGGTTTGAGTTCGGGTTCGGTTCGGGTTAGGGTTAGGGTTAGGGTTAGGGTTGGGGTTGGGGTTAGGTTTAGGGCTAGGGCTAGGGTTAGGGCTAGGGCTAGGGTTAAAGCTAGGGCTAGGGCTAGGGCTAGGGTTAGGGTTAGCATTAGGGTTAGCGCTAGGGCTAGGGTTAGGGTTAGGGGTAGGGTTAGGGTTAGGGTTAGTGCTAGGGCTAGGGTTAGGTGTAGGGGTAGGGGTAGGGGTAGGGTTAGGGTTAGGGTTAGGGTTAGGGTTAGGGTGAGGGTGAGGGTTAGGGCTCGGGCTAGGGCTAGGGCTAGGGCAAGGGTTAGGGCAAGGGCTATGGTTAGGGTTAGAGATCGGGTTAGGGTTACGGTTGGGGTTAGGGTGAGGGTCAGGACTAGGGTTAGGGTGAGGGTTAGGGTTAGTGTTAGGGCCAGGGTTAGCATTAGGGTCAGGGCTACGGTTAGGGTTATGGGAAGGGGTAGGGGTAGGATTAGGGTAGGGTTAGGGTTACGGCTATGGTTAGGGTTAGGGCTCAGACAAGGGTTAGGGCTAAGGCTAGGGCTAGTGTTAGGGTTAGGGCTATGGCTAGGGCTTGGGCTAGGGCAAGGGTTAGGGTTAGGGTTAGGGTTAGGTATAGGGTGAGGGCTAGGGTTAGGGTGAGGGTTTGTATTAGGGTTAGTGGTAGGCTTTGGGTTAGGGTAAGGTCTAGGGTTAGGGCTAGGGCTAGGGTAAGGTTTAGGGCTAGGTTTAGAACTAGAGCTAGGGCTAGGGTTAGGGTTAGGGTTCAGTTTCAGTTTAGGGTTACAGTTTGGTTTAGGGGTAGGGGTAGGGGTAGGGGTAGGTCTAGGCCTAGGGTTAGGGTTAAGGCTATAGTTAGGTTTAGGGTTAGGGTTAGCGCTAGGGTTAGGCTTAGGGTTAGGGTTAGGGCTAGGGTTAGGGCTAGGGTTAGGTTTAGGGCTCGGGTTAGGTTTAGGGTTACGGTTCTGGTTCTGGTTAGGGTTTGGGTTAGCGTTACGGTTAGTGGTAGGTGTTGGGTTAGGGTTAGGGCTAGGGATAGAGTTTAGGCTAGGATTAGGGTTAGGTTACAGTTAGTGAGAGCTAGGGTTAGTGTTAGGTTTAGGGCTAGGGTTCGGGTTAGGGCTAGAGTTAGGGTTAGGGTGGGGTTAGGGATACGGCTAGGGTTTGGGCTTGGGTTAGGGTTAGGGTTAGGGTTAGGGCTAGGGATAGGACTAGGGATAGGGATAGGGATAGGGGTAGGGATAGGGATAGGGCAAGGGTTAGGTCAAGGGCTATTGTTACGGTTAGGGTTAGGGTCAGTGTGAGGGCTATGGTTAGGATGAGGGTGAGGGTGAGGGTTACGGCTAGGGTTAGCATTAGGGTTAGGGCTGGCGTTAGCGTTAGCATTAGAGTTAGGTTTAGGTTTAGGGTTAGGGTTAGGGTTAGGGTTAGGGTTAGGGCTAGGGCTAGGGCTACGGTTAGGGCTTGCGTCATGTCTAGGGTTAGGGTTCGGTGAGGTTTAGGGTTAGGAGTAGAGTTAGGGTTAGGGTGAGGGCTAGGTTTAGGGTGAGGGTTAGTTTTAGGGTTAGGGTTAGGGCTAGGGTTATCATTAGGGTTAGGGTTAGGTTTATGATTATGGTTAGGGTTTTGGTTAGGTTTAGTGGTAGGCTTTGGGTTAGGGTTAGGGCTAGGGTTTGGGTTAGGGTTAAGGTTAGAGTTAGGGTTAGGGTTAGGGTTTGGGTTAGGGTTAGGGTTAAGGTTAGAGTTAGGGTTAGGGTTAGGGTTTGTGTTAGGGTTAGGGTCAGTGTTCGGGCTAGGGCTAGGGTTACTGCTAGGGCTACAGTTAGGGCTAAGGTTAGGGCTAGGGTTAGGGCTAGGGTTAGGGCTTGGGTTAGGGTTAGGGCTAGGGCTAGGGCTAGGGCTAGAGCTAGGGCAAGGGTTTGGCCAGGGCTATGGTTAGGTTTAGGGTTAGGGTTAGGGTTAGGGTTAGGGTTAGGGTGAGGGTTACGGCTAGGGCTAGGGCTAGGGCAAGGGTTAGGGTAAGGGCTATGCTTAGAGTTAGAGTTAGGGTTAGGGTTAGGGTTGGGGTTAGGGTGAGGGTCAGGGCTAGGGTTAGGGTGAGGGTTAGGGTTACGGTTCTGGTTCTGGTTAGGGTTTGGGTTAGCGTTAGGGTAAGTGGTAGGTGTTGGGTTAGGGTTAGGGCTAGGGATAGAGTTTAGGCTAGGATTAGGGTTAGTGTTACAGTTAGTGAGAGGGTTAGGGCTAAGGCTAGTGTTAGGGTGAGAGTTAGGTTTAGGGATATGGTTTTTTGTTAGGGTTAGGGTTATGTTTAGCGTTAGGATTAGGGTTAGGGCTAGGGTTAGGGTTAGGGTTAGGGTTAGGGTTAGGGTTAGGGTTAAGGTTAGAGTTAGGGTTAGGGTTAGGGTTAGGGTTTGGGTTAGGGTTAGTGTTCGGGCTAGGGCTAGGGTTACTGCTAGGGCTACGGTTAGGGCTAGGGTTAGGTCTAGGGGTAGGGCTTGGGTTAGGGTTAGGGTTAGGGCTAGGGCTAGGGCTAGAGCTAGGGCAAGGGTTAGGGAAAGGGCTAAGGTTAGGGTTAGAGTTCGGGTTAGGGTTACGGTTGGGGTTAGGGTGAGGGTCAGGACTAGGGTTAGGGTGAGGGTTAGGGTTAGTGTTAGGGCCAGGGTTAGCATTAGGGTCAGGGCTACGGTTAGGGTTAGGGGAGGGGTAGGGGTAGGATTAGGGTAGGGTTAGGGTTACGGCTATGGTTAGGGTTAGGGCTCGGACAAGGGTTAGGTCGAAGGCTAGGGCTAGTGTTAGGGTTAGGGCTATGGCTAGGGCTTGGGCTAGGGCAAGGGTTAGGGTTAGGGTTAGGGTTAGGTATAGGGTGAGGGCTAGGGTTAGGGTGAGGGTTCTGGTTAGTGTTAGGGCTAGGGTGAGCATTAGGGCTAGGGCTACGGTTATGGTTAGGGTTTGTATTAGGGTTAGTGGTAGGCTTTGGGTTAGGGTAAGGTCTAGGGTTAGGGCTAGGGTTAGGGTTAATGTTAGGGCTAGCGCTAGGGTTAGGTTTGGGGTTACGGTTAGGGTTACGGTTAGGGTTAGGGTTAGGGTTAGGGTTAGAGTTAGGGCTAGGGTTGGGGTAGAGGTCAGGGTTAGGGTTAGGGTTAGGGTTAGGTTTACGGTTGTGGTTGCGGTTGGTGTTGTGTTGTGGTTGGGGTTGGGGTTAGGGTTTGAGTTCGGGTTCGGTTCGGGTTAGGGTTAGGGTTTGGGGTAGGTTTATGGTTTGGGTTAGGGTTAGGGTTGGGGTTGGGGTTAGGTTTAGGGCTAGGGCTAGGGCTAGGGTTAAAGCTAGGGCTAGGGCTAGGGTTAGGGTTAGCGTTAGGGTTAGCGCTAGGGCTAGGGTTAGGGTTAGGGTTAGTGCTAGGGTTAGGTTTAGGGGTAGGGATAGGTTTAGGGATAGGGTCTGGGCTAGGGTTAGGTTTAGGGTTAAGGCTCGGGCTAGGGCTAGGGCTAGGGCTAGGGCTAGGGTTAGTGTTAGGGTTAGGGCTAGGGTTCGGGTTAGGGCTAGAGTTCGGGTTAGGGTTAGGGTGGGGTTAGGGCTACGGCTAGGGTTTGGGCTTGGGTTAGGGTTAGGGTTAGGGTTAGGGTTAGGGATAGGACTAGGGATAGGGATAGGGATAGGGATAGGGATAGGGATAGGACTAGGGATTGGGATAGGGATAGGGCAAGGGTTAGGTCAAGGGCTATTGTTACGGTTAGGTTTAGGATCAGTGTGAGGGCTATGGTTAGGGTGAGGGTGAGGGTTACGGCTAGGGTTAGCATTAGGGTTAGGGCTGGCGTTAGCGTTAGCATTAGAGTTAGGTTTAGGTTTAGGGGGAGGGTTAGGGTTAGGTTTAGGGCTAGGGCTAGGGCTACGGTTAGGGCTTGCGTCATGGCTAGGGTTAGGGTTCGGTGAGGTTTAGTGTTCGGAGTAGAGTTAGGGTTAGGGTGAGGGCTAGGTTTAGGGTGAGGGTTAGTTTTAGGGTTAGGGTTGGGCTAGGGTTATCATTAGGGTTAGGGCTAGGGTTAGGGTTAGGTTTATGATTATGGTTAGGGTTTTGGTTAGGTTTAGTGGTAGGCTTTGGGTTAGGGTTAGGGCTAGGGTTTGGGTTAGGGTTTGGGTTAGGGTTAGGGCTAGGGTGAGGTTTAGGGTTAGGGTTAGGGTTAGGGTTAGGTCTAGGGTTAGGGTTATCTTTAGGGTGACGCTTTGGGCTAGGGTTAGGGTTAGGGTTAGGGTTAGGGTTAGGGTTAGGGTTAGGGTTCGGGCTAGGGCTAGGGTTAGGGCTAGGGCTAGGGCTACGGATAGGGCTAGGGTTAGGGCTAGGGTTAGGGCTTAGGTTAGGGTTAGGGTTAGGGTTATGGTTCGGGTTAGGTATAGGGTGAGGGCTAGGGTTAGGGTGAGGGTTCTGGTTAGTGTTAGGTCTAGGGTTAGCATTAGGGTTAGGGCTACGGTTATGGTTAGGGTTTGTGTTAGGGTTAGTGGTAGGCTTTGAGTTAGGGTAAGGTCTAGGGTTAGGGCTAGGGCTAGGGTCAGGGTTAGGGCTAGGGTTAGAACTAGAGCTAGGGCTAGGGTTAGGGTTAGGGTTCAGTTTTAGTTTAGGGTTACAGTTTGGTTTAGGGGTAGGGGTAGGGGTAGGGTTAGGTCTAGGCCTAGGGTTAGGGTTAAGGCTATAGTTAGGTTTAGGGTTAAGGTTAGGGTTAGCGCTAGGGTTAGGCTTAGGGTTAGGGTTAGGGCTAGGGTTAGGTTTAGGGCTCAGGTTAGGGTTAGGGTTACGGTTCTGGTTCTGGTTAGGGTTTGGGTTAGCGTTACGGTTAGTGGTAGGTGTTGGGTTAGGGTTAGGGCTAGGGTTAGGTCGTGGGTTAGGGTTAGGGTTAGGGTTAAGGTTAGAGTTAGGGTTAGGGTTAGGGTTTGGGTTAGGGTTAGGGTTAAGGTTAGAGTTAGGGTTAGGGTTAGGGTTTGTGTTAGGGTTAGGGTCAGTGTTCGGGCTAGGGCTAGGGTTACTGCTAGGGCTACAGTTAGGGCTAAGGTTAGGGCTAGGGTTAGGGCTAGGGTTAGGGCTTGGGTTAGGGTTAGGGCTAGGGCTAGGGCTAGGGCTAGAGCTAGGGCAAGGGTTAGGCAAGGGCTATGGTTAGGGTTAGGGTTAGGGTTAGGGTTAGGGTTAGGGTGAGGGTGAGGGTTACGGCTAGGGCTAGGGCTAGGGCAAGGGTTAGGGTAAGGGCTATGCTTAGAGTTAGAGTTAGGGTTAGGGTTAGGGTTGGGGTTAGGGTGAGGGTCAGGGCTAGGGTTAGGGTGAGGGTTAGGGTTAGTGTTAGGGCCAGGGTTAGCATTAGGGTCAGGGCTACGGTTAGGGTTAGGGGTAGGGGTACGGGTAGGGGTAGGATTAGGGTAGTGTTAGGGTTACGGCTATGGTTAGGGTTAGGGTTAGGGTTAGGGTTAGGGTTAGGGTTAGGGTGAGGGTGAGGGTTAGGGCTCGGGCTAGGGCTAGGGCAAGGGTTAGGGCAAGGGCTATGGTTAGGGTTAGAGATCGGGTTAGGGTTACGGTTGGGGTTAGGGTGAGGGTCAGGACTAGGGTTAGGGTGAGGGTTAGGGTTAGTGTTAGGGCCAGGGTTAGCATTAGGGTCAGGGCTACGGTTAGGGTTATGGGAAGGGGTAGGGGTAGGATTAGGGTAGGGTTAGGGTTACGGCTATGGTTAGGGTTAGGGCTCGGACAAGGGTTAGGGCTAAGGCTAGGGCTAGTGTTAGGGTTAGGGCTATGGCTAGGGCTTGGGCTAGGGCAAGGGTTAGGGTTAGGGTTAGGGTTAGGTATAGGGTGAGGGCTAGGGTTAGGGTGAGGGTTTGTATTAGGGTTAGTGGTAGGCTTTGGGTTAGGGTAAGGTCTAGGGTTAGGGCTAGGGCTAGGGTAAGGTTTAGGGCTAGGTTTAGAACTAGAGCTAGGGCTAGGGTTAGGGTTAGGGTTCAGTTTCAGTTTAGGGTTACAGTTTGGTTTAGGGGTAGGGGTAGGGGTAGGGGTAGGTCTAGGCCTAGGGTTAGGGTTAAGGCTATAGTTAGGTTTAGGGTTAGGGTTAGCGCTAGGGTTAGGCTTAGGGTTAGGGTTAGGGCTAGGGTTAGGGCTAGGGTTAGGTTTAGGGCTCGGGTTAGGTTTAGGGTTACGGTTCTGGTTCTGGTTAGGGTTTGGGTTAGCGTTACGGTTAGTGGTAGGTGTTGGGTTAGGGTTAGGGCTAGGGATAGAGTTTAGGCTAGGATTAGGGTTAGGTTACAGTTAGTGAGAGCTAGGGTTAGTGTTAGGTTTAGGGCTAGGGTTCGGGTTAGGGCTAGAGTTAGGGTTAGGGTGGGGTTAGGGATACGGCTAGGGTTTGGGCTTGGGTTAGGGTTAGGGTTAGGGTTAGGGCTAGGGATAGGACTAGGGATAGGGATAGGGATAGGGATAGGGATAGGGCAAGGGTTAGGTCAAGGGCTATTGTTACGGTTAGGGTTAGGGTCAGTGTGAGGGCTATGGTTAGGATGAGGGTGAGGGTGAGGGTTACGGCTAGGGTTAGCATTAGGGTTAGGGCTGGCGTTAGCGTTAGCATTAGAGTTAGGTTTAGGTTTAGGGTTAGGGTTAGGGTTAGGGCTAGGGCTAGGGCTACGGTTAGGGCTTGCGTCATGTCTAGGGTTAGGGTTCGGTGAGGTTTAGGGTTAGGAGTAGAGTTAGGGTTAGGGTGAGGGCTAGGTTTAGGGTGAGGGTTAGTTTTAGGGTTAGGGTTAGGGCTAGGGTTATCATTAGGGTTAGGGTTAGGTTTATGATTATGGTTAGGGTTTTGGTTAGGTTTAGTGGTAGGCTTTGGGTTAGGGTTAGGGCTAGGGTTTGGGTTAGGGTTAAGGTTAGAGTTAGGGTTAGGGTTAGGGTTAGGGTTTGGGTTAGGGTTAGGGTTAAGGTTAGAGTTAGGGTTAGGGTTAGGGTTTGTGTTAGGGTTAGGGTCAGTGTTCGGGCTAGGGCTAGGGTTACTGCTAGGGCTACAGTTAGGGCTAAGGTTAGGGCTAGGGTTAGGGCTAGGGTTAGGGCTTGGGTTAGGGTTAGGGCTAGGGCTAGGGCTAGGGCTAGAGCTAGGGCAAGGGTTAGGCAAGGGCTATGGTTAGGTTTAGGGTTAGGGTTAGGGTTAGGGTTAGGGTTAGGGTGAGGGTTACGGCTAGGGCTAGGGCTAGGGCAAGGGTTAGGGTAAGGGCTATGCTTAGAGTTAGAGTTAGGGTTAGGGTTAGGGTTGGGGTTAGGGTGAGGGTCAGGGCTAGGGTTAGGGTGAGGGTTAGGGTTACGGTTCTGGTTCTGGTTAGGGTTTGGGTTAGCGTTAGGGTAAGTGGTAGGTGTTGGGTTAGGGTTAGGGCTAGGGATAGAGTTTAGGCTAGGATTAGGGTTAGGGTTACAGTTAGTGAGAGGGTTAGGGCTAAGGCTAGTGTTAGGGTGAGAGTTAGGTTTAGGGATATGGTTTTTTGTTAGGGTTAGGGTTATGTTTAGCGTTAGGATTAGGGTTAGGGCTAGGGTTAGGGTTAGGGTTAGGGTTAGGGTTAAGGTTAGAGTTAGGGTTAGGGTTAGGGTTAGGGTTTGGGTTAGGGTTAGTGTTCGGGCTAGGGCTAGGGTTACTGCTAGGGCTACGGTTAGGGCTAGGGTTAGGTCTAGGGGTAGGGCTTGGGTTAGGGTTAGGGTTAGGGCTAGGGCTAGGGCTAGAGCTAGGGCAAGGGTTAGGGCAAGGGCTAAGGTTAGGGTTAGAGTTCGGGTTAGGGTTACGGTTGGGGTTAGGGTGAGGGTCAGGACTAGGGTTAGGGTGAGGGTTAGGGTTAGTGTTAGGGCCAGGGTTAGCATTAGGGTCAGGGCTACGGTTAGGGTTAGGGGAGGGGTAGGGGTAGGATTAGGGTAGGGTTAGGGTTACGGCTATGGTGAGGGTTAGGGCTCGGACAAGGGTTAGGTCTAAGGCTAGGGCTAGTGTTAGGGTTAGGGCTATGGCTAGGGCTTGGGCTAGGGCAAGGGTTAGGGTTAGGGTTAGGGTTAGGTATAGGGTGAGGGCTAGGGTTAGGGTGAGGGTTCTGGTTAGTGTTAGGGCTAGGGTGAGCATTAGGGCTAGGGCTACGGTTATGGTTAGGGTTTGTATTAGGGTTAGTGGTAGGCTTTGGGTTAGGGTAAGGTCTAGGGTTAGGGCTAGGGTTAGGGTTAATGTTAGGGCTAGCGCTAGGGTTAGGTTTGGGGTTACGGTTAGGGTTACGGTTAGGGTTAGGGTTAGGGTTAGGGTTAGAGTTAGGGCTAGGGTTGGGGTAGAGGTCAGGGTTAGGGTTAGGGTTAGGGTTAGGTTTACGGTTGTGGTTGCGGTTGGTGTTGTGTTGTGGTTGGGGTTGGGGTTAGGGTTTGAGTTCGGGTTCGGTTCGGGTTAGGGTTAGGGTTTGGGGTAGGTTTATGGTTTGGGTTAGGGTTAGGGTTGGGGTTGGGGTTAGGTTTAGGGCTAGGGCTAGGGCTAGGGTTAAAGCTAGGGCTAGGGCTAGGGTTAGGGTTAGCGTTAGGGTTAGCGCTAGGGCTAGGGTTAGGGTTAGGGTTAGTGCTAGGGTTAGGTTTAGGGGTAGGGATAGGTTTAGGGATAGGGTCTGGGCTAGGGTTAGGTTTAGGGTTAAGGCTCGGGCTAGGGCTAGGGCTAGGGCTAGGGCTAGGGCTAGGGTTAGTGTTAGGGTTAGGGCTAGGGTTCGGGTTAGGGCTAGAGTTCGGGTTAGGGTTAGGGTGGGGTTAGGGCTACGGCTAGGGTTTGGGCTTGGGTTAGGGTTAGGGTTAGGGTTAGGGTTAGGGATAGGACTAGGGATAGGGATAGGGATAGGGATAGGGATAGGGATAGGACTAGGGATTGGGATAGGGATAGGGATAGGGCAAGGGTTAGGTCAAGGGCTATTGTTACGGTTAGGTTTAGGATCAGTGTGAGGGCTATGGTTAGGGTGAGGGTGAGGGTTACGGCTAGGGTTAGCATTAGGGTTAGGGCTGGCGTTAGCGTTAGCATTAGAGTTAGGTTTAGGTTTAGGGGGAGGGTTAGGGTTAGGTTTAGGGCTAGGGCTAGGGCTACGGTTAGGGCTTGCGTCATGGCTAGGGTTAGGGTTCGGTGAGGTTTAGTGTTCGGAGTAGAGTTAGGGTTAGGGTGAGGGCTAGGTTTAGGGTGAGGGTTAGTTTTAGGGTTAGGGTTGGGCTAGGGTTATCATTAGGGTTAGGGCTAGGGTTAGGGTTAGGTTTATGATTATGGTTAGGGTTTTGGTTAGGTTTAGTGGTAGGCTTTGGGTTAGGGTTAGGGCTAGGGTTTGGGTTAGGGTTTGGGTTAGGGTTAGGGCTAGGGTGAGGTTTAGGGTTAGGGTTAGGGTTAGGGTTAGGTCTAGGGTTAGGGTTATCTTTAGGGTGACGCTTTGGGCTAGGGTTAGGGTTAGGGTTAGGGTTAGGGTTAGGGTTCGGGCTAGGGCTAGGTTTAGGGCTAGGGCTAGGGCTACGGATAGGGCTAGGGTTAGGGCTAGGGTTAGGGCTTAGGTTAGGGTTAGGGTTAGGGTTATGGTTCGGGTTAGGTATAGGGTGAGGGCTAGGGTTAGGGTGAGGGTTCTGGTTAGTGTTAGGTCTAGGGTTAGCATTAGGGTTAGGGCTACGGTTATGGTTAGGGTTTGTGTTAGGGTTAGTGGTAGGCTTTGAGTTAGGGTAAGGTCTAGGGTTAGGGCTAGGGCTAGGGTCAGGGTTAGGGCTAGGGTTAGAACTAGAGCTAGGGCTAGGGTTAGGGTTAGGGTTCAGTTTTAGTTTAGGGTTACAGTTTGGTTTAGGGGTAGGGGTAGGGGTAGGGTTAGGTCTAGGCCTAGGGTTAGGGTTAAGGCTATAGTTAGGTTTAGGGTTAAGGTTAGGGTTAGCGCTAGGGTTAGGCTTAGGGTTAGGGTTAGGGCTAGGGTTAGGTTTAGGGCTCAGGTTAGGGTTAGGGTTACGGTTCTGGTTCTGGTTAGGGTTTGGGTTAGCGTTAGGGTTAGTGGTAGGTGTTGGGTTAGGGTTAGGGATAGGGATAGCGTTTAGGCTAGGATTAGGGTTAGGGTTACAGTTAGTGAGAGGGTTAGGGCTAAGGCTAGTGTTAGGGTGAGATTTAGGTTTAGGGATATGGTTTTTTGTTAGGGTTAGGGTTATGGTTAGTGTTAGGATTAGGGTTAGGGCTAGGGTTAGGTCGTGGGTTAGGGTTAGGGTTAGGGTTAAGGTTAGAGTTAGGGTTAGGGTTAGGGTTTGGGTTAGGGTTAGGGTTAAGGTTAGAGTTAGGGTTAGGGTTAGGGTTTGTGTTAGGGTTAGGGTCAGTGTTCGGGCTAGGGCTAGGGTTACTGCTAGGGCTACAGTTAGGACTAAGGTTAGGGCTAGGGTTAGGGCTAGGGTTAGGGCTTGGGTTAGGGTTAGGGCTAGGGCTAGGGCTAGGGCTAGGGCTAGGGCTAGAGCTAGGGCAAGGGTTAGGCAAGGGCTATGGTTAGGGTTAGGGTTAGGGTTAGGGTTAGGGTTAGGGTGAGGGTGAGGGTTACGGCTAGGGCTAGGGCTAGGGCAAGGGTTAGGGTAAGGGCTATGCTTAGAGTTAGAGTTAGGGTTAGGGTTAGGGTTGGGGTTAGGGTGAGGGTCAGGGCTAGGGTTAGGGTGAGGGGTAGGGGTACGGGTAGGGGTAGGATTAGGGTAGTGTTAGGGTTACGGCTATGGTTAGGGTTAGGGTTAGGGTTAGGGTTAGGGTTAGAGTTAGGGCAAGGGTTAGGGCTAGAGTTCAGGTTAGGTTTAGGGTAGGGTTAGGGCTAGGGCTAGGGCTAGGGTTAGGGTTAGGGTTAGGGTTAGGTTTAGGGTTAGGTTTAGGGCGAGGGCTAGGGCTAGGGTTTGTGTTAGGGTTAGGGCTAGGGCTAGGGCTAGGGCTAGGGTTAGTGTTAGGGTTAGGGTTAGGGTTAGGGTTAGGTTTAGGTGTAGGGTTAGGGTTAGGCTTAGGGGCAGGTTTAGGGGTAGGGCTAGGGTTAGTTGTAGTGTTAGAGCTAGGGCTAGGGCTTGGGATAGGGATAGGAATAGGGATAGGGATAGGGATAGGGATAGGGTTAGTGTTAGTGTTAGGGCTAGGGCTAGGGTTAGGGTGAGGGTTAGGGTTAGGGTTAGGGTTAGGGTTAGGGTTAGGGTTAGGGTTAGGGTTAGGGCTAGGGTTAGTGTTAGGGTTAGGGCTAGGGTTAGGGTTAGGGTTCGGGGTAGGATTAGGGCTAGGGTTAGGGCTAGGGCTAGGGCTAGGGTAACGGTTAGGGCTAGGGTTAGAGCTAGAGCTAGGGCTAGGGTTAGGGTTCAGGTTCAGGTTCAGTTTAGGGTTACAGTTTGGGTTAGGGGCAGGGGTAGGGGTAGGTGTATGGTTACGGCTAGGCCTAGGGTTAGGGCTAGGGCTAGGGTTAGGTTTAGGGTTAGCGTTAGAGTTAGGATTAGCGCTAGGGTTAGGGTTATGGTTAGGGTTAGGGTTAGGTTCAGGTTTAGGGCTCGGGTTAGTTTTAGGTTTAGGGTTACGGTTCTGGTTAGGGTTTGGGTTAGGGTTAGGGTTAGTGGTAGGGGTTGGGTTAGGGCTAGGGTTAGGGTTTGGGCTAGGATTAGGGTTAGGGTTACAGTTAGTGAGAGGGTTAGGGCTAAGGCTAGGGTTAGGGTGAGATTTAGGTTTAGGGATATGGTTTTTTGTTAGGGTTAGGGTTATGGTAAGCGTTAGGATTAGGGTTAGGGCTAGGGTTAGGTCGAGGGTTAGGGTTAGGGTTAGGGTTAGGGTTAGGGTTAGGGTTAGGGTTAGGGTTGGGGTTAAGGTTAGAGTTAGGGTTAGGGTTAGGGTTTGGGTTAGGGTTAGGGTTAGTGTTCGGGCTATGGCTAGGGTTACTGCTAGGGCTACGGTTAGGCCTAGGGTTAGGGCTAGGGTTAGGGCTTGGGTTAGGGTTAGGGCTAGGGCTAGGGCTAGGGCAAGGGTTAGGGTTAGGGTTAGGGCTGGGGCTAGGGCTACGGTTAGGGCTAGGCTTAGGGCTAGGGTTAGGGCTTGGTGAGGGTTAGGGTTAGGGTTGGGGTTAGGGTGAGGCCTAGGTTTAGGGTGAGGGTTAGTTTTAGGGTTAGGGTTAGGGCTAGGGTTATCATTAGGATTAGGGCTAGGGTTAGGGTTAGGTTTATGATTATGATTATGGTTAGGGTTTTGGTTAGGTTTAGTGGTAGGCTTTGGGTTAGGGTTAGGGCTAGGGTTTGGGTTAGGGTTTGGGTTAGGGTTAGGGTGAGGATTAAGGCTATGGCTAGGGTTAGGGTTAATGTTAGGGCTAGGGCTAGGGTTAGGTTTGGGGTTACGGTTAGGGTTAGGGTTAGGGTTAGAGTTAGGGCTAGGGTTGTGGTTGAGGTTAGGGTTAGGGTTAGTGTTAGGCTTAGGGTTACGGTTGTGGTTGCGGTTGGTGTTGTGGTTGGGGTTGGGGTTAGGGTTTGAGTTCGGGTTCGGTTCGGGTTAGGGTTAGGGTTAGGGTTAGGGTTGGGGTTGGGGTTAGGTTTAGGACTAGGGCTAGGGTTAGGGCTAGGGCTAGGGTTAAAGCTAGGGCTAGGGCTAGGGCTAGGGTTAGGGTTAGCGTTAGGGTTAGCGCTAGGGCTAGGGTTAGGGTTAGGGGTAGGGTTAGGGTTAGGGTTAGTGCTAGGGCTAGGGTTAGGTGTAGGGGTAGGGGTAGGGGTAGGGTTAGGGTTAGGGTTAGGGCTAGGGTGAGGTTTAGGGTTAGGGTTAGGGTTAGGGTTAGGTCTAGGGTTAGGGTTATCGTTAGGGTTATGCTTTGGGCTAGGGTTAGGGTTAGGGTTAGGGTTAGGGTTCGGGTTCGGGTTCGGGCTAGGGCTAGGGTTAGTTCTAGGGCTAGGGCTATGGATAGGGCTAGGGTTAGGGCTAGGGTTAGGTCTTAGGTTAGGGTTAGGGTTAGGGTTAGGTTTATGGTTCGGGTTAGGTATAGGGTGAGGGCTAGGGTTAGGGTGAGGGTTCTGGTTAGTGTTTGTGTTAGGGTTAGTGGTTGGCTTTTTGTTAGGGTAAGGTCTAGGGTTAGGGCTAGGGCTAGTGTCAGGGTTAGGGCTAGGTTTAGAACTAGAGCTAGGGCTAGGGTTAGGGTTAGGGTTCAGTTTTAGTTTAGGGTTACAGTTTGGTTTAGGGGTAGGGGTAGGGGTAGGGGTAGGTCTAGGCCTAGGGTTTGGGTTAAGGCTATAGTTAGGTTTAGGGTTATTGTTAGGGTTAGCGCTAGGGTTAGGCTTAGGGTTAGGGTTAGGGCTAGGGTTAAGTTTAGGGCTCGGGTTAGGGTTAGGGTTACGGTTCTGGTTCTGGTTAGGGTTTGGGTTAGCGTTAGGGTTAGGGTTAGTGGTAGGTGTTGGGTCAGGGTTAGGGCTAGGGATAGAGTTTAGGCTAGGATTAGGGTTAGGGTTACAGTTAGTGAGAGGGTTAGGGCTAAGGCCAGTGTTAGGGTTAGATTTAGGTTTAGGGATATGTTTTTTTGTTAGGGTTAGGGTTATGGTTAGCGTTAGGATTAGGGTTAGGGCTAGGGTTAGGTCGAGGGCTATTGTTACAGTTAGGGTTAGGGTCAGTGTGAGGGCTATGGTTAGGGTGAGGGTGAGGATGAGGGTTACGGCTAGGGTTAGCATTAGGGTTAGGGCTGGCGTTAGCGTTAGAGTTAGGTTTAGGTTTATGGTTAGGGTTAGGGTTAGGGTTAGGGTTAGGGCTAGGGCTAGAGCTACGGTTAGGGCTAGCGTTATGGCTAGGGTTAGGGTTCGGTGAGGTTTAGGGTTAGGAGTAGAGTTAGGGTTAGGGTGAGGGCTAGGTTTAGGGTGAGGGTTAGTTTTAGGGTTTGGGTTAGGGCTAGGGTTATCATTAGGGTTAGGGCTAGGGTTAGGGTTAGGTTTATGATTATGGTTAGGGTTTTGGTTAGGTTTAGTGGTAGGCTTTGGGTTAGGGTTAGGGCTAGGGTTTGGGTTAGGGTTTGGGTTAGGGTTAGGGTTAGGATTAGGGCTAGGTTAATGGTTAGGACATGCGTTAGAGCTAGATTTAGGGCTAGCGTTAGGGTTCAGGTTCAGTTTAGGGTTACAGTTTGAGTTAGGGGTAGGGGTAGGGTAGGGCTAGGGCTAGGGTTAGGGCTAGGCCTAGGGTTAGAATTAGGGCTAAGGTTAGGTTTAGGCTTAGGCTTAGCGTTAGGGTTAGCGCTAGGGTTACGTTTAGGGTTAGGGATAGGGTTAAGTTTAGGGCTCGGGTTAGGGTTAGGGTTATGGTTATGGTTAGGGTTAGGGTTAGGGTTAGTGGTAGGGGTTGGGTTAGGGTTAGGGCTAGGGTCAGGGTTGGGGCTAGGGTTAGGGTTAGGGTTATTGTAAGTGAGAGGGTTTCGGGCTAAGCCTAGGGTTATGCTTAGGGTTAGGGATACTGTTTGGGTTAGGGTTAGGGTTAGGGTAAGGGTTTGGGTTAGGGTTAGGGCTAGGGTGAGGTTTAGGGTTAGGGTTAGGGTTAGGGTTAGGTCTAGGGTTAGGGTTAGGGTTAGGGTTAGGGTTAGGGTTAGGGTTCGGGTTAGGGTTAGGGTTAGGGCTAGGGCTAGGGCTACGGATAGGGCTAGGATAAGGTCTAGGGTTAGGGCTAGGGCTAGGGAAAGGGTTAGGGCTAGGGTTAGAACTAGAGCTAGGGCTAGGATTAGGGTTAGGGTTACAGTTAGTGAGAGGGTTAGGGCTAAGGCTAGTGTTAGGGTGAGATTTAGGTTTAGGAATATGGTTTTTTGTTAGGGTTAGGGTTATGGTTAGCGTTAGGATTAGGGTTAGGGCTAGGGTTAGGTCGAGGGTTAGGGTTAGGGTTAGGGTTAGGGTTAGGGTTAGGGTTAAGGTTAGGGTTAGGGTTAGGGTTAGGGTTAGGGATAGGACTAGGGACAGGGATAGGGATAGGGATAGGGATAGGGATAGGGATAGGGATAGGGATAGGGATAGGGCTAGGACTAGGGATAGGGATAGGGATAGGGATAGGGCAAGGGTTAGGTCAAGGGCTATTGTTACGGTTAGGTTTAGGGTCAGTGTGAGGGCTATGGTTAGGGTGAGGGTGAGGGTGAGGGTTACGGCTAGGGTTAGCATTAGGGTTAGGGCTGGCGTTAGCGTTAGCATTAGAGTTAGGTTTAGGTTTAGGGTTAGGGTTAGGGTTAGGGTTAGGGCTAGGGCTAGGGCTACGGTTAGGGCTTGCGTCATGGCTAGGGTTAGGGTTCGGTGAGGTTTAGTGTTCGGAGTAGAGTTAGGGTTAGGGTGAGGGCTAGGTTTAGGGTGAGGGTTAGTTTTAGGGTTAGGGTTGAGCTAGGGTTATCATTAGGGTTAGGGCTAGGGTTAGGGTTAGGTTTATGATTATGGTTAGGGTTTTGGTTAGGTTTAGTGGTAGGCTTTGGGTTAGGGTTAGGGCTAGGGTTTGGGTTAGGGTTTGGGTTAGGGTTAGGGCTAGGGTGAGGTTTAGGGTTAGGGTTAGGGTTAGGGTTAGGTCTAGGGTTAGGGTTATCGTTAGGGTGACGCTTTGGGCTAGGGTTAGGGTTAGGTTTAGGGTTAGGGTTAGGGTTAGGGTTAGGGTTAGGGTTCGGGCTAGGGCTAGGGCTAGGGCTACGGATAGGGCTAGGGTTAGGGCTAGGGTTAGGGCTTAGGTTAGGGTTAGGGTTAGGGTTCGGGTTAGGTATAGGGTGAGGGCTAGGGTTAGGGTGAGGGTTCTGGTTAGTGTTAGGGCTAGGGTTAGCATTAGGGTTAGGGCTACGGTTATGGTTAGGGTTTGTGTTAGGGTTAGTGGTAGGCTTTGAGTTAGGGTAAGGTCTAGGGTTAGGGCTAGGGCTAGGGTAAGGGTTAGGGCTAGGGTTAGAACTAGAGCTAGGGCTAGGGTTAGGGTTAGGGTTCAGTTTTAGTTTAGGGTTACAGTTTGGTTTAGGGGTAGGGATAGGGGTAGGGTTAGGTCTAGGCCTAGGGTTAGGGTTAAGGCTATAGTTAGGTTTAGGGTTAAGGTTAGGGTTAGCGCTAGGGTTAGGCTTAGGGTTAGGGTTAGGGCTAGGGTTAGGGTTTGTGTTAGGGTTAGGGTCAGTGTTCGGGCTAGGGCTAGGGTTACTGCTAGGGCTACAGTTAGGGCTAAGGTTAGGGCTAGGGTTAGGGCTAGGGTTAGGGCTTGGGTTAGGGTTAGGGCTAGGGCTAGGGCTAGAGCTAGGGCAAGGGTTAGGCAAGGGCTATGGTTAGGGTTAGGGTTAGGGTTAGGGTTGTGGTTAGGGTTAGGGTTAGGGATAGGGTTAGGGTCAGGGTCAGGGTTAGGGTTAGGGTTCGGGTTAGGTTTAGGGTCGGGGTTATGGTTGGGGTTAGGGTTAGGGTTAGGGTTGGGGTTAGGGTTGGGGTTAGGGTTAGGGTTGGGGTTAGGGTCGGGGTTAGGGTTCGGGTTGGGGTAGTGGTTAGGGTTAGTGTTAGGGTTAGGGTTGGGTTAAGTTTAGTGTTAGGGTTGGGGTTAGGGTTGGTGTTAGGGTTAGGGTTAGGGTTAGGGTAGTGGTTAGGTTTAGGGTTAGGGTTAGGGTTAGGTAGGGGTTAGGGTTAGGGTTAGGGTTAGAGTTAGGGATGTGGTTAGGGTTAAGTTTAGGGGCAGGGTTAGGGTTAGGTTAGTGTTAGGGATTGGGTAGGCGTCAGGTTTAGGGTTAGGGTTAGGTTTGGCGATAGGGTTAGGGTTAGGGTTAGGGTTGTGGTCAGGGTCAGGGTTAGGGTTCGGGTTAGGTTTAGGGTCGGGGTTAGGGTTGGGGTTAGGGTTCGGGTTGGGGTTAGGGTTAGGGTTAGTGTTAGTGTTAGTGTTAGGTTTAGGGTTGTGGTTAGGGTTAGTGTTAGGGTTAGGGTTGGATTTAGGGTTATGGTCTCGGTTAGGGATAGGGTTGGGGTTAGGGTTAGGTTTA